>NC_064758.1:9445912-9760230 GCF_011397635.1 Epinephelus fuscoguttatus | reverse complement strand
ATAATAAAGGTGTAGCCATAATGTTACGGACCACTATGGAAATGCTTGGAAATGGAATTTTAAATAAAGTTTAGTATGTTCAGATGTAGAGAGGGCTGCAAACTGTTAAGCGAAATCTCATCTTATCCTAGCTATCCACGGTGGCCTGTGTACATTATTTTAGTTTACTTCTCAACTTCTAAAATGGACTCAATGTATGAATAGAAGGGGGGTCGACACAGAGGCTGGAACACTTGTACAATATAACGCAATCCAGTATCCACATGATTCTTAAACTTAGGATTTTCTACTTTTGTTATGACTGCATCAGAAGTGTGGGTTACACCTGTCTGAGAAAAGGAGCACCTCATACACCTTATAAGTATACTTCT
Organism: Epinephelus fuscoguttatus; assembly: GCF_011397635.1. Taxonomy (NCBI): domain Eukaryota; kingdom Metazoa; phylum Chordata; class Actinopteri; order Perciformes; family Serranidae; genus Epinephelus; species Epinephelus fuscoguttatus. The sequence goes on along the minus strand of NC_064758.1, from coordinate 9,759,859 downwards.
AAAGATTTTCTCAATCTGCTGTGAGGGTCAAAGGGACAGAGGGATGTTGTATGCCATAAAACCCTCTGAGGCAAATTGTGATTTGTGTTTGGCTTTAAAAAATAAAATTGAATTGAAATAAAGGTTTGTATAAATGTAAAAAGCAGGAAGACAATATAATGCAATTCAGTTTAACAACATCACAAAATGTAGCTTACAGTTGAATCCATAACTTTGGCTGTGTTCAACAAATTGAGGTAGACTTACATCTGGACCAATCAGAGTATACTTGCGTCACTCATGGTTGCTTAAGTGCTGGGATAGTACCTACCCTGACATAGGAGGTTAACGATTGTAGTTAGTTGTTATTGTGCAAACACAACAAAGAGTGGGGTTCTTAGAAATATGAAAAAGTCTCTCAGGTTTAAAAACACCTAATGTGTTCGCCCAGGCTTAACAAAGCCATTTGACAACCTCTGGATAGTACAGTTCATATTTACACTGTAGTTTCTGTGATTCTTTGGGTATAATACCTGCCGAAGGAACCTTAACACAACATGCTTATCAAATAATTACAACTTTTGGTAACCGTATTTACTGAAGTGTAACTCTCAAGAAAAAAGCAATAAATTCTATTTGCAGCAGTTGAGTTTCCTACGTTAGGCATCCTAGTCAGGATCGTGTTGTACCTTTAAAAGTAATTGACCTCATATAGTTGCACTTCTGCACCACTGTTTGAGGTCTGCTTTTGTTGTTGGTGACAAGTTTGAATACTTTTAAACCTTAGGAAAGAAAGACCTTATTCCACTGTGGTCATTTTCTTTTAAAGGTTTAAGATAAATGTCCAGCTTTAATTAGATGTTTACCCTGACTGAATGTGTCGTCTCGTAAAAGGATGAGAATTTCACTCAGCCTACCACTGAGTCTGTGTAGGCAGTGCTCCCTGTCTGTAGGTATTTGAATGCTCTAAGGAATTCTTTGTTGTTCCAAAGCGTAGCAAAATGGTGTTATTGTTTTCAAGGTAGTAAACCTAGAGGCATTCAACTCGACGGCAGAATAGAGTGAGTGTGTGGTCTTCATTCCTGTTTTTGGCTTAAATGCCCTGGACCTTTGGCCAGGGTGTCAGGAGATCACTTGAGAGTCAGAGGTCGGTGGCTCAAGGCAAATATGTTGCTATTATTGGATGTGAATGGACACAAAATCTCAGTTTGCCTTTAGACCATTAAGTTTGCCACATTTAAGCTGTGCTATTTAGCCAAGAAAAATGTTGTATGACTTTTGTGAGACAGGTTATGCACCTTGTTTCTTTTAAAAAATATGTTTATTTTCTATCACATAAAACAACATAATTACAGAGCTGTACACATTTTACAAGTGACACATTTCCATCATCAATGGTTACGGTTTTACAATAAAATGCAGCGTAATTCATAGGAAATATCTTTGGTGGTTGATCCCATTCCAGCAACTCACAAAGATCCTTTTTAATTAGTTCCTACCAGTCCTCAATGAGTTATTCCTGAACCAGACCACTCTGGACTCTTGCTACTATCCATAAATGCCTTGTGTTAACTAAAAAAAAAAACATCCTAGTGCTTTCGAGACAAATGAGAGAAGGACTCAAAATCCAGTTACCCATACGGGACAGTGGTAAAAGAGCATCTATCAAAGCTTTTGAAAAATAAAATATTTTACTGATAAATACACAAAATGAACTACAATTTACAATCAAACACGGCAAAACATTACACATTCATCTGACTGAAACTTAACCAGACCATCACACAACTACATTTGCATTCCTTTCGCAGTCAAGGGAAAGCCACAATTTGGTTGAACAGGTATTTAGTGAGATCTCTCAGCATTCATGCGTATGATCTTGATCCAGGACACACAGCTGAAGCACTTATGGTTGAAAATCCACTGGCCGCACCTTCATCTCCACTTTCTTGAGGGAGTAGTTGGAGCCATGCCAGCCATACCAAGTGATCCCATCTGCGTTCTTTGTTAAGTGCTGACCGTAGCGGTAAAAAACGCCATTCAAATTTGAGTCAGTGCAGCAGTTGTACCAGTAGCCTCCTGGAAGGAGATCAGGGAAAATAGTTAGACTTCATGTTAATTGAAGACTACCTGTAACATCTACAATAAATAACTACATGGGTTATTATCTGTGGGTTTACTCTCGTAATTTACCTTTACGCAGGGAAGCACAGTCGTCAACACATTTGTCATTGTCCTTGTTGTTGGTGCTGAAGTTGGTGTTATTGTGGTAGCGCAGGGAATTGCCAGCGTTCCCACTGTAGTTGGCAAGGAAGAGCTTGTAGCTGTTTAGCTCATTACCCACGGTGAAGAAGTCATACTGAGCATAGCGAGTCTCTCCTTCCCAGTCCTGCATTGGAAAACACATATAACATGATTTACAAAGTGATGGTGAAGGAATCTGAGAATATTGGCTCTCATGATCTCCCTAACGTCTCTAACAGTTAGTTTGATTTATTATTAATTTTCTCATGCTCAGTACCCGTAGGAACAGATCGGTTCTGTGTGTATGCCCTTTTACTTTTGGCTATGAAATGGTTTATGCATGGTTTTCTTGGTCTTTAGTGTCTCAGCCCACGCTTACACGAATGCCATGTTTTCCAACACGTACCTCCATCTCAATCCTGAGCACACTGGGCTGCCTTGTTAGACGGAAGATGTGGTCATTGCCTAGCCAGAAGTCTCCACGGATGGATCCAAATCCACTTTTGTACTGCTTCCAGTCACGGTTAAATGAGGTCAGGCCGACTTTGCGCCTTTGGATCAGAGTCCAGCCACCTCCATTTGTCTCCATATCACAGTAGACCTGAAAGTATTTACCAGAATGTAATAGAATGCAGATGCCTCACCATGCTCTACCAAAAAGTGCACAGTGCATACATGCTTTACACAACACTGAAGTATAACTTACGTTCAGCTCAGGTGTTCCCAGAAACTCATCTTTTGGCAGTTTGTACTCGCCAGAGATCCTGTAGTTCTTGCTGTACAGTGATGCGCAGTCATATATGGCATCTGGAAAAAAAACAGTCTCCTCAATTATGATAAAACCATATGCAGTTTTTAAAAAATGTCATAAATTCTAACAACTTTATGGATATCTAAGTGATTGGGCAGATAGAAAAATGACCTTTAACCCCACCAGAGGCAAAAGAGATCAAAACAAAGGGAAGTACGCACAGCAGGGCTCAGATTTTTGCATAGTTCTTCACTTAAACTTCTTTTGCAGTATGTTGATGCCATTAATAGGGCTATGAGATCACTATAGAGCAATGAGCCCAATACTTTAAAAAGTCTGTGTAAGAGATGGAAGCCTTCCACTTCTTCTAATCTTTGCATCCCTTCCTGTTCTGCCCTTCTGTCTCTAATTTACTCAGCTTTAAAAAAGGCCTCTGTGTTCCCTTTGCCAGTGACATAAATGTACCCCTGTTCAACCACACAATTAAGGTATTGAAATAATAAACTACGTCATGCCTGGTTAACCTCTCCGCAGCAGCCAGTGCTGATTAAGGGTGTGTTAAAGTTCAGATGAATGTCGCAGATGATTTGGCTTTGATGGAGCTCTTTATTGACAGCACTGCAGATGGGACTCTATAGCTCCAAATCAATGCTTTTGACTGCTGTCGGGCAGCTCTTATAAGTGTGTGCACTGTAATCTACCTCACAACCAGTTTACAGCAGTTTTCCGAGACCCACAAAGCAATAGACAAAGCTGATTATAGTTTTTCACAGCTAAAATAGATATGTAGTGTCTTGTGTTCAAAATAGTCAGCCGATTGAGGGCTGCTGTGGAAAATTAAGGTACTCACATTCCAGTAAAATGATGGCTTATGATTTTCTCAGCTTGTTATTTACTAAAGTCTATCTTTTCAATTAAAAAATGAACTCTCCTCCAAATGAAAAGAAGCCCTTGTAATTTATTCAAACTAAAACTAATTAAAAATTTAATTTAAAACAAAATTGAGACGGGCTAATAAGGTTGGTCGACAAGCAGTACATTTTAAGTTCTGGCATATTAAAAAATCTTTGTCCATGTGTGGAAATAAAACACCAGGAGTGTGAATTTGACAGCATCTGCTCAACAGGCAAAAGAGGGAAAGGGGCAGGTTGCTCAAATATGCACCAGAGTCACTGATGGATAAGTTTTACCACGTGTGAACATTTTACACTCTCGAGGCCTTTTTAAAAATTGCTTTCCGGTGAATAAAATTAAGCAAAAATAATTGTTAAGCTAAAACTTGTTCCTGTCCTTTTTTTTCTGACACCAACAAGCACACATAAAACTTTGGCCAGTATATTATTTAATTCCTCCTCCAAGAACAGCTGTATTGATGCTCACCTGATGAAGTCTGAGTAGCAGACTGCAGAGTTTGTAGCTGCATGATCTCCACACGGTTGTTGATCTCTGAGTACTTGCTCTCTGCCTCCGTAACCCGGGCTTCCTGCTGACGGTTCTGCTTGTCCAGCTCCATTATTTGCCTCACAACGCTCATCAAGTCTGACTCCTGCTTGCGACTCATCTCCTCGAGGAGACTGGTCAGATTGGCTACCTGAACCTTAAGAGAGCGCACCTCATCGCAGCACTGAGCCTTTGGAGGCTTTGGGGGTGCCAGTCTCTTCTTGGGATTCTGGGCCCAAGTCTCTGCCAACAGGAGCAGTGTGACCCACAAAGCAACTACACTCAAATTTACTTTTGCCATTTTCTGCAGAAAAGTTCTAGATTTTCACAAATCTTTTAATTGCGTTCAAAGCAGTCTGTCCCTGTAGGAGGTCTTTGCTGGGAATATCAAATGGACTTTGGGCGACCAGCTGAGTTGGAGCTCCTCTTTGACCAGCGGCTCACCCAGGCTCTGTCTTATTTCCTCTGTGAAGCCCTCCTCTCCCTGAACATCTTAAGTATTTTGCATGTGGGTCCTCCCCCTCTCTCCCGGTGCACACCAGTGGCTGTGCTGACCCTCTCCAACCTTCAGGGTGGAGGGCCTTTCCCATCCCTCCTCCCTCTGTCCCCCCACCTCTCCCCACGTCTCACTTTCTCTCATTCCACAGTGGTTTTGCCCACGTTTCTCCTCTATTCGTCAGGTGTTGAAGGTTTCTGGGCAGTCATGTTTTTTTTTTGCCTCTTGCCTGAAAGGGCAACGTAAGGAGCCGAGGAAACAAAACAAACTAGCTACTGTCTGAAGTCATTGGACTTCCAGTTGTATGCTACTAGGCACGGTGTAGAAATGCAAATTCTTTAGCTATATAGAAACCTAGTTACAACATCTGAGTACTTGTTTTTGGCTTTAGCAGAGTTGTATGTAATTTCCCTCCCTTTCTTTACACTTAAATTAACCCTGTTAATGACAGTTTTACTATATCCTTTGGGCTAACCATTTCTTCAGTAAATTTGGTCTTCACATGCCAAGAGATGTGTGAAGTCACTAAGCACTCTTAATTGTAGGTTAAGTGTTCTGTTGATGTTACCCTTTTTGGCAGATGTTGAAGCAGGCGTGTTTTCCGCAGAGCCTTTCAGCATTAAATTTCAAAAGGGTGTTGATACAAGGAGAAAGGCTTAGTGAAACCTTGAGGATAAAATTAGGGCAAAATACAGTTTCCATTGAGCGGAAATAATTTGTTCAAGAGACGGGCAAAGTCTGAAAATGCTGTCTACATGTGTAAAGGCTTAACATTTTGCCATCACACATGAACTGCATTTTGTTAAAGTAGCTGAAATGGTATACTGTTACCCACTGGAGAACCACACAACAACAAAATGAAGTGATATTCTTGCTTTGATGAATAACAGAAGGCTGCTTGTATTTTCTCATCTGTGTCACGGCACCGACAACGCTGACACTGGTTTTCATGTTTTGCCACAGCAGCAAAATCTGTTTGAAAATGATTAAATAGAAATTTGTAAAGCACTGGAAAGCAAAGGAAACACAAATATCCTTAAAAATATTCTGTTTTCCTTCGATTGATCTGACTCTACTTGACCTGAAAAGATTGGATTAATCAGTAATTGTTTGATTTTTAGTTTTAGTGAAGTTTTACTGAAAAATTGCCTGTATAGGTAGGCAAAATGAATCACTTGTCCATCCAGTGATTAACACTGTTGCTCTCAGTTTCTGTATTTGTAAATGTGTATAAATGAGTGCATATAGAGTTCAAAACTCACAGTGTATATTTTGATGAATGGGTGAATGCATGTGATTTGTATCGGACGAATCACCGTGATGTCATGCTCACACTTCCAGGTAGACAACTGACAATTGTTTTGAATTGGAAAGGTATGTGACATCTATAGAAAGATCTATATATTAAAACACTGTGGTCCAACCTATGTGACATGTCAGCTGTCCTTATTTTATGTACTGTGTTCTAGCATCTTTGATAAACCAAAGCTACGGGCACGAATGCTAGACAGTGTACTGCTTTGGACAGGAGCTGCAGCGAAACATATTTTAGCCACCAAAAAAACAAAAGCAAAACAAAAAAATGTCACTGTAAGTGTACACTCTGTTTTGAATATTTTCACTTCTTCACCTTACACACTAATTGAGGCAGCGATAGACCAGCAACTCTAAAAAAAACCCCTCAAAACTTGCGCTTTTTGTCACTGGAGACTGGTGACTTTGAGATAAGGCCTCAGTTCCCCGTAAGAAAGGGCTGTCTGATGGCATGGTAAAGCTGTGAAAATGTTCTAAATATAGCGTACACTTAAACTGATAATAATTTTTTAGGTGGGCCTTTATTAGTTGGCTAAAAACTAACCAGTTGAGGCAGCATTTGCTCAGTGCTGCTTAATTTAATGTATGTGATGCGAGGATTTTTTAACCAGAAATTATTGTAAACGAACACTGTCGTTTTAAACATCTGGTCTGTTCATTCTAGACTCCCTATAGGTTGTATTGCGGCATACAGCCGATGAGTTAATATGAAACTCCTCTTGCCTCTTACATCCCTTCTCTGGATTGGTCATTGCTGTTAGTCTGGTCACCTATCAGTGTCTGCAGAATTGCAGCGGTCCTGCTGATGATGGTCCTTCAACCGAAACAATCACTTTTTGTCACATGTTTTTCACACTATGTCACCTTTTGCACATGGAATGAACAGATTCTTCTCAGCTAACTAGTGTTGACCGATTAACTTAGACCCTGGATATGGGTTTGACCCGAGTCTTTTTGCCTGTCTAGATTGGGTATAAAGGAGCTCTGTGAAATAGTAGTTGGTTACATGAACTAATTTACTGTACACTGTTGAAAGTAAACACTCATAGGCACATAAAACGATCATTGTGGTTGGAGGCAAATTTATAACACCTATAATTGTGGAAGATACAAAGCAGCCTTACAACGGTGAAAGTGGCATTCTTATGATGTTCACTTGTGGTTTGAACCACCATTTACAATCTGCTACTGAATGTGGTGTGCTTGTGTGGCTTAATAACAACGTCTGCAAAATTCCTGCTCTTCTCTTTTAAAATTTCTGACATGCCAGTCATTGGCTGGGGGTGAAAATAACACCTTTGCAGTGTCAGACATCAGAGAGGCTTTCTTGAATCTCTGTTCTGTGGAATTTCTATCTCGTCCCAGCTTCCCTGAGGAGCTGCAAGCCCTGCCAACCTAGAGGAGACGCCTTTGGAGATTAGGCCAAAGAGGTGGTTGTGGGGTTTTGGAGGGTGTCAGCCTTGCGCATTGAGACAACAGATCATGCTTGACTTTTATGATTCTCAGCTATTTGTGATCATTGCTGGGCAAAGTAGATGAACTGCCATGATGAAGTGCCAGAGTATGCTGTAAATACAGGGAGTTGTGCGTAACAGCACTAACTGAGACAAGGCTGAACCTGGACATTCCTGTCAGTTTTTACTTAAATTTTATGGCTTTTCCCTTCTCCACATGGACAGGAACGGAGTGTCGGGAAACGGCAGGCACATTCATAGACAAGAAAAAATGTCGAAAGTACAGTATGTGTATGAAACCATAACATTGAACTACTCTGTTTAAGCCTTTTAAATACCATTATATTTGTCTCAAATGTACCCTGTGAAGTTTTGACTGCTTTGTACCACTGTGGAGCAGTATTTTTATGAGTCTGTCATATCTCGTCTGTCTGCACATGGATGATGCGATACACATTCCTGCGGGGACTAAAACTATAAATCTATAACTGAGAATATTTCAGATTCAGTAGCACACATTTTGACCGTTGATCATTGGACATCTTTTTTTTTTTTTTTTGTTTTGGTTTTTTACATTTTTTTGTGATGTTCCCATAACTTCATAGATGTGTAGTACTAAATCACTTGAGTACCCATTTAGACACTATTTGCGATTTGAGACACATGATAATTCCCAAACATTTGAATGTATTGTCTATAAATATACTCCACCTTGAACTGTACAGGACAGTAGATGTCCATTGACTTTCTAATCCTGAGTCAGTCAGTCATCTTTAGGGTTGGGTATTGTTTAAAAAAACCAATGCCAGTTTATTAAAAAAAGGGTACCCTACCCTTTTTTAGTTTGTTTGTTTGTTTTGTTATTGTTACATTAAATGTTGATTTGTATATGTTCTATGCTTTCATGTCAAATATTTATGGTGGCATTATGGGTGAAGAGCCCAATACAAATTGTTTGTGTGTTTGTGGGACGGTAAAGTTAGTCTTGATCATACAATGTCCATAATGTAAATAGATTTACATGTAGTATAGCCATGCCTTCAAATGTTTTGGTGGCATCCTGGCACGCTAAACTGCCACCTTGGTCAAATACACCGCAGTCAACTTCACCAGACCACAGACTGTATGAGTTGTAGCTGCTGCTGCGGGAGTGTGAGTGCTATGCTGACAGTTGGTGAGAGTCCGCCTGCACAGACATGCACAGTGATGGGGCTAACTGCTAGCGTCACATGGCTAATGTTACCCAGTAGTTACCCAGTAGTTGTTAACAGTGTAATGACTGACAAGCCGTTTCTGAATCAAGCCAGTGTGATTTTGTTGGGACCATTTAACAGCTCGATGTTGGATGTTAGCTGCTGCTGTTTTAGCTTGCAGTAAGCTTGTAGGGATGTTGACGTTGAGCTGACGGTTTGCCAGAAGGGAAGTGGATCCGGAGATGGCAGTAACAGAAAGTTTGCTGATCAGGGATTAGACACCGCCCTACACAGTAAGGATTGAATGCAGGTATTGTTTGACTGGAGATGTTGGTGCGACTAGGTTCTCGTTTATTTTGATTTGTGCCTTAAATGTATCAAGTACTGATTCCCGGCCCTGGCTATCTTAGTTAGTTAAATTAATTCATGTAACCCATGGAAGCACAAAGTTCGGAGCTAAGAGGCAGATAACAAAAGGTTGACAAAAGGAGAAAAAATAAAACCTGATACTTTTACCCTTGTCTCCCATCTCACTAAAGAATCTCGCATCACTGGCAGAATCCTGTTTTTATTTATTTATTTATTTTTTTTTTTAAATAAACCTCAGGCTTTTTGTCTCTCCTTCCAAATGCTTGGCAGGCGTCCCTCACTTTTCCTCACTTGGTCAGGCAAACAAATAAGGAAAAAGTTTTGATCCTTCTGCTCAGCATCATCTTTGTGTAATGGGAACTGCAGGTTCGGAGCACCAGTTCCAAAATCTTACATAATTATGAAATGGTTTTGCTTTGATGTTTCACAGTGTTGAAGCTAAACATTTGGATGTGTATTGCTCTTCCTTTTCTCCTTAAATGTTGCTGGCCACTTTTTACAACTGGTCACCGCTTTGCAATTTCCCATTTACTCTTCTGTTGTTTTTTTTTGAATGTTGACATGTGCTTTTAGTTTCCTGTATTTGTTTGATTTGTGAGACACATATGGGAGTAATAAGCCATTTGTCGTCTTTATACAAACATAATAGGTTGCCTTCATGTTCAGTTTGCTGCAGTGCTTTTAATTGCCAGACAAATTTTGCACTTTGATTAGATCGTAAACATGATCCTTCTCTTAATTTGCGACGACAACAACTCCATAATTTTGGGGTCAGCGCCAATATTTATGTGGCTCAGTCACATGTACCTACTGGTGCTTGTGCAGGGTAAGTTAAGTCACCACATGGTGTTCTCCTGGATATTCAGTCTTACCTTTCCATTATATTACAAAATCTTCCGATGATAACTACCAGAGAAAAGCTATTTAAAGGTAATTCAGTTAAGATAAGTATCTTTGCTGTTATATATTAAATAAAATTGAGTTATATTAAAAATGAATTCCAACTCTGCTGCCAAAATAAAAACAGCATTTTAAACCATCTGAATGTTTGCTCTATTTTTAGCATTTTCATCTTAGCCCGTCTAAATAATAATTCTTCAGTTGGCAGATGTTTCTAACGGTTCAATAATGTAGCGTTTGATGGTGCGTAGTGCCTGTTGACCTCCCTGTATATCTTAACCTTAAGTCATTAATGTGCGTCAGTCTCTTTTGGAAAAATGTGGATAATTTGCCTTCCTGGACTTTCTCAATGCCCTAACTGCTCTGTGAGTCACATCTCACTCTCGAGCAATGCATCCCAGCGGCATAGCTTTCCTCTGCTCCTGGACTCTGTCATTCAGTGCTGCTAGTACAGGAAAAGCTAGGTGGATGCTGTTTTATATGTTTAGCATCACGCTGTTTTTCCCTCCAAAACAGCTTCTTTAAACACCATTTACCCTCTAACTATGTCTCACCAGGCTCTGTGTGAAGAATGCATGGCTCCTCTTAAACTTCACTAAACTTTAACCAAAGCCTCCTTCTTTATATGACTTCCTTGGGGAGCCCACACATTTAATTTAACAGGATTTTTCTTTGCCCTTTGAGACAAGTTGGACACCCCACCGATCTAATTGCAGCAGTCATCTATCTTTGACAAGTGCGAGCTGACAAAACAAAGTGTTTTTAGTCAGAACATTCTCACAGACAGCTTTTGTGTCCCTAAATACACTGGAAAAACGTTTTGTAATCAAACAGTGACCACTGGGGCCAAGTTGTCAGCGAGGCACTCATGGGTTCAATTACAGGAAAGGCAGGAGGTGAATGCAGGAGCCAGTGGATTCCAAGGCTTCTATCTCAAAACTGTGAATTATATAATCTTTATTAACAGTAACCTCTTCCACCTGTCAGCTCTGTTTGCTCAGAATATCCTCAGTTTGAATTGTACAAATTGTATCGTTTTGGCTTTGTTTGAAGGCATTGTATTTCCTTGAGGTGCTCACAGTCAATATTTTGTGAATCATTCATGTCTCATGCGTTTAGATGAACACAACATCAAGTGATGGAAGTTGGAAATGTATTTGCTGTGATTCATGTTGTGATCATCATTTTGTCAGAATTACCATTTAAAAAAAGTATTCAGTGCTGGAATGATGGTCTTCATTAAACTTACCACTATGCAGTAGAAAGACGCAAATTGAAACAGAAATTGGTGCTACATGACTAGGCTTGTCACAATAACAAATTTTGCTGGGCGATTAATTGCATCAGAAATTATTGCGATAAGCACTAATATTGCGTAATATTGTGCTTTTAAGACCATTTTTATTATTGTTCTAATTTTGCTGTTTTTAAACCATTTTTTAAAACTTGTATAATGATAATAAAGGCATACTGATGCAAGTACACCCTTTTAAAGAGAAATAAACATTTATTTAACAAGAATATTTACGAATGCAAAAAAATAAATATCCGAAATAACACATAAAAATATCGAAATAAATACAAATAAATTGTCAGTCTCTCACTCTCAGGTGTGCAGTTAAGTTGGTCGTATTCGCTCTTTTTGTTGAGATGTTTTTAGAAGAAACCCGGCATACCGGCTCGTCCAAATTACTGGGCTTCCCTCTGTCATTTGGTTTAAATCCAAACACTCCCACACAGGGGCCGTGGCATTTGGTTTAGGGACCAGTTCCCTGTCTTTCTCTTAGGCTCAACTCTGTTTTTTTTTTCCTCCGCCTCGTCTCCCCCTCACGAAGATCCCACTCCCACTGTGTGTGTGTGTGTGTGTGTGTGTGTGTGTGTGTGTGGCCCATAGCCCCGCCTCCCCCACAGAGACAAAGACACTCGATGACAAGAGCTTTCCCTTTGTTCATTACGCTAATGAATCAACTCACCTGGCTGCTAGACGATGCACGGCAGTGAACGCTCTTGTCGTCTAGTCTCTTTGGTGGAGTGAGACGAGGAAAACAAAGATGCATGAATATGGCAATTAATCGTGCCCGGAAAAGTTACCGTCTCCCTTTCAATTTACCGTGCAATTAACCGACTTATCGCATATCGCGACAGGCCTATACATGACCAGAGAAAATGGAGAGAAGAGCTGTGGCATTCACTTTTGCTCAAGAATTGCTTGTCCAAAAACAATATGGCAGCCTGCTGGTAACAAACGATCGCATATTACAGTAAAACACTTCACTAAAATTTGTTTCTGAAAACATTTGGGACAAGAAAGGAGCGACACAGTTGAAGAACCTTGGTTCAGCACTGTCTAGGTTTACCGTTTGATCTCAGTTTTTTCAGCCTCTGTTTTTACACGGGAAACAGTATGTCGCCCACTTCCTGTATACAAACTCTCGTATTACAGCTAAACAGCGCACTAAAATATGTTTCTGAAAGCATTTTAGGTGGAAAAAAGGCAATACAGCAACAAAATCTTGTTTTTTAGTTTGATCAGTACTGCCTAGTTTTACAATTTGATCTGAGTTTTTGGGGGGGCTCCTCTTTCTCTCAGTCCGCTCCTACACTCTTTCGATCCGTGGTGGCAGTGGGCATACAGTCTGTAGTTCAAGAAAACAGCCTTTGGCTTGCAAATAAGCTGGGAGATATGGGCACTGGCAAGACAAGATGGAGGTAAGTTTAACTCAGTTCATTTAAACATACTGCCCACATTATGATACAAAGCTGATTAAAAACCAGCAATCTAATGCTTGCACTACCATTTTGTTTTTCAATATCAGGAAGTAGCCACGTTTGGATTTGTTTCCCATTATAATACAGATACTTTTGGTATTACACAGAAGCGGGCTCAATTGTTAGCACAGTTTCAATTGAAATAGAAACTATATGCCTGACAATGCCTTTAAGGCATTTTAAAATCACGATGGGATATAACCTTGATGCAAAATAGATGACACCTAAGGCAAGTAGCTGAGTTACCATGAATTTGATTTTAAAATAACACAATGGATAATGATCTGAAACTCAGTTAAACCTGGTCACGTTTAGGGGTTAAATAAACTGTTCCATATTTTCCATAATGAAGGAGGCAGTATGCACCAGGGTATCCAGCTCTTAGAATGGCAGTCTCAATGCCCTGGCAGACGATCAAGAGTTCTGGTGGCTTAGGCTGGTGGTGATGGCTACCAGGTGGTGTCTGTTGTCACACAACACATGAAGGTCAGGCAGCGGCTGTCTGTTCACCACTCTAAAAACCAGTAGCTGGGATAAACAGTACTGGAGGGGAAGAAGGATGGATTTACCACTATTCCCCCTGCTTTGTCTGAGCACAGTTTGCTACGTGGCACTTCTTTAGAGAGATGTTGCGTGACACTGGAGTGTCGGAATTGTTGTGTCACGTCACGGCAAAGAAAACAAAAACCACTTCTGCCAGTATTTAGGGATCCCATTGTTTTTTGCTCAACAAGTTTTTTTTTTAGCTTTGTTTGGTGATTTCAGGCATTTAAGGAGATCTAACCACTAATTTAAGTCAGTGAAAATGCAAAAATTGAATATGTATTGTATCGATACGTATCGTATGGTGCATCATAAAGCTGTATAAATTTGAACTCCTCCTCTAGTTCAACTTTATTCATATAGCACCTTTCAAAGAAACATGTAGTTCCAAAGTTGTACACATACAAAAATACAATACATACTCTGATCTAATCCCGTTGTTCGAATAAGACAAATGCACACATTGCTTGTTCTCATTGTTTTTAAGAAAAATCAGTTATAGCATGAGTTATTTCAAATGAACAAAGCAAAATAAATGTATCAGAGAACTGGCATCTGAAAATGTAGTCAATGTGTTGCCCGTGGAGACTCGGGTCTTTCCAAAAACATTATATACAGATCTCTTTGTCCACATAGCAACAGCTGCATTCCAATGAGGTAGCTGTCGGGATTTTTCTTTTCTTTTTTTTTCTTGAGGCCACTGGAGATGCTTTGTTCTGTTGGCCTCTTGACCTGAAGGTGAGGAGCCCAGGAGACACATTCTGCAGTGGTGTCCCAGTGTGATGATAGTGTGTTGTAAACATGGGTGGAATGGTTTCTCTGGTTGATGTCTCAGTGGCCCCCTAACATGCCTAGCTGACTTGACAAAAAAGAAAAACAGGAAAATATGTGAAATTATGCAACAGATGATCAACGTGTTTTCTTTATGTATACCATTTCAGTATGGACATTTTTTAATATTGCATTATTTGCAACAACTCTGTTAAAAATTTAAGTCCATAATGTCTTATTTGCCCTTTTCCTATGTGTGATGGCACATTCCAGAGTACTGAGCATTATGATAAGCTTCACTGAGTGAGCTGCTTTTGGTCATTTCAAAGAAAAAGTTTCAAAGTCGAAGGATACTAAGTGTTTCCCCATGCTGCTGCATCTGCTCAGTGACGACACACCCGCCTTTTTGTCCTGAGGTTTTCAGAGAAATGAGAGACAAAGGGCTAGTGTCAGAGATGAGTTCAACCCTCCTTTAGCCACACACATCCCGGGGCAATTTGGAAGGAAGTGGGTGAGGTAACCACTTCCTTTGCGTCCATGCTTTTCTAATGCAGTGATGCACTGCTGTCTCAGACACACAGAGGCCAAGATCTCCATTCGATCACGACAACATGTTGTTCATTATTTCCAGTAGAAGATGTAAGCATGACAGCATTGACAATTTATGTTGTGTTCATGTATGTATTGGTTTAAGATTTAGGTCCTCAATTTAGATGGTGTTGACAGACACTTTTCAGATGTGATATCGTCTGTTAAGACATTGTCTGAATGAAGGATGGAGCATTTGTTATGACACACCATTTATCAAAGTACTCTTTTCAAACAGTTTGAGAGAATTCTGTTGTTTGGCTTTTAAAGTTTTAGACTAATAAAAAGCAAAAGGTAAGATATAAGATGTCAGTATCAAGCAGCAGTATGTCTTAGATAACTTGTTCGTACCAAATTGTTGGATATTGAGATATTTCAACATTTAATACTTTGAACCTTATTCTTTTGTCCCTTTTTACTTGACTTTTCACGTTTCTTTTCAAATGTTTAAATTCATTACCTTAATTAAAGTGCGCTGATTTGTCTCTGTGTTTGAAAAGGCTAATAGAAATAAACCTGACTTTCCTTTCGCTGCTTTCATTCATCATGTGATTCACGTGTCAGCTGTTGGTAGTACGGTATTATTTCCTTTCAAAGTTCAGTCATGCTGCTAAAAGAAATATCCAGCTGAAAAAATAGGAAACTTTTGGGCCCATTAATGTCAATCATTTTCTAATTGGCCGAGACTGATGTCTGAGTGGGATTGTCGGTGCAACTTCTTCTGAACAGAGAAGGAAAACAAAGCTAGTTCATGCTATTTTGGTTAATGTAATACAATGAACAGTGGAGGATTGGGTTTGTGTGTGTGTGTGTTTAGGTTTTTGAGGATTTACTTTTCATACTTGGGCCACCTGTTAGCCAGAATAAAATGATTCTGATACAGCTCTCCGTAACAGCTTCCAGTTCCTGACATGTTTTCTCGTAAACATGAGGTCATCCTGGATGAATTGTTTATTTACTTTTGATTTCTCAAAATGGCCTCTAGTGCCCTGTTGCCTTTGAGAGTGTTTGTTTCAGGGACAACAATCGGTTGGAGCAGTGCAGTGAGCATTGTCAGCAAAGCTAACTCCACACGTTTCTCATCTGCAGTATGCTCGGACAACGTCTGTGCAATGGAAAGAACTTCCCTAAGGTGCTAGATAGTTGGGTTCATTCTGCCTGGGAATATTGCTGATTGCATTTTGGCTGCCCCAACAATGAATGGTTCTTTAGGCACAAAGGCCAAAAAAGTGTCAGAAAGCTAGTGTCACTTTTCTACTTTTTCCTGCAGCGGAGCAAATGTAAGGCTCAGTGGTGTGAAAGATCTGCCACTGTAATGAACCCGCCTGGCAGATGCTGCTTCAGTCACAGCCTCTAGCAACCAAATCAAACCACGAACCAAACATGCTATAATGTATATGGGCAGTTTTTTTCTCTCTTGTAAAGTGACTTAATTCTTGCCCTACTCCACTAGTGGATCAGCTGCAGCTCCAGGCTTCCTTCTTGGCCATTTCAATAACTTTGTCCTGACATAGCCTTTTTCCCATATGTGGTCTGCGTTTGTCATTTGTTCGTGTTTAGCATCTACATATGGTTAAACTCTTGCACATATTTGAATTTATACATATTTTTCTTTCCTTTTTTGTGCATGCTTTGAAAATGCAGTATCATGAACTAATGAGATACCTGCAGGACAGGTGTCAATAAATCTGTTTCCAATGATGAATCAGTGTACTTCCATTGTAGGTCTGCTGATAACCCTTGCCAGTATTATATAAGATGTTTTTTAGGAAACATCCAAACTTAAAAATATGTTTACAGCATTAAAATATAAAAAAAATCCCAAAGTGAATCAATTGATTGGACCTTGATTCAGTTTCTCCTTGAACACGATTTCGATAGCTTTTTCCATTTTGAAGTTATTATGTTCAACATTAGGGAATGGAGTCAGCATTTGGCAAGCAAGGCATCCAAAATCAGTAAGGATCAAGTGGATATCTTCCTAATTAGATTAGATTAGGTCCAGTACTGAGGCCTGATTTTTCCTCTCTGAGATTCATGTACATCTTACCCTCTCTGGAGGGAAATATCTGCAATTTCCTTAGGGATCTTGCTCTCCCCTCTCAGTGAAAAAGCCGAGCCACTTTAGAGTAGTTGCAATGGGGATTATGGATTATTTTATGGAGTATAGGGGATTTTCTTTCTAGAGTTTAACATTTGTAAAGAATATATACATTTCAACTCCCCATTGGTGCTGTCTGACCCAAGGTAATTATGGCTAAATGTATTATATTAATCAGATTCTAATGTACACATGCTGGTTCAGAGTTTGCTGTGTGATAAATCATTTGTGTTATGCTCTTGAGACACATAAGTAGAGTGTAAGTGATTTGTTTCTCTCCGTGTTGAGAATTTAACAGCATACCTCCACCTAAGTCCCACCTGAAAGACTCAGTCAACGTTTCTGATTAAAATATGCCAAAAACATAAGCCATCACTGTCACTGTGTTTTATAGTTAAATGCCAAATACAAGGTATGAGTCTGTTTAAGGTGGTTGTTTTTCTTTCTCTTCTAGTCAGAGATGTTTGAATAGCCATGGTGCAGTGCTCTGTTTTTGTAATATAAGGGGCAATAAAAATTCCTAGTCATAAAGTACGCTGAAAGACAAACTGTTCTTTTTGGCCAAATGTAGGTATAGTGTCTGCATTTGTCCTGTAAAATATGAAATTTAATTCCCTCTCAGGCTATTTTGTTTTGTTTACATTGTCAAGTGTGACTGACCTTGTGCATTTAAAAAGTGCTATCAAGGATCTTCTCTGCAAAACTTCTGTGGAAAAGAGCTGCATGCTAACCTCATTCATGTTTTAGAATTAATCTCAAAGAAATCTGATTGAGGATACACAGCACATTGTCTAAATTTCATGGCATGACATGATAAATCATGATGGTTTTACAGGTGATAGATCTTAAACTCAGGCTGTTTTCAGTGGCTTGTCCACGTCTCACATGAGCAGATCAGTTAGATAGTGATATTGGTGGCCCTGCACAAGAGAGAGCAGCTCAACAGTGGTTTCCAGAAGTTTTCTGCTTGCTAATAGTTTGATGGAGTTTTTACTTGAGGAGAACGTTACGTGAGCCTTGTCATCTGGATGCGTTTAGACTGCGTGCGCACAGAGCTGGCAGCCAGATGGCTTCAGCTGAGGGACAATGAAATCTCCAGGGTCCGCAGGAGAGAAAGCTCTCATTCTGATTTGTCTCCTCAGATGAAACCACATCTGGGCAGCTTTAGCATACCTCGGCAGCTTGTGTGGTGGGACAGGAACGCCTTCCAGTTCTCTGTTCAATTGGTGCTGAGTTGATTATTTAACAACAAGTAATAATTTGTTGGTCCAATAGAAATTACGGAATATACACAACATGCCGGTGTGATATCGTCAGTGTTCATCAGAATACTGGATGGTAGTTGTGTTTATTGAAGACTGTTATTTAATTGGTTGCTGAAAGAGTGCATGGCACTCTTTCAAGACCCCTGAGAGTCACAGATGAATGCTTATTTACTAAAATGAGCTCACTTTCTCATGTTATGCAATCGCAATCTGTCTAGTTTGATTTCCTTCAGGTCTTTAAGTCGCGCACCCTCCGTCATGTGTTTACACCAGTGGCTTTTGAAAAATCACCTCAAATACTATAGTGTGCGAAAGGACTATTCATTGTCACGCAAAACCAAAATCTATGAAGGATATGTTGCGTCACTGTTTAATTTAGCTTGTGATAGATCTTACAAGTTGTAAATCAGTTCTGAATATCTTGTTGTAACTGTAATACAGTTTCCCTTTAAGGGCAGTTCAGAACCCCAACAGAGCTATTATATATATTTTTTATTGGCCAAGACCTTTAATGTAGTAACATATTATTTCATGTTGGGCGACATGGAGGTACAGTAATAAGTACTTATAGTAAAATGCAGGTAACGATGCTAAGTCCATAAACAGCAATAAGCAATGACTACACTCTCATTTTAAAAATATTGGTTTACAAGATACAGGGCTTCACTACATTTCTTTAGCGCACATGCATAATTTAAGCTACCTCACATGGCTGAAATTGTTCTTGTTGCATGCAGGCACCAACCCGATACATCAGATCAGAATGTGTTTAAGTGATGAGTGATACATATACACTTATAGTTAAAGTCTCAGTGAAACGGAAACCGAAGTTAGAGCATCTTTAGCCTCTGTACTGTGATGTATTTCCAAGTGAAACTGAATATTTTAGCGGTGTACAGTTTCAAGAGGGATTTAAATCAAATCCTTAGCATTTGATTGGATCGCTAGAAGTATGCAGGCTTAGAGTATAGTGCAATGTGAAGCTACAGCGGACTGTTGGCTGCACGCACACCTCCCTCAGCGTTAGATCAGGGGAAGGACGAGGAAGAGATAATTGTCTACTGATATCCAATCTCTTCCGATCTCTCTATATTGCGCTGTCTGAACTACGACCAGCAAACAGTGGAGTACAGTTTATATGACCGGTGTAACTAGCTAGTCGCCCAAAGGATTATTTGATTGGATGAACTGTTACAAGATCATTTTTTTTTTCGGGGTTTTGGCCTTTATTATAGTGCAGCTGGAGAGAGACAGAAGGGGGGCGGGGGATAACACACAGCAAAAGGCCACAGGTTGGAATTGAACCCACCCAACTGCAAAGGCCTCACTCTACCAGGTGAGCTAGAGGTTATCCCTGATCGTATGAACTTTAAACACCAGTTCACACAGTACAGTACTGGATGAGTCATCAAACATTTGAAACTGCTTTACCTGGTTAAACAGCAAGAGAAAAGACAGGGATTTTGATGTAAAAATACTTTGACACTGTTTTTTCCCCTTTTTTTAACATGTAGTTGGCATTTAACAAGACAACAGGGACACAGGATTAAAACTGGGAAAATGTATTTTAAATTTCACTGGATCTTTAAATGATGTTACATACACAGAAAATGTATCCCAATCAGTTCCACACAATTGTAAATCAGAAAAGTAAAAACAGCACCGGTATTGATGTCATTGCTGGTATCATCACTGTGTCCGTCATTACTCCGAATATAAGTACCAGAATCAGTATCACAAGATAATCAATGGGATTGGTGCATCCTTAGTTGCATTAAGTCTGTCTTGGGACACATTGGCACAACTCAGGGCACTGAGTCCCTAAAGTCAACAAGAGCTTTTTTAAAAGTTATCTCCAGAGGTCAGATTGTCGTCTGTTTCCAACTATGTACAAGATAGCTTCTGTTTCGGGTTTTTGTTATTTTACCTGTCATCATGCAGGCAGCTCCCTAAGCTTTGGCATGGCCACTTGCTGTGCCATTTCATCACATGTTTTGGCCTTTACCCTGTGTCAAACCAGGCTTCTGACATGTATGCTTAAGTATCCTTCATCAACTTTCGCCTGCTGTCCTCAGGAACTCCACTGCATACCAGCACTCTTCAAACGCTACATTTTACAGATGTATTGGCCGTGGCTGCACACGGGTTTTGCAGTTGAGGAAATATAATAGACTTGCGGTTCATAAGAGTGTTTCCAGATGTGGTGGCGGTGCGGGTGAGTGGAGGGTGTACAAACGGGAATTGTGGTGTCTTGACAGATAACACAGCATTTCTCAAACAAGCGTGACAGATGTCAATAGGTACATTTACTTCTCACAATAAACACCTTGCTGAGAGAGAAAACAGTTGTC
This sequence comes from Epinephelus fuscoguttatus, assembly GCF_011397635.1. Taxonomy (NCBI): domain Eukaryota; kingdom Metazoa; phylum Chordata; class Actinopteri; order Perciformes; family Serranidae; genus Epinephelus; species Epinephelus fuscoguttatus. The sequence continues at coordinate 9,739,331 of NC_064758.1, read as the reverse complement.
CTACATTGCCGAAATGCATTGAAGAACGTTTCTTAATTGACTCAGCTGGCAGTGGTGAGAATGCCTCTTTGTTTGGTAAAGACTTTTCTTGAAGGCAGGGACACAATTCTCACTCACCCTCACAGAAACCCGGGGTTGAATGTCAGAAAGTGGTTCCACTGGCTTTAGTCTGCATTCTGACAATCTCAGTTAGCAGTGTTTGTGGGTGGGAAGCCAGTGGGGGATCACACTCTTGCGTCTGCACCACTGACTTCTGTTGGTTGGCTGGCGCCTGCGTCGTAGGATCTGAGAAGGAAAGCCTTAACCTCCTGGTGCTTGCTAGTGTCTCCATCCTCCCAAGGCCAACTGTAGCCTTGAGTGCAAGGCAATTACAGATTGGGGAGAAAAGGGGAAAAAAGTATTTTTTCTTAGAATCAGTGTTGACTTTAGCCATGTCAACACATCTCAAATCAATCATTTCCCCCAGAAAAGATCTGTTAGACATTTGACATTCTATCAACATCTATCCAGCTGTATAACTACTCACACTCAGGACATTTTGTAACTACATCATTTGAAAATTACAGATGGATTTTCAGCTTGTACAGTAAGTTGGCTGTCGTACGCATGTATCTATGGTGAGACAGCTTGACTTAAACAAATGGCTTTTTTTGTAATAACTATAGTACATGCATCTGTTAATGTTGGGCTGATTATCCGTTGCTGATGGCTGTCAGTCATCGACCACTGAGCCAACATCTAATTTTCTATTCCATTCCATAATTAACATTTAAAAGCCCCCACTCACCCCAGTCTCTTTGTCTGTTTATCCACATGGGTTTGCAGCGGCACTAATGGCATTTGTTGCATGCTTCAAAATGTACCAATCTTTTTAGTTGTCCGGGTTTGTTGCTACCATCACAACGTTGTTGTTTTATTTTATTCACTGGTAATGTTATATAAATCACACTGCATCCAGCAGATGGGTCAAAAAGTGACAAAGCAACATTCCAAAAAAAGTTATTATTAATTTGCAGAAACATTGCGTGCATGCATCTTCCACCTTCTCTATGACTATCTCTCCGTCTCACTTTCACTCTTATCCGTCCTTACAATTTTGCCAGCAGCAGTCCTTGTCCAAACATCGTCCATCATGATGATGTAATGTGGAAATCATCATATGGCAATTGGGTAAACATCAGCCAACCCTAGAATCTAGACAATGTCTGCATATTCAGCCAGAGATCTTGTAGTATTCCAGATTTTCTGTTCAAATCTTCATATAAAAAAACTAACTAAACTAAACTAACTAAAAACTTGTCTTTGTTTTTGTCATATCTTGCAGCATCAACAATAAATTACAGCAGCCAGAAGCTGCATCTGGAGTGCTGGAGTACGCCATGAAACATTTTGGTGAACTGGTAAGTGCTTTACTTGTTCTTTTTGTTTTTTTTCGTCTCCAAACAAAAAAGGAAACCTTATCTTTGTTTGCATTTAGAGTGAAGCTGGGACAAAAAAAAAACTTGCCCTCCTTTTTCCTTTCAGTCATTCCATTACATTAGCACAGCAGGAGGCTGCTGTAGAAGGCCTCTGTAAAAACATTTCATCAGTTATACCTGTAGAGACAGCCCTCACAAACTCAGACCTCTGATGCATTTTCAGACTAAATACGTTCTTAGTGGGCTGTACTTTATGTGGTTTATTATCCGCATACACTTCTTCATTGTAATCCTTTCCCCATACATGCAGTGTAACGTGGGGTGAGGGTCATTTGAGACACATACCCTCAAAACACCCTGGTCTTAATGTGCAGCACATGGAAAAGACATCTGCTATGCTGATCAGTAGTCAAGGGCAAGGAGCAGAATTATGGACTTTTTCATCCACTGAACAGGATGTTTGGATTTTAATTTTGTGTGAGTGTGTGTGTGTGTGTGTGTGTGTGTGTGTCTGCTGTGTATTTCTTAAAAGCTACTTGGGACTACGTAGTGCCTTTTTCCAGTGGTAAAATGACGTTATGTTTCTTACTAAAAAATACAAACAGTAATTACTTCTTAATGGCAAGTGGTTTGTAAGGTCCCTAAATAGCTTCATTGACTGTCACTCCCTGTGTGACCTCTAATGGACCAAGTTGAAAGCCACAGAACATATCACTATTTCTGTCTCTGTTTTTTGTTTCTGTTCATGTACAGAACTCCTCCTCCCTAATATCACTGAAAACCCCTCAGTGTTTCATGTTCTGCTTATATGGACCTGGTCCAGATATGAAATAACTGTCAGACACTGGACATGCATTGGACACCATCACACAGATTTTCCACATTAATTACATAAGTTGTTATTCTGATCCTTCTCCCACACTGTTGCCAAAATTGCATCATTTAGTAACTGGTTTTTGCTTGCTTGTATTTTGGATGTACTGGACAGTCTCTTTAGAATCAGTACCAGTCATGAACTCAGTGATGGTAGAACAGACAAAACAATATCTTTCTAAAATCACCAGTAAGTATTAAAAAATATGAAATTGCTATGCATTTGCATTGGGGTAATTGGTATTATGTCATTACAATGAACATGGCCAGTGCAGTTTATTTATTTTTAACATAAAAAAGCAAAACAAAACAGTTTTTTCAGTAAATTAACACATAAATACATACAGGCACAACATTGACACCAAAATCTAACACACATAAAGTGAATAAAAAAGCAAAAAAAATAAATAAAGAAAACTCTGGACCATACAGATTAATTTAAGTGAGTGAAACACTTAAAAAGACATAAAACAGCTACGAGGTTCACCTTATGAGAAAGTGAACAGAGATGGAATCAAATCATTACTCTGATGTGTAAATTCTAGTGTAAATGAGTAGGGCTGAACTCGGCCCAGAATTATGTCAGTCAAATGTGAATATTTGACAGTGTTTCTTTTTTCCCCCTGTGCAACAACAATGATGCCAACGACAGATATGAAACAAAAGCCAAAGACTGTACCATATCAAGTTGCCGTAAGCTGTAAATTCATCACTTGTATACAGACAGCAGAAGATAACGTTATCTTGGAGCCTGACTGGGCAAATCCTCTCTTCCTACAGGCAGCTGCCTCTATGTCACTCAGATGCACCATGGGCATGAGTCTGCAGCTGCCTGTAACAAGGTGCTTTGCAATAACTATCAGTCTAAAAACACATGCAAGACAGTAACAGTAGTGCACACAGTACAAAGTAGTGTAAAAAGTAACAATAAATATCATCAGTTAAGAAAAAGCCAAATGATACAAGTGAGTTTTTTTAGAAGAAATTTCAGAGGTCACTGAGTTCGTCTGCCTGAGATCCTTAGATAGGGAGTTCTGCAGTTGAGGGGCCTGGACAGCAAAAGCTTTGTCACCTTTAGTGACAAGTCTGTGATCAGACTCATAGGGAATTAATGAGCTTGGCCATTCAAGACTTTCAAAACAAGCACTAAAATCAATTCTAAAAGTCACAGGTAACCAGTGAAGGGCAGTGAAGATCGGTGTGATGTCGCTTCTCTTAGTATGAGTTAAAGGCTGACAGCAGCGCTGTGTATGAGTCAATCTTTGGATGTCTCATCCGCTGATGCCTGAATAAAGTGTGTTGCCGTAATCAGGTCTGGAGGAGATAAGAGCATGGATCACCTTTTCTTAATTTGCAAAGGAAAGAAATGAACTGATCTTTGTTTTATGTCTCAGTTGGGCAAAGCAGGACTGTACCACTTTAGTCACTTGGGCACCAAAAGACAGCAAACATAGTATTGTCTAATAGAATGCATTCACTTGATTTTTAATGAAGTGGATATTTTTAGCCTAAAATCTGGCCAAATGTTTTTTTTACCCAACCATTAGGACTCCAGTGGAAAAGGTCTTTCCTTCTGCCTTTGTGAATTGCATTTATGCTTCTGTGTAAAAGCATATTAAAAGTGAAAAGACTGAGTAAAAGCCATTTCACTGTGCACTTCCAGGAAACCTTGTTTATGAGGTGACCCTATGAAAAGCTTTACTGTGGGAGAATGCAGGGTTTCCTTGTTTAGTTTTTTAGGAATCAAAGGTTGGGTGAGATCTATGTACATAATCATTGGTTGATGTCTCCCAAAGAGGAGAGGTCACTTTCACAGAAGGTTAGTATTTAGATATAACAAGACCAGGACTGATTTATAAAGTTGGGAATCTCCAGTCTGCCATACAGTATAATAATGAAAGCTGTGAAAGTCTTTTCCTGATTGTGAAAGGACTAGGACTGGAGTTTCAACACTCTTTGTTAACACACACACAAAAAAAACAGTTTGTTAAATTGTCAAATGGTTCAGATAATAAACACGTTTGGCATAAGTGATGAAATGCAGAAAAGTGGTTTAGGTTAATTGCATGGATTTTTATAGTTGCATGGTTCCAGTTCCATGTTTCGTTCTTGACTCCTTTGTGCTTTTGTCTACTAGGAAATCCAAGCCACTTGGTATGAGAAGCTCCATGAGTGGGAGGATGCCCTGGTATCATATGACAAGAAGATTGACATGAACAAAGAGGATCCAGAGCTCATCCTGGGCAGAATGCGTTGCTTAGAGGCCCTGGGAGAATGGTATGTCAGTAGTTATATTTGTTGTGAGTTCATTCGGGCTGCAACATGTTGTTCAAGTCAGTGTTCTAGCCTTCAGGTCTCAGATTCATTGATATACATTTCTCTATATAAATACTTAGTGTCACCATTGATGTTTGCAGACTTTCTTCAGTTTACCATAAGTTAGTTTCTTTAACATACTGCCATGGGCTTTTAGTGTAAATGTATTGTGTGAGTTGCTGAAGTGATAAAATCGAGAAGAAATTGGTTTCTTCAACCTTACCTCTATTGGATAACGACACTGTCTGAGGTAGTATACTTGCTGTGAGCTATTCCATCTCCTATTTTTTATTTGCGTGGGCAGCCTTGTCCTAACAACTCATGACATTAGGCCTTTGATGACTGGGCGAAAGGAGAGAGAAAGGTTCCTCTGAGTAATTTTACCGGGTAAAGCATGAACAGGCATCCAACGGCAGTAATAGGCGCCGCCACTCCAATGAAACCTCACCACAGCCGAGGCTCAACTCCATAACGACCGCCCACTCTTCAAAGAGCACTTTTTTTTTTAGGGAAAAAGAAAGTCACAGGTTGTCCAAGGGATCCAAATATGTGGATCGTCACAGAACTCATGACGCTAAGCAGATGTTAATTTGCTTATGTAACCTGCCTCCTTGTGCCATTGTTGTATACCCTGTGAGTCATTTCACAAGAAATGATTCAGTAATTTTACACGAAAGTGATTCAGCTGAAGAGAGGCTTTGTGTTTATGTTTGTGTGTGGATGGGTAAGACTGGGAGATGATATAATAGATGACCAGGCCATTAGTCAGAAGAGATCAGACTTAAGAGAACACTTTGTTCCCTGTTGAGGTAAGGTAAGGGGATATATTGTAGCAGTGTTCTCTGCGATAATGCATGATAATGTATTTGACAGTTGGACTCAAACATTATTTGAGTATTGGACAGTTCTCAAGCAACCTCCAGTACAGAATGACCATCTTCAGTTTTGATGTTATTTAATCAAGGGTATTGACCAGAAATTAATGAATACCTAATTAAAAAGGACTTCGAATTAGCTGAGTCATCACTGCTACAGTGGTGAGTCATTTTAGCGTTAATGTGTCAGTTTGAGGTAATAAACTACCCCCTATATTCTTACCTGTCCAGCATACTGTATGCAATGCAGTTCTATTTGTTAGTCTCAAATTGTAAACCCCACTAATCTCTCTTTTTTTTTTTTTAGCAGAGTTTGTCAGTGTTTGGAAATATTTTCATTATTTTGAGACATCCCCTTTGACACAAGTAATAAATAGCTGCTTTTATTTAATAAAAACAAATCAAAACAAACAAACATGTATATTTTCATAGTTATAGTTGACTGAATCCGCTTTTACGTCTGGAACCTCCCATCTACACCGGGGCTGAGAGACACCCTTGTTGAGAACTTGGCTTAGATTCCAGAGTTATTCTCTTATCCTGAAGCCTTCTTAAGGAATCTAATCCTGTTTAATCAGCGGTGGGAACCTCTTGCGACCGCATGCCTTTGCTGACATCAACTCCAGCAGGATTCAAACCCTGGACCTTCTGCATGGAAGACGAGTGTACTAGGGAGGCCCTTCATAGTTATAGTTGACTAATGTATGTAAACTTGCCATCATAGGAACAGTTTTCACAGTCTTTTGTAGTCCTTGTTGAGCAAGAGTGGCAATTCTCCATTGACCAATTGATGGAGTACAGTGTTTCTAGCTCCACCTTATAGTATCGGATAAGTGGGTCAGGTACCTCAGTAGTGAGGTGATGACGGAGTGCCAAGTAGCTCAGTAGGTAGAGTGGACCTCCCATGTCCAAAGGTAATATCGTTGCCACAGTGGCCACAGGTTTGCTTCCAGTCTGCATCCACTTGCTGCATGTCATTGCTTTCTCCGCTTTCACGGTTAACACTGTCTCATCAAATAAAGGCAAAAAGCTGGAAATAAAAATCAAGGTGATGATAAAAAAAGAATGGAATGGGTGATTCTTTTGCTACCCTCCACAATTTTTGACGATGGAAAGTGAAAAACTACCGTTCTAATGTGCAGTGAACCGAACTCAAATGAACCAGACTGCTTGGTGGAAACAAGGCTTTGGTTCTGTTATACTTCATATATCAATGGACTAATTACAGGAGCTGTTTTATATCTGACAAATGTTGCTATTTGGCACTCCAGTTCGAGCATGCAGCTTTTTGGCATGTGGTGCCTTGGGGATGGAGGCCTGTGTGTCTGATAAAGCCACCTTTTGATACTCCTGCATAGCTTCTAATTACAGGTGTGGCAATTAAAAAGAAAAAAGAAAAGATTTTGCCACACAGCTGATCTGTTAACAACTATTAAGCATGAAAAGCAATGTTACTAAAATAAGAGCATTTCAGGGTTGAATTTGGGAAAGGCTTTTTTTTTTTTGGTATCATCTACATGAGTAGATTTTGGCAAGAATTTACTGCAAAATACCAGGATGTCAATTCCCTGTAGTCAGCACTAGTTGATGCTCGTATGTTAAAATGCTTTTCACACCCTTACAGGTGTTTCCAGTGTTTATTCTTGCTGATTAGTTTCTGTTCAGGTCGAACTTGGGTAGAGATATGCTGGGAATGACGTGATATCACCAAAAGTCATATTCTAACAAAAGCAGGGAAGGTGTAATAGACCTTTTGGACATTTTGGCGTGTCACAGCAGGTAAAGTACAGGTAGTCACTTTTAATGTTTTGAATTACAGCAATCTAAAAAAAAAAATACATTCCATTGAGGTGAGCTAGTTCCAGGGTCCTGGTCTTGTGCATGCTGGCTCAGTGTCCTTGCTTACGGAATCACTCAATGAAGCTGAGTTTGTTACCATGCACCATGGAAACGGTCAATTTTCCTGTCCAAACAGGTACAAGGAAACTTAAAAGAGAGATGTCAATCGAGCACAGTTGGCACATGATCCCACAGTCCTAAGAAGAGATCTTATCAGGCACATGTGAAAACCCCTGTGTCAGTGGACCAACAGTTTGTAGTGTAGGGCCTTTGAAAGACTCTTTACATTAAATAAACATGTCCTTTTGAGATTTATTTTAGCAACTTTTCAATTGAAATTCCGAAGATGTGAATAATGGTCTGCTGAGTCAAATTATAAATTGAGCTCTTCCTTCGGCTGGACCGTCTTTGTTTGTCAGCTGTAGACACATACGCCCAATGTACCAGAGCTTTTTGTACTTGTTGCTTTCATGTTATACGATAGCCAGGCAGCTGGAGAACGGCTTCACTTCACTGACCCCCATCCAAACTGGCCTCTCTCTTTTTCTCTGTCTGTGCCTCCCGCTTTCTCTCCTTCATCTAAGCTCACTCCAGCATCCTGCCTGTAAAACACATGCGGTGGGTTTGATCTCCTCCTGGACAATGCCGCACTGATTGTTGTTAATGAGGAATTAGTCTTGGTTAGATGCACCTGACCCCGACAGGGAACATCCATCTGTTTGCTGGAATACTTGATTTTATCATACTGCTTTGAGACGGTACACTGATTTAAGATGTTCATCTTTAAGAACAAATGAAGAAATAAATGATTGCAGATGTAAATGAAACCAAGTCTTATCATCTTATCATCTTTGGCAGGAAGTTCTTGGCCATTCTGGTGAAGGGTTTTTTCATTTGTTGTTTGGCACAGGAAAAGTGAATTAAGTGTCTTAACATGTATGTATTATCATTAGGACTTGGAGCTTAGAAGAGCCTCTTTTGTTTTTCCAAGGATAAAGATCAGACCTATACAATGCAGCGTCACTTTAGACAAGTTGTAAATGCTTTTGTTTTTGCAGTTTTACTGCAGTTGTCAAATTCATGTCAGTCAGAGTGAGTGCTTCATCCTCATCATGTTTTGCAGAAGAATTCTACCATTTGTCTATGTCTGTTCTATATTTAGCTGTAATTTTTCCACACAGGTCTCAGACACCATGTGATATATATCAGTTTAGATGGCATTGCACAATGACGGAGCATTATTCTAGGTTGCTGAGAATACTTTCTTGCACTGCTTGATCGAGTGTCTTGTAGGCCTGTCAAGATAATTACATTATTAGCTTATTGTACAATATATGGACGTGATTGCAATATTATTACCTACATATTGCCCATTGTGTTTACATATGTATTTGTTTACATAAGATGCCAACAACATTTGAGCCAACATGATGCCAGAATTAACACTTGGGTGCACACTTTTTTTTCTCTCTTCACCCCTGCTTACTTGCACGAGTCCAAAGAAAATAAAACAACACTTCAAAGATGACACAGTGTAGCTTACCAGTATCTCTGAGCTGCACTTTTGCAGTAGAAGAGACACGATCCTGCTAAATATTGCTTGCCAAACCCTGGCAACAAGGTAAAAAGCCAGTTATTTGTAGTTTTACCCTCCAAAAACTTAATCCTCCACTCTGTACATCTACCAGCAAGCTGCCCTGCTCACAGGCCTTCCATCCAAGGGAGCCAATTGCAGCACACTGGCCGTATTATGGAGGTGACTAAGGTGTTCCTGGAGCTTCACTAAGCTTGTCTGTTAGTCGCAAGAGGCATTACTTGCTTTATTTTTTGTTGACCAAATTTTGTATCAACTCTCAAACTGAAGAATTTTGGGCTACGTCAATTAAGGTACTATAATTTTATATATACTTTTTTGTACATATTAGAAGGTGTTAATTACTTTTTAAAAATAAGTTAAATATTTTATGTTACTTTATTATGTTATCATTATATCATTGGCATTAAACAGTCTCAGAATTACAATATCATTTATTGCAATTATATCTGGGATAATATATCATCCAACAAAAGCAGTTATCATGACAGGCCTACATGTAGCCATACTGCAGTCTATATAGTAATACTCTTGACTAAATACCTGATAGGGCCAAATAGACCAAATAAGGGACCTGATGACAGCTCAGATCAGTTTCTGATTAACTGATGTCATTGCCGTGAACATGGGACTCAACAAATCTGCATCTGCTTTTTCTGTAATCTGAAGCCTGCGGTTAATGTTTTCCAGGGGCCAGTTGCACCAGCAGTGCTGTGAGGAGTGGACGCTGGTGAGCGAGGAAACCCAGGCCAAGATGGCTCGTATGGCTGCTGCTGCCGCCTGGGGTCTAGGTAACTAGCCGCTCAAAGTCTTCATGTCAGATATTAACGAGCAATGAAAAATATTTGGAAGAAAAGGTCAACAATGAACTATATAGTAGCAGTCAGCTGAGTTTTAAGAGAAAAGTTGTGCATGGAGCATTTAGGCTATCCTCTGCCTGACTCAGAGCAACAATGCAATCAGACCAAGCAGCAATGAAAACACTGACAGCTCTTGCCAAACCCCCCCTCACATAACCAGATGGGAATGGTATCCAGTCAAAACATTGACATATCGTAACGTGCAATGGTGGAGAAAAGCAGGGGCCACACTGTAGAAGCATCCTCTGAGGTTTGTGGTCTGTGGCTTTGACTGTATTAAGTCAATCGTAAACCCTGAGATGAAACCTAAACAGCAGGCTCTTCTATCTGAAGACTCAGACCGTCTTTTATTGTTGTTGTTGTTGGGAAGCAAAATGTTGAGGTTGCAGTCACTGATATTTTAACAAGATGAGATGGAGTGAAGTTCAAAACAGCAGCGATTGACTTCCAAGCTTGAATCTGCCTCATTCTTGCCAAGTTACGTCTCAAAACATCCACTAATAACCTGTTTTTGTGCTTTCTTGTAACTAATTTGTCCAGGGCACTGGGACAGCATGGAGGAGTACACGTGTATGATCCCAAGAGACACACATGATGGCGCCTTTTATAGAGCAGTGCTAGCTCTGCATCAGGACCTCTTCTCATTGGCTCAGCAGGTGGGTTACATCACCACTCACAAATACATTCCAGTTGATAAGATTTTCTCCCACTTAATGTACCTTAAAAGTCTATATTTTTAGAAAACATCTCCTAAAGACATGCCACATGGGAATTTGCCAAGCCTTGTGGTTTCTGGAATTTCCATTAGTCTGTATAGCAAGGTATGAAAAGTTAAAATCATTGGAAAGCAACACTGTAGAGAAACATAAAAATTGCCTTACGGCTTTTCCAGACAGGATCATATTTCCCCATCAGCTCAGGCTTTTCATTAAAAGGAGTCAGATGCACAAGGTTTTTTTTTCTTTTTTTCCTTTTACAATGTGGTACTTCCTTGGTGTGGAAATGTTACGTAACTCTTGAAATAGTAAATCATCACAGCATTTAGCCTCAAACAAATACAGAGTCCGTTTCCCCTCCTGTCTGCCTGTCAACAAGGTCCAGTGGAGGTCAGGGTGGTGTTTTCCTCATTTTATAAAGGTTGGGAGTGTTAGGTGAGCTCATGCTCCCCGAAGATGAATTAGTTCGAGCTGGATGCCAGCACATCTAAAGAACACAAGCTCCAACACCAACACTGGTAAACACCTGCTTCTCCAATTTCCCTGGACTCATCCTCCAAGTCCCCTTTTCACCACAAAGCCCGGGAGACCTGGTCTCTGTGCCCCCCTCATCCATCCACAGCCACCCTCCCTCCTCTAATTTGGAGATTAGATCCAGGTGTGGCCTATAGGATTTTAAATCAGCTGAAGAGGGAAAGCAGACTTTTGACTTTTGGAGACAGTGAGGCCAGTCACAATGAATGAGGAGGAATGAAAAGCAGATGGAGCGAGGGTGAAAGCTTAAATGTCAACATGAGCTCAGTCTAGTCTTCCGGATGTGGTTGGTAATCCTTGCGCTTAAATCCTTTTGATTCTATAGGGCTGTTCCTTTGCTCCTGCTATACCCCCAACAACCAGACATGTGCTCCAGGAGCTGTGGCGTGCAACTTTGTGAAGGGTTTCAGGTTACTTTGCTATATACATCTCAGTGTTTGGTCTGTTCCAGCAATGATGTATAGACACAGCAGTCATGTTCCCTGCAGTAAAGCAGTCTGCAACATTAATGATGTAGTTTCCTCTAGCGGTTGATTTGGCCCTTAACATTCACATAGAGGCCCTCATATCACACTGTAGTGATACAGTAATCTCACTGGACTTAACCCGTTGTAAGTACCAGTGTGCAACCTTTATATAAGAGACTGGGTCACGGTTTGTTTGTGCTGCCAGAAGTCAGACACTGCATTTATCAGGAGTCGTCTGGACTGCACATTTTCAATGAGGCCCCAGTGCAGTAATTCAGGAGTAAACAGGACCATAACCGAGTGGAGGCTGTAAAGAAGCAGCCTCATTGTCACCTCGTCCCAACCACCCTCCCATAACCCCTCCTCTTGTTGTGCATGCCTGAAGAGGTGTTTAGGCACGCCATTCCTCCTTTCCCTCCCCGCAAAAAAATAATTGGTGGGAGTCAGTCTGAAACAGCTGTGTGTCCTGGCCTCAGAGAACTTCCTCAGTCATCCTCCCTCATTTTACCTTCCCACTAATAACAGTTCCCAAAAACATTGGCTGTAGAGGCCCGAGAAATCATCACGTTTTCAGCCACAGTACTTGTGTCCTTGTTTGTCCCTTTTGCTGCTCTGGATCAGGTCTTTCTCACAGTTAAGGTTTTTCCACCCCTCAGGGTTCTCACTGGTGATGGAATGTCTGCAGTATCGTTGAATTTGGAGAACTGCAGTCCTGTTACGAAAAGTCAGGGAGCTGGAAGTTAACAGATGAGTCAGTATTATTCAGTAATATACCCAAAAAACAGGAAGGTAGGAAAACATTCTTAGGGCATGAATGTTCTCGGACAGTTGGTTCTCAGTTGTTGGTTGGTCACGAAAACATTTGGGAATGTGCATCATGGTGGGAATGGTCCGTGACTAACAACCCTTGTTTGAATTCTTCTTTATCACTCTCCAATTCCTCTCCCTTTTTCTGAATGTGCATACAAATTTGGGCTGTTTTTAATGCCTCCATGCTGGTGACAGCTGTGGCCAGAGGCAGCATGTTTTCAGGTTGTCCTTCTGTCTGTTCCATTCTTATAAATGCGACATCTTAAAAACACCCTGAGGGGATTTCCTCAAGTTTGGCACTAACGTCCACTTGGACTCAAAGATGAACTGATTCGATTTTGGGTGTCAAAGGCCAAGGTGACTGTGAACTTGTGTCCATCTCACTCTTGTGAACATAATATCTGAGAAACACTTAAAGGGAATTTCACAAAATTTTGGCAAAAACGTCCACTCGATGAACTGATCATAATTTGGTGGTCCAAAGTCACTGTGACCTCACAAAACATGTTTTTAGCTGTAGCTCAAGAATTCATTGATGACGAAATTTCATACAAGTGTCTAATAGGATAAAATGATGAAGTGATGACATTTTATATCTAAAAGGTCAAAGGTTTATTTATTATTCAGCGCCATAACTCAGGAACAAGAAGGAGGGACATTTGGTCAGATACTGAATTGATCCATATTTGAAACATTGTCTGCTGTCATGGCTACATATCAGACTGGACAGACATGGATGTAAACTGTAACTTGACTAGTTGGTGGAGACATACAACCACAAGACGGGTATTTCAAGTTTTTTTTTAGATAGATTTGATATCCACAGCCATGGTTACATAATTTTCACACTGTGCTCTCAACAGTTCATTTCCCTCTCCTCATAAAACACTTGGCACTTAGCAGTGCCTCAAATTATTTTGCTATACAAGCAAGCGTTCTAGTCCTAGTTGCACTAATGTGCCACCGTTGGCTGCACTTAAGTGAAAAGGGTGTGAGCAGCAAGCAATAACATGCTTCCCTTCATTTGTACAAAGTGTTATTATTCCCTGGGTTTAGTCCATTCCCAGCTGGTCCTGATGCAAGAAGTTTTAAGGACGGTGTGACATTGTGTCATGGTACATACTTGGGCCATGTTAGCCTTGTGTGTTTGAGGATATGCCATTATTGCTTTTTGTGAGCTTTACCGAAGAATCTTGTGGAGGAAACAAATTGAATTATGGATTAAACCTGTGCTCCTCATGTCGAGCATTAACTGCGACTTCAGAAGCTAACAGTGTCACAATTCAGACAGATATGATTTCATTAAAAGATCAAACTGTAAATGATTTTTTTTTTTTTCCATGTAGTGTATTGACAAAGCAAGAGACCTCTTGGATGCTGAGCTGACGGCCATGGCTGGAGAGAGCTACAGTCGAGCCTACGGGGTGAGTGTTCTGCTAAATCTGCCAAAATATTCAACACCTGACATAAGTCGACCATATTATTCTTCATTGCATTCATGTGCAGGGAGATTATGCTATGGCAAGAAAATTTTAGTCAAGTGATGATTTCTCAAAGTTTAATTGTCTGACCTAGCTTCTTTTGAAGTCAAAAGCATAAATATTTAGTTCCTCCACTGCACGATGCTTAATGTGTGTGGAATTATCTAAGCAACATATCAAATCAAAGTTCAAATCCAAAACAGCAGTGTTCCTCTCATACAGATATCTTCAGGTAACATTATCGTGAAATCCATTTGATCCTAGTTGATTTTGATGTACATACCGTAGCTGTTCAACATGAACAGCAGACACACTTCAGCGGGCCTCAAGACTCTGGATGTTGTTACAAATGGCAGCTGTAAACAAAGACATCAAATAAAAACGACTAGCCTTTTCTGACAGATGCCACACAAGAAGGTCCAGTGGATGGCTGAAATTCATCCAATACTGTAGATTCTGATCCAAGAGTAGCTAAACCATAGAGTTTTGACTGAAGTGCGTCTTCCCTGGAAATTAAAAAAATACCTCTAGAACATGAAGAAAGTAGCAACCTGGGTAGGGCTGGGAGGGTGGGCTAAGACACACCCAGTCACTCCTCTCTGCTGTGGAGAGGAAGAGGGGAGGAGGCAGGCCCCCAGGAGAACCGCTGAGCCTTGCAGCAAATTTTTCCCGGGGGCCCAAAAAGCATTTACCCATAGACCACCACTGTAAAAGACATGTCTGTAAAATTGCTGACAGGACACCTTGAACTGCAAACAAAGTCAGTTAAGAGTCTTTCTATTCAGAATTTCTGATATATGGTGGTTTCATGTCTGTAAAAATATCAAGCCAGGAAAAGCAATTTAAAAATCTGCAATGTCATCACAATGTGAAGTCTGTTAGCCAAGCGGGAACTCATGGGCGGACCAGCAGGAGAAACATTACTTTGGTGTGGGTAAACTCGGAAACTAAAAAACATTTTTGGCGCATGTGCCGGGTGAGAAACTCCATTGGAATGAAAAGGCACCATCTTGGCATCCGGTATCTAGTTATTATTAAAATCCATGGGAGGAGGGTGGGTTGTTTGTTGATGAAAGCTGCCACCATATACGTCACTTGCCACCAGATCAGCTAATAGCAAAATTATATTGCAATTGCTGGGTTTCAACCAGTAGAGGGCAATGGCTATGCATATTTTTGTAGTAACACATTATGTAGAATTCAAATACTTTGCACTAAAATGTCAAGACTCTGACCTGAATCCATCTGCAGCACTACTACTGTAAATACCCATTTACATTGTTTTTCAGCTGAAAAAGGTGGTGGTGGGGGTTTAGTTACTCTTCAGTGGTCCATTTTTTATTGCACAGAAAGGACTTTTGCAACTACAAAAATAATAATAATAGTGTTTTAAGAATGAATGTGGCTGTGTTTGTTTCCCAGGCCATGGTGTCTTGCCAGATGCTGTCGGAGCTAGAGGAGGTGATCCAGTATAAGTTGGTGCCAGAGAGGAGGGACATCATCAGGGAAACATGGTGGGAGAGGCTTCAGGTAACTTTAGCGCGTGATATATGGACACACACACACACACACACACACACACACACACACTCACGTGTGTGACTACAAATGTAAAGCAGATGTTGGAAAGGCTACTGTTACTAATGGGAAACATTACATGCCAGACACCAAACATACACACACTACTACCTCAGTGAGTAAGGATTCACAACTTGCACATTTCTTTCTTTGTTTTTACATTTGAAAATAAATTTAAAATACATCTGTAGAAGTAGAATCATGGTGGGCTCTGGTAAGTGTTATTTACAGTGCACGGACAAACAAACTAGCTACAATCTGTTCAAATTAGTTTATCTGTAATTGAGTCACAACCTTGCAGCTACGTCTACTGTAACTACAAAAATTACTCGATAATTGATTAGTTCATTGATGGAAAATTAATCAGCAACTCATTTGAACGATTCAGATCAGATTTAGATAATGTTTGTACTGGCCGGTGGGCAGTGCTTGGTTTCCCCCTTGACTGTTTTCAACATGATGGACAGGTCACAAACTTTTTTCTTTTATGGCTAAACAGTACACTAAAATATGTTTTTGAAAACATTTGAGGAGAGAAATAGGCAATGCAGTTAGAAAATCTTGATTCACATTTGGTCAGTGCTGCCTAGTTTGGCAGTTTGACTGCAGTTCACAAGCAGTGACTGACATGATTGACAGCTATGTTAGAGACTCCTCAGCTGTGATTGGTTGCATTCGTTCACGTTCAGTCTTAGCATTACAAGCAATAAGAGGAGGCAGAGGAACATGATTTTTTTATGCCTCTGCGCTGGTGATAGCCATGGCCGGAGGCATGTTTTCAGGTTGTCCCTCCTTCCATCCCGCTCAAGGGATTTTCTTCAAAATTGGCAAAAACATTTTCTTTGAATCAGTGATGAATTGATTAGAATTTGGTGGTCATAGGTCAAAGGTCAAGGTCACTGTAACCTTAGTCTGAGTGGGTGGAAGTTCGCTGCAAAGATCAGCCTCTCATTGGGCGGAACAAGCCACCTGCTGAAGTCCCACCCTACCACCTCTGGTTGCAGTTTTCAACATGTCCTTTACTAACTTTTGCAGTGTTTGATCTTGCGGGGATGTAGCCATTTTTCTGCCATGGTTCGTGTCCTGTAGGCGATATTTTTGTGGACCTGTTTCCCCCTGGCAATATTTTTGCAAGCGCACCGTTGCTGTGGCACCGCCAAGAACAACTGTGATTGGTTGAAAGAAATACAAGCAGCCGGGGCGTTTTTTTCCTCCAATCTTAAAGTGAGAGTCGGCCCAGCCAGACCTTTCTTTTCTTGAGAAAGGTCTGGTGAGCGAGACTACTGTAACCTTGTCTGTCTTATTCTTGTGAACACAATATCTCAAGAACACTGTAACGGTTCATGTACAGCTGTGTGGATATGGTGACTGTTTCAGCAAACATGAACTGACCTTCCTCAAAACACCTACACAAGAAAATGAGATCACATTTGATTGAATGGTGCATGAAATGTGCCTTTGAAAAATGTTCTGAAAAGAAAGCATGGCTTGTTTTGTGTAACCCACACTGTAACCCCATCCAAACTCTTCCTACTTCCCGTGGCTGATTATGATTGCTATTATTATTATTATTAATTGTGAATTACAGTGTTGTACATGCTATTAAATGAGACAGCAGGACGTGTGGAAGAACCACAAATCCATAGGCGGTTGGGGAAAATTATGCTGCCTGCCAAGTCTTTGGAATTTGAGACAAATGCCATCTGATCTAAGATAATAATGTTCAAATTCATCTTTTCCATGTCTGCCTTTTTGCAGCTGAATCAAAATGTGATTATTTGAAAGGCCTTAGCCTTGTATGTGCATGTTGAGGGAACAGTTTAAGTCAGGCGGATAAACTGATAAGCCATTCACCATTCCTGATACCATGGCATCCAAGCTTCTTGGTTTAATACAGCATTTATAATGCCCTGTAGCCCCTGTTGGCATTCCTGTCCCTCATCTTCTGCTTAGATGTTACTGACGTCTCGGAAAATCCCTAAAATCTGCGTCATCCTTTACCTTAACTACAGCCTGGAAAAATGTATTTGTCTGTAGACTGCATGTTCCTGTTCAGAGGGCTCCAGCATACTTTTTTTTTTTTTTTTTAAATCAAATTTGCTATATTCAAGTCTCAAAACAGCACTAAGTGTAAATGCCAGAACGCATCCAGGGGACTGTAATCACAAGGTCACGTTGATCAAGGTAATGCAGGAAATAATCCAAAACACAGACAGCACTTGTTTTGACTATATGAAAAATGACATGTTTATGATACAGGAGTAAGACAGTTCTTTTAAATTGGTTCATTTGTACAGCATCAACAAAACAAAAAAACAAAACAGAAATCAGATGACTAATCAGAGAGATTTCTCTCTCTTTTTTTTTTTTAGCAACATATGAGGAGCATATATGTGGATGTGAATTGATGCCAGTCAAATTGATGATCTTCAAAAATTAGTGACTTTGCATCATTTTATATAAGCAATTCATTACATTAAAATATAATTAGCCGCAAAATAATACATTTAAGGGTGACAAATAAGAAATGTTTTGCAAAAATTGTGCAGGTATTTGAAGTGCATTGTTTTGGGCTTTGGATAAAAGTCTGACATTAATCTCCACCAAGAACTTGTCAGAAAAAAAAAATCCAAACTATTTGTTTTTTTTTCCCGGTTTCTATATAATTTACTTGACCATTAAATGGAAACGGTTATGCACACACACAAAATCCCTGTGCAGTAAAATGAAGATAGTCTTGATCGTCTTGACTTTTTCCATTCATAACAGATGGTGGTTGGTTGGAGGAGGTATTTAGGATCAAGAGGGGTTTTCCTGAGCAAACAGACACGGCCCATTATGGCACCAGAGCT
This sequence comes from Epinephelus fuscoguttatus, assembly GCF_011397635.1. Classification (NCBI taxonomy): domain Eukaryota; kingdom Metazoa; phylum Chordata; class Actinopteri; order Perciformes; family Serranidae; genus Epinephelus; species Epinephelus fuscoguttatus. The sequence goes on along the minus strand of NC_064758.1, from coordinate 9,721,118 downwards.
GGTCTGCAGTGCCTGACAGGTTTCTTCTGTCTATGGTGATTTATTGAAGGCTGACCTCACATCTGTCAAAGAGTCATCGTCCTGCTCTTTTGCTCTTTCTTGCTTTCTTTCTTTTGTTTCTTTCTGCCTTTCTTTACTGGTCTATCCCTCATCAAAGGATTAGGGTTATGACAAAGTGCATATGAAAACACTGCAACCCACTGCTTGTGGGTAAATGTGTCAGAGTGAGTTCTTGTTCTTCTACCCCTGTGAGAACCTGTTTGAATTTCGGATTCTTAGCCGTAGGTTGGTATTCAAAACCACTGATGTTCTTTTGTTCCCTGCTCTTTCTGGTGTCTCAGCTTCCACTTGTAAAAGTCATGAGACATTTTAACCTATTTTACCTTTAAGGGTATCGACTGAATTACATTGGTGCTACCAGTTCACAGTACCATATCAGAATAATCAATCTGTGTCAAATTTCAGTACCTTAAAGGGATAGTGCACCCAAAAATGAAAATTCAGCCATTATCTACTCACCCATATGCTGATGGAGGCTCAGGTGAAGTTTTAGAGTCCTCACATCCCTTGCGGAGATCCGCGGGGGGGGGGGGGCTAGCACACCTAATGGCAGACGGCGCTCCAGACTAACGTCCAAGAACACAAAATTGAATCCACAAAGTATCTCCATACTGCTCATCCGTAGTGATCCAAGTGTGCTGCAGCCCCGACATAAGAAGTTGTTTCAAAAAACGTCATTTGAACTCTGTTTTTAGCCTCACTGTAGCCTGTAGCTCTGACTGCTTCTCTGTGCTCCGCGCTCATGTGTGTGCACTTGTGCGAGACCAGCGAAAGCATGAGCTTTGCTCACCTGTGTTTACATCACGTGACACGTGCGCCGCAGGGGGAGACAGCAGTGACCACAGTAGCTAAAAGATAATTTGCACTATGATCTTTTAGGAAAGGACAGCCCAACATGTCTGAAGACTTTGAAACTGAAGAGGAACAGCATTTCTTTGTTGAGCCGTATTTGTTTGAGCCCGAGTATACGGACAGAACTCAGGCTACTGGACGAAGCAGCTGCCGCAGCTCATGAGCCTAACCCTCAGCCAGCCGCAGAATACCGGAGTCAAGCACTGGAAACCCGGTGGTGTCGTTGTTTCAAATGCAAAGCAATGCCAACAGATGAGGAAAGTCTTTGCTGATCAGACATCGAATTGGCGATGCCTGTACTTGATAATCTAATCTCAGTACTGACGAGACTGCTGCTGTTCAGAGATCACCGATCACCCTGAGCGCGCACACGTGAGCACGGAGCACAGAGAAGCAGTCAGAGCTACAGGCTACAGTGAGGCTAAAAACAGAGTTCATGTGACGTTTTAGAAACAACTTTTTATGTCGGGGCTGCAGCACACTTGGATCACTACGGATGAGCATGTTGGAGATACTGTGAGGACTCTAAAACTTCACCAGGACCTCCATCGGCATATGGGTGAGTAGATAATGGCTGAATTTTCATTTTTGGGTGCACTATCCCTTTAAAGCGCACCTGGGTGAGCCAGTATGCTGCCATCCCATAGCTGTTTAGTAGAGGCTGGCCAAGGAGCTCCATCAGCTTCCCAGCGAGCCGAAACTAATGCTGCAGCACCGATAGTTTCAGCATCTTGTCTATTTTCTTTTATTTTGGAAATAGCGTAGTATCATTCTTGTTTGTAATTGTGTTTTTTAAATTACGTACTTATTCCACATATTTGTCAGTTGTGACTTAGCTCTTTTTTGTGATTAGAAAAGAGCAAAATTGCTTGTTGACTGCAGCTTGCTCAAAAAGTACATTTTTGTTATTACAGAACGAGTAAAGTACCAAAAAAAATTAATTAAGTGAATTAGCGTACTAAATTTGAGGTAGCACTACCGGTACTGGTATTGATTAAAATGTAAATGGTACCCAACCCTACTAATGTTCCCTGTGCTCCTCTACACACACGTTAAAACAATTTACCTTGCACTTTTATTGGGCCTATTCCAAAGGTTATCCCACTCTCCAGCCCCTTTGACAACTTAACAGTCAAAAAGTCAGGCATGACTAGGACGGTGGGTTTGATATTAGACTCACCAATGATATACAGTACAGTGTTTTTTGTTTGTTTTTTTGCTTGTTTTTATTTTTGCCCTTATTCAGTAGTATACATTTAAAAGGCAGATGGCAAATATGGGGAGAGGGAGGGATTACATGCAGCAGCGGTTCATGGCCAGTTCAAACCGGGGATGTTGTGGCTACATGGTACATGTCCTAGATCACCTGTCCACCATGACGCCCCCAGTGATAAACAGCTTTTCTTTTCAATCAAGTTACTTCAACTGGAGAATTTGGCACTTCCTTACAGCTTCAGCAGAATGATGTCAGTAATCTCTTGCAGTTAAGCCCAGACTAAACTGTTTTAGTCACTATAATCACTGAACATAGCTTCTGCCAGATTCTACCTGCTCTCAGCCTCTTATCCCATCATGTTAAGCCTACTTCAGAAACTGTAGTATTTAATTCCAGCCTCAGCTTTCAGCATCTTATTAAAAAGCTTGTCCCGGCATACTTTTGCCATCTAAGGAATACAAGAAAAAAAGTTTCAGATAAGGTTAGCACTTAATGAAAAGAACCTAAACTATGACGTAAGTAAATGACCACGTTAGACACAAAGACGGGTTGTATTATCTTTGAAACTATTCAAAGGAAAAAAATCATCAAAGCACTCATTTCAAGATCTCATTTGTTGTTGCTTGTAGCCATGCAGCTGACAGTAATATGACCCTTCCTTGTGGCAGGGTTTGTAATTATAATCAAGTTACATCAGAGTCCTTTTGCATGAAATGTTTATATTATTCTGTCTACCCTCTGTAGATTTGTCTTAAATTCAAATCATACAGAGAGGATTATACAGCACAAGCTTTTTGTTCATCACAGCTGGATTACTCCACTGTTGTGTCTGTGTTGCCTGCCCCCGCAGCAATTGTGTTATATCCCAATGATGAGGTCGAGGTTGGGGTTGAGAAAATATTTAATACAGAAAGTCAGCTTATGGTACTTAAAAATATATGAATACAGACCTGTGTTTGTGGGGGTTTTCTGGCACGTGAACCCGAACTCACGTGTGGACATGTTTAAGACAGAGACCTCTGGTAATAATTGTAGCCCCCCTGGGCTTCAACTGTGCCCCTTTCTCACGTGTGTTCATTCTTTTGAGTTTAACAAGTACGCTCCTATCTTTGAAGAGAGTAACAAAAGGGTAATGCATTTAACCCATCTGTCCCTTGTGATTTTTGTGTGTTTTGCTTTTAGGGTTGTCAACGTATCGTAGAGGACTGGCAAAGGATCCTGATGGTCAGATCGCTTGTCATCAGCCCCCACGAAGACATGAGGACTTGGTTGAAGTACGCCAGCCTCTGTGGCAAGAGTGGACGCCTGGTCAGTACATTGAGATATTCTTACAAAGCTCCTCAGTATTCTCTGATCTGCCCTCTGATCATGCATAATTAATTATAATCTCGTAACATCCAGGAGGAATAAATCAGAGTTGATTAAATCGGTCTTGTCAAATGGAAAAAGGAAGTCGAGCTCTAAGTGCAACCATGAACTCCAGCCATGAAATTCAACTTCATTTCAACCTGTTTAAAGTTGGCGCTGATGAAAGTAACACAGTACACTCAATTACACTGTTTAGAAACCTGAGCCTGCATATATGCACAATTAAAGTGGTGCAATTTTCCATCCTTTACCTCACTGTTGTTCCAATTGATTGCAAGGCATGGCAGACAATGGGCCAGTTTTTCTTTCTACACAGTCTTGTTGCATTTAAGCACACACACACACGGAACGCCAGAATCCCCAACTATGATGTAAGTTAAAAAAACGAGATGTGATTGGCCAACGTCAAACATGGCAGGAAATGTGATTACAAGAGGCTGGAAAAAATGACCCCACTAAGACTTTCTGTCTCTCTTTGTCTTAAAAATTGTCTTTGTTCACACAATCCTAAGTACTTACTCATGCACTGTACTATGTGGGATTTTTTACTCTCTATAAAAGAAGAAATTTTTATCAAACCTTATTAAGATAAAAGTTGAAGTTGTATTGTCTTGGGGTCCCTAAAAACCCTATGGGTTTTGTAAAACCTGGCAATTCAACTGCTCCTTTTTCCTCTCTTGCTACCTTCACCCCTCCAGGCACTGGCTCATAAGACCCTGGTGCTCCTTTTGGGTGTCGACCCCTCAAAGCAACTTGATCACCCGCTGCCCACAGCCCACCCGCACGTCACCTACGCTTATATGAAATACATGTGGAAGAGCGCCCGCAAGGTATGAACAAACAAACATGTTGTGTTGAGTGAATGGTTTGTAAATAATATATTGTACATTTTTGTCTGATGCTTTTCTGTAAGTCATATAGTATGTACGTGTTCATACATCAACATATGTGTCATCATATGATGTCATCATATGTGTCAAAAGTACATGAAGTACTTTCCCAGGATAAATAGCAGACAGCAACATCTCAGCTTTTAAAGAGTTCTGATAGTTGTTAGTTTAATATACGCAACATGAGGCAACCATCAGAGTTTCAGATATGCCATATAGGGAGGGTTTAAATTACCGGAACATTAGTGACATAAACAGTTAATTAATTTAACATTGTGAGGGGAAACAGCCTGAGAAACATTAACACTGACAAACTACATCTGTAAAAGGAACATGGAAATTGCAAACAGCTTAGCGACAGTATAGTCAAGTTTAATTAATCAGTCCCACCAGAATCTTTAAGAGGGTTCTTGTTAATATTAAAAATGACTGAGGCTGGAAAAAATGTGACTGTCAAAGAATTCACGGGTAATTATAATATATATTTAAATATTCAAATATGCCCCCAATGTGTTGATAAAAAAATGTAAATGATTTAAAAAAACAAAACACTATACTACGATAGGCAGTTCTACATAGCTGTCAGAAATAATTATTAGCAAATGTCATCATAAACATAAGTAAACTTCTAGTTCTAGTGTTACTGGGTACTGTTGCCGTACCCCAGCAGACTTCTATGGGTAGTCTATTTTATAACTTTTAAATGTTATATAAAGTGGAAAACTAGAATGTAATGTGAGTGTTGCAAAGAAATATCACTATCAACTGTAAAATTAGAATGAAAATGTTAGTAATGGTTATGACCTTGCAATGTTAGGCTCAGTTCCTGTCAGAATGTTAGCTACCTAGCGTACATTCTGTGCATTTGCGAACAGCCCTTAATTACGAGCGTATTCCACTTGCTAGCTTTAAGTAAAGTTGGGATCCCTTAATGTTCCCATCAGTTGTTCATGGGAAACTTATTAGCATAACTAGCTATCAGTTATCTAATAAAGTACACCTTTGCTGTTCAAATATGAACAAATGTGAGCAGCATGCAATAGTTTACCAAATAATCTCGTATCGTCTGTTGTGGACTCAGAGGAAGACAGAAAAAGTGAGGCAAGCTGGAGAAAGGGCAGGCACAGGTGACTTGAAGGAGGTGAGTGAGAATAGTGTGATTTTAGTGTGATAGAATTCAATGGAGTAAAAGTCTGTCATTGCTCTTTTGGCCTCCTTGTATAGATCACTAGACACACAGTCACCGACAATCTCATATTTGCTCCAGATGATTCAGGGAAAGATGGAAGTTGAAGACACGGTTGCAGGCACGGTTGACATTAAGGAGGCGAGTGAGCAAAGACACCTTTGTTTACTTGGCAATATATTGTCTACATCTATGTTAAAAAGACCAAATGGTTTGGGGATCTGTATGGGTCTCAGTTTCCTGATCTCAAGATGGACAAGGCCCGGACCCTTCTCAGTTGTGGGAAATGCAATGGTCATCACATTCCATTGGTCAATGTGTAAATGCAAGTTAAAACGAAAGCTTAGGAGCACTTTAAATCTGGAATATAGGGATTCTCCTTATTTTTTAAGTAGTTTTGTGCTTTGACTAAGGTATATTTTCATAGATACAATTTTAAAAATGAAAATTGAAACACATACACAAACCTTAAGTTTTTTGTTTTACCTTGATCTAGAAGCATGAGAGTAAGCCTTAAAATGCTGAACATTTGAAATATTGACTGCAACTTTTGAACATCCAAACAGCATGTGAATGTAGGGGCAGTCAGGCAGAAATCAGTCACTTTCTGACCTCGCCCCTTTCAATTTGAATGCATTTTTTCCTATATGTTGACCTTTTAGGAGACAGGGGCCTCAAGAGTTGACCCATATTGGACAATCACCCCGTCCTAAAGACACATCTGTGTTCTTCAAAAATAAACACAACAACGGTCTGGCTTTTCACCCACAATTTCAAGACTTTTTGTGCAAAATAAATGTGCAAATTAGGTTAATATAACAAGAATGCACAAGCTCCAATTTTTTCATTGTTTAATTTGCTATTGGGTAGACACTTGTTCATATAACCTGAGGTTTTTGCATTGCGCCTATTGTTAGTTGAGCAACAGCAGACTTCTTAGTATATGGTCGGAATGTCAGTCTCACCCATGATTCCGTAATGTTGCCTATGATTTTCTGTTTCACATCAGATACTCCTTTTTCCATCTATGATCAGAACAGTTTTACCTTTTATGTATCGTTACTTCAAATTTAGTCATCTGGGATTCAGAATTCTTTGAAATGGTCAGTTTGACTGTTCAAGTTTCTGAAAATTTCCACCCCCATGTTAATGGATAATTACAGCTCTTCAGGTAACCATACAATAGCCATAATAGTTCCAGGAAGAAAAATAAAACAGTGCTGTAGGCTCTTTTGTGATGACTGTAACCATAAATAACAACATATTATTTAAAAAAATATTGTGACAAAAATGAAACCTATTTTAAAATAATCAGTTTTTAATATGTATAGCTGTGAAAGTATTTGTATGTAAAGCATGTTCACAAATATTGCAGTATGGTTGATTTGCATTCATTATTTTGAAATCTGTAGGGACTTATAAATAAAGCTCAGTCTTCAGTAATGTCTTAGAGGTTTGATTCTCCTCTTATATAAGCCTGAGCTGATCAGTTAAACCAGTTCAACTGTAACATTTAGATTAATGTTTTTATTAATCTTTCATATCCATGGCAACAGTGGATGAAGTAAGCTGCACTGTGGCTGAGCATCCAGCACAAGAACACCCGCCAGACTTCCACCTACCAGCAGTGGTGGCCTGATGTTGCACTTTAGGTTTTAAAGAACATTTCACCAGAGCAGCCTGGGATTGAACTTCTCTGCCTTGTCTACCATGCACACACACACACACACACACACACACACACACACACACACATTCACATACAGTATATACACCCCCAAACACACATAAACACACCCACATTTATTGCCAGGTGTTGAATAGTGTTTGTGGCTCCAGAGCGCAGGTCTCATTAAGGGACTTAGGTAAGTGTGAGTGTAAGCATTGCTGTTGCTATGGCCAGCTGCACTGCTTGCCAGACAAATCAATAAAAACACACACAGCTGCAAAGGCCACAACCACTGTTCACTCAGCACACTTGCCATGAGTTGGGTGCTACTGAGTGCATAAGTGGGTCATCTATCAGGGATAATGGATTAGAAGCAAAGACAAGACTTAAAATTTAGAGCCTGAACAGGTACTGAACACATATATAATTTTAAGGTTTGTCATATATTTGAATATTACATGAAAAAGATACAAAATGCCACAGCCATAGCAAGTATGCCATCTGGATTTCTTCTCAAGCTGACAGTATATTTGTCCCCATTTTCTTAACTGTGAATGATGTGCATGATTAGGCGACTAGTCAGTTAAATATTTGTACTTGCTAGTCAGCACAAGAAGTAGTAGTTGGTTAAACTTTGTATCAAGGTACCCAGAGGAAGATGAGAAAAGTTTGGAACAGCATGCAAGAAACCAGGTTCTGATTATCAATGCCTCTCCCCCTTCCTCTGTCTCTCTGTTTTTCTTTTACACACATTCATGCACACATGTGCGCTCTCAGGCTTACACACACTCGCACTGGCTTGTTGGGTGCACAGAAGCTCCTCAGAAGCTTGTTTCACATGCATGCACAGTTATGCATGAGAGTTACCGTGTGAGAGTGGGTGTGTGTGACAGTGTGTGCTTGGATGGAGATGAGTTGGGACATTAGATACATGGTAAATTAATGCTGCTTGTTAGGATAATTTGCAAAGTGACAGATGTTTCTTCGGCTTTTAAAATGGGATTTGGTCAATGAAAAATGTATGAACAATCTCAGATGCTTCTTATAATATACATAATATTTTTCGGACAATGTTTAACTACATAGATTGAATTGTGCTCAATTTTGACTGTGTTCTGAATGTTTTCTTACTTTTAGACGCTTCAAGGAGTCTAAGTTTAAACTTTGGTTTGAACATCAGGGAAGTTAGTTGTTAGAAACATCACTATTGTGGACACCATCCCAAATCTGTGCAAGCTGCATGGCTTGTCATACAGGCTGCCTACACAGTGTTCAATTAAGACAACACCATGGAACAGTTGTCCTAAATGTAATGTATGTTCATGTAAAAAAAAAACATGACAACAGTATTTTTCCTGGTGAGCCAATGGTGAGTCCAGCAACATTGATATGAACAGAAGTGAATGTCCATTGTTCCAAGTAAGTAAGTAAGATAATAAAAATAAATAACATGTAGTTGTGCCACTTCTTATCAGGCAGATATTGTACTTTTGTGTAGTAACTGTGCTAGTCAAATCAGTGCTTGTATTCAATTCAAACTGATTCAATGACACATAGTCTTTACTTGCCACTGGTATTTGCTTTCTTATCTCTCCAGATTGATGCCTTCCAGCACATGCAGCATTTTGTGCAGGGGATGCAGCAGCAAGCCCAGCATGCCATCGCAGCTGAAGACCAACAGCATAAGCAGGAGCTCCACAAACTGATGGCCAGGTCTGCCCTTTTCCAAAAGCACAGTAGCAGCAGCTCACCATCTAATGAGCCTTTTTCACAGAAAACCTTTTCACATGTCACATAAGAAAATGCACAAGTGTAAATGATGAAATGAACGATTGCTGAACTCCATTTTGTTGCATTGGTTTCAAGGTCCTGGTATTGTGCATGCTGGCTCACTGTCACAGCATACTGGGACACATGAATAGAACACAGCCGTTAAAGTTATTAGGAGCACCTGTGCTTTTCTTTCTCTGACAAGTCAAACTGTCTGCTATGAAAAAGACCTGTGGTGGATATCAAATATCTACATACCCAGACATTTTCAGTTTTAATACAGAAATTCAGATTTAAGTCCAGACATTTTTTTACTGTCATGAAATTAAAATAACTTGCAAAACAAGAGTAAACATAAAATTGAAGAACAAATAATATTCTAGTATAATTTTCTGTCATCTCATGCCTTTATTTCTGATCTCCATCAAAGATTCACCCCAAAATTGATAAACACTATATTCAGTAGACTGGTAGGGAGAGAGATGATTTACCCAATCTGAAATCTTGATGCTTTAAGTTTTACATTACTTCAAAGTAGTTTGGGCATAACAGTATCTTGATTTCTCATCCAAGCGACTCAGAGACTGATCAGTACAGCCTGCACATCCTTGTGTTCAAATACAATCTTTATACTATATTTATAAACTCCGTTGCCTTAAAGTAAAATAAATTTGAGAACAGAAATAAAGTAAGTGTATGTAGAGAAATTATGGAGAAACATCTCTTAGGAGTGTTGGTTTGTGAGAAGTGAACAGTGCTCAGCAACTGCTGCTTTCAACTTCAAAGAGACTACGTTTACACTTGGTTTCAAAATGCATCTTAGGCAAATGGATCACAAGTGAAGTGCTACTTAACTAAAACTAGGTGTAAAAAACATTTTAGTTAACTAAAATAAAAAACAGAAAACTAACTGAACTGATATTTAGGGATGCACCAAATATTCGGTAACCGAATATATTCGGCCAAGTATTGCAAAAAAACACACACTCGGTATTCAGTGGAATAAGTTAAAAGCAAGGCTGAATAATAGCGGCGTGTTTTGATAATGAAACAGCGCGCGGTGACGGACAGAGTAAAATGTCGGCAGTGTGACGATATTTTACTCCATCCATCACTGCACTCGCATTTGCGACTAAAAATAGGTTTGTGCGAGAAAAATAAATCATTCAGCAGCTGTGTGAGTACAGATTTCAACCAGCAGCAGCAATACGGCAGCCATAGTGCTCCGCGGCACAAGATAAGGCTTACCGGCGACGGAGAATTCCGGCTCCAATAATGTCCTCTTCTTGGCGTCATGACTGCCCAAAAGTACCTAAACAGCCGAGCTGTGGCGGCACACAGGTATGTGGCGTGTCAGAGGAGAAACGAGCCGTTCACATTACTCTTTGTGGGAGGTAACGGCCCACAAACCTCACCGCACTTTAGGGACTGTTCTTTACTTGTCAGGGGAGGAGGGTGGCTGGTTGATTTTTATTTCATTTATTTATTTTATTTTGATCCCCCCTATGTTAATCACTTATAGATGCTGTTTTTGAAATATGAATAAGTCAGTAAGTAATTTATTCCATTGAAATATCATTGATGTATTATAGAAAAGTGATTTATCTTTTTATAAAGGCACATCTGCCTCATTTTCGCTGTGGTATCGTGATACTACTCAGAACCGTGATACTTTCACTAGTATCGTACCGTGGGTCCCAATTTTGGTACCGTGACAACACTAATCTGGAGGGGGTTCATCTGCAAAAACTAATGAAAAACTAAACAATGATATTCGGTATTCGGCCAAACATTTAATTTTATTCGGCTTTGGCCACAAATTTTCATTTCGGTGCATCCCTACTGATATTGTGTACTTACAACATAAAACATAAAATATAAATATGCAGGAAATGTCTTTAGTTTTAGGTTTTGGTCAAATTTGTCAACACAAAAAGCATGAGGATGCATTGGTGTGTATGTTTATTGAGACTGAGATGTCTACATGACTATAAGTTAATTGCCTTTACAAAGTGTTGTGTTTGTTTGTTTATAATACCTGTATGATTCTGAAATCTTGACCCTTACAAATATACCCCATATTATAATAAAAAAAGTAAAACTAATATTGAAACAAATAAAAACTAAACACTTAAAAAAGAATAAAAACAAAACTGAAACAAGCAAGCCCTCTCCATGAACTGACTGAAACTAAACTGAAATGATAACAAAAATTAAAATTGAAATAGAAATTAAAACTAATGAAAAATCAAAAACATAATAATTCCAGTGTGAACAGGTATACGTCTCAGCTGTCCACTTGTGTTTGGTGCTCAGAAAAGCATTTTACAACAATGTGTAAAATAGGGTCCTAGAAATGTGACCAGTGACAGGAAGGTGTTAATAGTTACATGACAATACAGAAAGCAGTTTGAGTTCCCATTACAGAAGGGCATGGGGAGGGAGCACCATTTAAATGTTGTAGCTTAAATATTGATGCTTTAAATGTAAAGCCTTTTTATTACTTGTAACCATTAATCAAGCTAAGAAGTTGTTAGGCCTTACCATTATAGATTAAAAACTGTGAGTGATTTAAAAGGAACTGCCATATATATATCACTAGTGAAGTTCCTGAGGGAAAGTCAGTTTCACACAAAGTGATGCCAATGTGTTATTATGCATTTAGTCGTGGTTCACTCATATTAAATCTCAGAAGTACCTCTGTGCCAGCCTCTGTACACTCACTGCAGCACAATGGAGAAAACACAAGGCAACATGCTAAAGCAAGGAAAAAGTAACCTCATGTATTCCCTCGTGTTGTAAACACACACAGGGTCGCGTACAGTGCGTTCTGCTTCTTTTCCATGAGCATGACCCAATCTGGCATAGCACCTTTTTATTAGCCTGTTGGCGACCTCTGGTCTTTTTCAAAGCTGGCCAGATTCTCTCAATGTCACACCTCAAACTTCTCAATAAAATGATTCCTTTTGGCACTTTGTCCCACACAGCTACTTATCACAAACCAAACAAGGCGCAGTGCCTGCAGGTATTACAGACCAGGTGTGTCTCCTGCACAGAGCTGCTGGTTTGCGCCTACACCTCTCCTACCGAGTGTTGTGTCTTCAGAAGCCTGGCACAGCGTTGGCATCTTTCCACTGTCATCACCTCACCTCACTGTGGAATGAGATGCAGTTTTCAGTCTGTTTCAAGCAGTTGTCAGCACAACACCATTTTTTTTTCTTCAAAACTTGACATTCAAATAACTATCATGTGTTTTCAGACACGAATTTTGGGGATTAGATAATGGAAACTTTAGTATTCCCAAAAATAGCTGGGAATGACTTCAAAGTCTTAAAGAAGTTGTTTGCATGCTCTTGTGGCCTCATGAAAATATTTGAGGATATCTAAAGCTGTCCCATTTAGGTTTGAATGTTAGCTGCTTGCCTGTGCAGGAGACAGAATGATTACTTTTTCAGTTTGACTGCACACATTGTGTGTCCTATTGGTCAGACAACTCAAAACAAGCAAGAGGTGCGACCTGGAACCAGATGGGTCTACTCCTGTGTACAGTAAATCATACAGTAGTATCATCTGGCCTCGTGCACAAACACACACTAATCATGTGCCCCCTCCCATCTCATAAATCATTCATAACAACACACAAGCGTGACAACAGGCAGAAGGGGCTTTTTTCCACTTTTGTATCTTCCAGACAGCGATTCTGTCTGTTGGAGGAATGCATGTTGGGGAAAACACCTGTATAATGTCAGTCAGGACGGGTCTTCTCCAGACGTGCTGACACACTTTCATGAATACAGGTCGACTGCATGGTATGGAGCACACCTGGACTGCTCTGTCAGACACTCACATCCACACAATCACATGGATACCTCCACTCTCTCCCCAAAGAACTCAGTGTAATTTCACTGCTTTAAATCGTTAACCTTGGTGTCTCCTTTTTAGATCAACATGTTGTTCCAATGTCCCCAAACACCCCATCTTCCCCCTGCTTTTTTCCCAAAAGTTGAACCTGTTAACAGTTTACAGAAACTGTTTGGCATAGATGCGCTGAACCCTAACTGTACGCTCACATGGAAAAGCACTCAGAAGAAATTGCGTAATCCCAAAAGACAATTTACTGGAGGTGCTCTGCAAACAGTATTCAAGCTGTTTTGGTGGATGGGTTGATAAAACAGAGCTTGCCAGTTGCTCAGTTTAGTGTAGTTGTATGTGAATTATATGTCTCGGCCCCACCAAACACAACTAGTTTGACTATTTGCCTGCAAGCATGTGTTTTTGTGAGGGTGATGGACAGAGTTAAGTCCTCCTTAGGGATGCCATAGAGTTCACCGTCGGCTTAAATTAAAAGAAAAATGGTTCGGATAATTGAAAATCTCCGGATGTGATCCCAGAACCTTTCAGCGGATAAATGCACTGCTGCTTTCAGTAGTGATACTTTGATAAATGCCTACATGATATCCAAGTCTTGTATCATTATCTCACTGCTTTTTTAATGGACTGCCCTTGGAATGTACTGAATGTCACTGCCAACTCTCTATAAGCAATGACAACATAAGCGTGGTTATAAATTCATGGTGATATTTCTGTGTCACTTTTGCTTTTACTTCCTTGTTGCTAATGCTGTCATGTAGTCACTGAATTAGTTGTTACTGCAGAGCTTTTGCAGTTTTAACAACAACTTCTGACCTTTGTAACTGTAATGGACTCAAAAATAGTTGAGATGTTTATTGTGCCTCCACGCTGGGAACAGGCATGGCTGGCAGCATTACTTTTTCAGGTTGTCTGTTCGTCCCTCCCATTGTCTTGAATGTGATATCTCAAGAATGCCTTGAGACTTTCCTCAAATTTGGTACAAGCAACCAGTTGGTCTCAAGAAAGAACTGAGTCGATTTTGGTGGTCAAAGGTCAAGATCACTGTGACCTTGTCTGTCCCATTCTTGTGAAGGTCCATTCGTGGAAACGACCACTCGGACTCAACAATAAACTGATTAGATTTTGGTGGTCAAAGGTCAAGTTCACTGTGACCTCGCTTCCGTCTCATTCTCATGACACAATCTCTCAAGAAGTCCTTCAGGGAGTTCCATCAAATTTGGCATAAACGTCCACTTCAACTCAACAATGAACTGATTAGAATTTGCCGGTCAAACGTCAAAGTCACTGTGATTACAAAACAAGTTTTTGGCCATAACTCAAAAATTAATTCGCTAACTATGACAAAATTTCACACAAATATTTAATAGTTTAAAATGTTTGTAAGGTCAGTGTTTTGTGGCCATTATCCAGCGCCATAACTCAGGAACAGAAGGGGGAACATTTGGTCAGATACTGGATTGGTAATCGTAGGTGTCCATCCTGAAACTGTTGTTGTTATTGTATAGATTGTCATTGCTCCCAGGTGTATGAAGCCTGCATGTTCAAGAATTTGTAGCTTCTTTTAAGCAACATCAGTATTTGAAGCATTTTAAACTGTCATGGTTACATCTGAGTCTGGATAAATATGGATGTAAACTATAACTCGACTGGTTGATGGAGGCATTACACTGTGAGGCTGGAATTCTAGTTGCAAATGTTGTCATGTAGTCAATGACTTATTTGCCTCTGCAGTGTTAACAACATTGCCCTCTGACCTCAGTAACTATTATGGTCTCGAATTAGTTTTGGTGTTTTTTCTTTTGAATGCCAGAAAATGTCAGTAAGTGTGATTATTATTTATAAAGTTTTATTTATAAAACTTGCCCTAGGAGCTTCATTGTTATGATGCAGTTTTGTGAATGTTGGTGGAGATGACAGAATTAATCAAAGTCAAACAAGGCAAATAATTTAACTTACACCAGGTTGGGCATGTTTTCCTTAAATAAAAAATAAATGTAAAATAATATTTTGATTGGAAGAGAAGCAAACAAATAAAAATGTCCCCCCTCTGACTTTGTGTCTGTCCCTTTTCTCTATGTAGATGTTTCTTGAAGCTTGGGGAGTGGCAGCTCAGTCTGCAGGGCATCAACGAGAGCACCATTCCCAAGGTTCTGCAGTATTACAGCCATTCCACTGAGCATGACCGCAACTGGTACAAGGTCAGTATTTGCCTTTTAACTCTAACCTTTCACTTTTGACTTTTCTCTGGCCGCAGTAAAATCCCAGCTGTGTCAGCAGGAGGTGGCTCTGACACTGATGTGTCACCAGGAAAAACTTTAGAACCCAATTTATTGCCCTTTAACCAAACATGTCGTAACATTGTTTAGATTTTGGTTTTGTCTGTGCACTGCTCATCTATTTGCTCATCAGATTGTTGTACTTGTGGTGCCTTTTGTGATACAAAGATATGAGGTGATGGAAGAGCTGAGAACAGTTTCATCTTTTCTTGTCCATGCCCATGCTGCGGGCTACAAAGATGTCACTAACAAAACCCACATACCCCTCTCCCCATCCATCTTCACCAACTCCAACTCATATGTTTGGATCAGAAAGATATCCGCCCCTCAGTAAACTGGAAAATTACATCATGAACCGCATCAGTCACCACTTCTGAGAAATGCAGTTTCGCTCAGTTTGTACAATCTCTCTGCAGGCTTGGCATGCCTGGGCAGTGATGAACTTTGAGGCGGTGCTGCACTACAAACATCAAAACCAAGGACGAGACGAGAAGAAGAAGCTGCGACACGCTAGTGGTGCCAGTGCTAACAGTGAAGCCAGTAACAGCGACAGCGAGGTTGACAGCACCGACCACAGTCCCGTGCCCTCACCAGGCCAGAAAAAGGTCAATGAGGTGAGAGTCATGGAAAATTAAGTCCTCTTCACACCCATCATCTCAGTCATTTAGAGTTCTCCTCCTCTCTCGGCATTCCTAGTTTTACCAGTGTTGAAATAATTCTTCAAAAAGCATAATTTTGAAGATACAACAAAGACCCTGCAAAATTAATTTCAGTTTTACTCAATTTTTGCTATGGCCAGTAATGATGACATTATGAATTTTGAACTCTAAATTATAGCGACTGTCCAGACCTTGCCATCCCCACATATGGTTGACACCAACACTACAGTCTGATCTCCAAAATAGCTTTTATTCTTGCTTGAAGAAGTATCTGATGTTTGCTGTCCTTCACAGGACCTCTCGAAGACATTGCTCCTGTACACAGTCCCTGCTGTTCAAGGTTTCTTCCGCTCCATCTCCCTGTCCAGAGGCAATAACCTGCAGGACACTCTCAGGTGAGTTAAAGGACTTTAACACACTGTAGTCATAGCAAACAAGAAGCACCCATATTTATGGTGTGAAAAGGAGGACCTCTAGTGGCCATTATCCTTAATAGTTAGGCAAGAAAAGATCCAGATTTAATGATTGTCTCCTGTTTTTGTACTGTTTAGGGTTCTGACTCTGTGGTTTGACTATGGTCATTGGCCTGAAGTGAATGAAGCCCTGGTGGAGGGTATCAAGACCATTCAAATAGACACCTGGCTACAGGTAAAACATGCATACACACAAGGAATTAGCCTAGAGATGAAGAAGTGTGTTAAATGAATCCCTATGCAAGTGAGGGGGTTTTAGTTGGGCAAAATGGCAACGCTGGCTTCTTCTTGATGTTTAACTTAAATTAATAATAAAAGAAACAAACATATTGGCAGTTCTTGCTGATTTAAGCACTTTTGTCAATGCTATGTTTTGAGTTTTTAGTCAGTATCTCTCTGCCTGTGCAGGTGATCCCTCAGCTCATAGCTCGAATTGACACTCCCAGAGCTCTGGTGGGTCGCCTCATCCACCAGCTGCTAACAGACATTGGGCGGTATCATCCCCAAGTAAGTCTGCTCACACTGCTGCTAATGCTGTTTCATAGGAGAATTAAGAACACATTTCCTGTGTTAACTTAAAGCAGTACGATCAGTGATTGTTGGATTGTTCTCTGTTCACCTACAGGCTTTGATCTACCCGCTGACTGTGGCCTCCAAGTCCACCACGACGGCCCGCCACAATGCTGCTAACAAGATCCTGAAGAACATGTGTGAACACTGCAACACTCTGGTTCAGCAGGCCATCATGGTACAGAGATTTAGTCATTTCAATTTGTCATCCCTCAATAAAATTGTCTTCTTCTTTTAATTAGAAAGTGATACAGGTTTGTTGTTGAGGGTTAGATGGAAACATCTGTCTGTTTTTAATTTGCCTCCTCTCTATATAATATGAATCAGACCACCTAGAATATTTTTATGCCTCTGCATATGTGACAGTCGTGACCGGAGGGATTAGGATTTTGTGTAGACCATCTGTCCCATTCTTGTGAACACAATATTTCAGGAATGCCTTGAGGGAATTTCTTTAAATTTGGCACAGACATCCTCTTGGACTCCAGGATGAACTGGTTAGATTTTGGTGGTCAAAGGTTAAGGTCACTATGATCTTGCAAAACAGGTTTTTAGCCATAACTCAAAAATTCAAATGCTACTTAGGAATGAACTTTATGCAAATATCTAATAAGATAAAATGATGAAATGACAAAGGTCAAATTTAATGTGACATCATAGTGTTCTGCGAAAACTTTTCTGGCCTGTATTAAACACCATGACCCAGGAACAGTCTGGGAGACAGTTGGTCAGAAACAGAATTTGTGACACTATCTTGGGTGTCCACCTTGCAACTGGGTTGATTGTATAGATCTTCTCTGCTGCTGGGTTGAAGATGCATGTGAATCATCCATGTCTTGTCAGAAGATACACTTAATACTTTTTGTTCAGTTCTTTTAAGACTTCACTACATATATTTAACGAGACAGACATAGACCCTCGAGACATAGACCTGCAAGGCAGTGATTCTAGTTTTTACCTGTTGTGATATAAATTATCAGCTTCATCAGAAGCACTTTTCGTTTTCTCCTTATCTTTCTGTCTCACATTCAAGTCTAGTCTTTGGTCTCATAAAAAAAGGAAAGTTGCAGCATTAGAAATGTGCATCAGTCTGAATCAAAAAATCTCAGCTTCTTCCTCTGCCTCTACTATATACTTCTACACTAAACTGATCAGCCAAAACATGAAAACCACTGGCAAGTGAAGAAAATAACATTGATCATTTTGTTACAATGCAATGTCCTGCGGGGAAACCTTTGGTCCTGGCATTTATGTGGATGCCATTTGACTTGCTCCATTCACGCAAACACCTTTGCAGACCTAGTACACCCCCTCATGGCAACAGCACTACCCAGTAGTACTGATCCCTCCGGTAGGACAGTGCACTGTGCCACACTGCAAAAACTGCTCAGAAATGGCCTGAGAAACAGGACAGAGAGCTCAAGCCATCAACCTGGCCTCCAATTCCCCAGATCCTAATCTGATCGAGCATCTGTGGGACCCCAGAGGTGCCCCCAATCCACAGTGGGGCCTCCTTGTATTGGAATTGGCTCTGACCTGTCAAGGCATGGACACAGAACCTCTGGAGTGGGTGTCCAGTGGTGTCAGGAACAAGGGGTGTTGGTGGCGGACCCTTTGAGTCCTGTGGGTTGTGAGGTCACCCTACGTCATCCTAATCCTACGAATGCCTGAACAGATTAGGACCTGGGGAATTTAAGGGCCAGGTCGATGCCTTGAGCTCGTTGTCGTGTTCCTTGGGCCATTTTTGAACAGTTTAAGAAGTGTGGCATGGTGCAGTGCCCTGCTGGGGAATCAGTGCCATCGGGGGTGCTGTTGCCATGAGGGGAGGTACAGCCTAAACAGTGTTTGGGAGGGTGGAGCACATCAGTTGGCATCCACATGATTGCCAGGACCCAAGGTTTACCTGCAGAACATTGCAATGTAACTAGATGATCAATGTTAATCACTTCACTCACCAGTGGTTTTAATGTTTGGGATCATCAGTGTACTGTACTGTAAAAATCTCCATGAAAAATATGTTGCTATTGCAAAGCAGGTGTGCATGCTTGGCAAGTTCTTTTCTGGATTGCAGTGATGTCATGTCTACTGTAGAGGAATTAGTTTCTCCTTAAGAGGCTTAAAATAGTTTTTTCTCCTCCTTTTTTCTTTTTAAATGTAAATGTCACATTTCTTATCTAAAAAGTAATCTGAAATGTAGATAGAATCCATGAAAAACAGATGCCTGATATTTTACACCTCTGAGTTTTTAGGGGAAGTATCAGAGAACAGTCTGATTTTTTAATCTATGTATGTCTTTATCCAGGTGAGTGAGGAGCTTATCCGAGTGGCCATCTTGTGGCACGAGATGTGGCACGAGGGCCTTGAAGAGGCATCACGTCTGTACTTTGGTGAGCGCAACGTCAAGGGTATGTTTGCTGTGCTGGAGCCTCTACATGCCATGATGGAGAGGGGACCACAGACCCTCAAAGAGACCTCTTTTAATCAGGTGTGTGCCATTTCAGTTTGGGGTTGAATTTAAAGTTTAGGCTAGTTTAGTGCAATACCACAAACTAAAGTCTCTGCACGTCTCCCATCCAACATAGATTAAAGGCTGCACGACAGTCCTGTTGTGTGCAAAAAAGACACCACAAACTGAGCTGTGGTTTTATAATCTGTTGTTGTGACATTCAGTGGAAACTTGAGTTCCTGAGAGGTGGGAAAAAAGTGCTTGATAAGTGTTTTCACTTCGACATTAGTTTTTTTCTGTTGATAAGTGTCAATAAAGTTTCATTAACACACTGTAAATCAAAACAATGGGTGAATATTTGTAGAGGCATTGTAAAATTAGCTGTGTATTTAATTACCACAAATTAAGTGTGAGTTTGTACACACAACTGTTTACTTCACAGCCATAAGTCATCCCAGTGACCCTAGCTCCCTGCACAAGCAGCATCAGATGTTTCCATTCAGGCTGCCTTTGCAGATGTGTGCTATTAAAAACAAAATACTTACTGAATCCTAGATTAATCAAGTTGGAACAGCAATGTTTAATGCCTTGACATTCAGTTTTATAGTCCTGCTTTGGCAAACCATTTTCATTTAATTGAATGAGTCATTGCACAGGGACAGAGAGTGTTTGTCTCACTTCGTGCTACAGGCTTATGGCAGAGACTTGATGGAGGCTCAGGACTGGTGCAGGAAGTACATGCGCTCTGGAAACGTAAAAGACCTGACCCAGGCCTGGGACCTTTACTACCATGTATTCAGACGCATCTCCAAACAGCTGCCACAGGTGAGTGAAACTACGGAGTCACTGCACTGAAACTGTTGTACCAGTTTTTCTTATAAAACTCTTCTAGGATTACTGCATGTATATTGATGTCAAACCTCTCTGGCTCCTGGGAAAATTAGAGCTGACATCCCACCAGTTCTGCATCCCTATACCCCATTACAATTATTAGATGTGATGAGATATATTTTGCATTTCATGTCCTGACTCATTCTTTGATCTCATGACAGGTGAATCAGTACATACTTGTCTCTTGTCTCGAGATTCAGCACTGGGAGATTAGGGAACAAAGGCCCTCTTTCATTCTTCCCTCTCTGGGTGAAGTCATTAAACAAGATGCCAAAAATAATGTTGAAAGATAGCAGAATGTGATGAGACAGGAGGGCAATGTAGGTCAAAGAAGAATGGCAGGAAATCATGAGGTAGCATTGTTTCCTTAAATATCATACACTCAGTAGCCAGTAGCAGACAGCTGTTTTCTTGATAATTAACTTACTTTTTCCTTCATCAAAGATTCCAGTACAGTGTATTTTGTAGCTAAATATTTTTGCAAGTGCCCACTTATATTCCAAACACATTAAAGGGATAGTTCAGTGGTGATACTCCTGCCTGGCTCTCCAAACTTGGGTTGTGCCAACTGACATCTAATGTAGGTAATACACTGACAGTAGATAAGTACCTGATATGACCCGACTTCAAAAGATCCAAAGTATCCTTTTTAATAATTTCATAACACTGTGTGTATTTAAAAATTCTGTTTATGAGTGTGCACAAGGAAGCACTGCATCCTTATACAGATACACATATACTGTTAGCCATTTTCCTTGGTGGCATACTCAAAGTCAGTCATGAGTAGATGGCTTAAACTTTATTTACATCAGGTCTTGTTGCTTCTGGAGTGAAGGTTAAATTGAACTGATAGATGTCTTTCCTTGCAGCAGTAATTGGGTTTGAGGAAAGATATTAAAAACATTTTTTTCAGGAGCTCTCACTTGACACAGCAAGTGGAGACAACAATACTATTTGACATTGTGGCAGGGTCCTGCTGTCAGTGATGATCCCCACTGTGACATTACAGTAAGCAGCATGAAATACACAGCGACATAATGACATGCTGTGAGCATTTTATTCCCCGTCTGGGCATTAACATAGAAATAAACCCTCTCCAGGATGCATCCAAACAGCAGATCCAGAGCAGGATGAGGCCATGATGAAGTAACCACACATTAGCATTCAGGATTTAACTGTAAAAGCATTTAAACGGTCTGCCAGAGTCTGAGTGGATGCAGTTTAAATCACTGATGGTTGACTGCAGACAAGCAGAGAATGCACTTATTGATGGACACATAGAAAGTGAAGTGTTCCAGAGTGATTTATTTAAGGTTGTGAAAATACAACTTTTTGCACGTAAGACCTTCACTGGGATATGAGCCAATATCTGCAACACTCTGCATATTGGTTTAGGCACTGTTGGCAGGAGCTGTTTTGCCACTGCAGACTAAAAACAAATTGTCTCTTTCTCATCAACTTTCCATGCAGCTGACCTCCCTGGAGCTACAATACGTGTCTCCAAAGCTGCTGATGTGCCGAGACCTGGAGCTGGCTGTACCAGGCACTTATGACCCCAACCAGCCTATCATCCGCATCCAGTCCATCGCCCCCTCCCTGCAGGTCATCACCTCCAAGCAGCGCCCACGCAAACTCACCATCATGGGTAAGATTAGGAGAAAATTGCACAGGCCTTGTGGCTCTGAACCCATTATATTAGGAAAATAGATTAAAGAATATATGTAGTCAGAGCGGTATACTTTCAGCAGGCGTGGGCCATCGCATTAGAGAAAATTCAATATTAATAGAATCTTTACCCAAACAACAAACAGCTCCAAGGCCACTATTTATTTTGAATTCATCAGTCATGGCAAAGTTCTGCATGTTGATAATATAGTAGAAAAAAACCTTCTGTACAAACAGAAGCAAGATTAAACCTGTGATTAACTTAATATCACAGTGAATCCAAATCAACACAAAAAACTGCCTTTTTAAAACTCAGTGGCCAGAGAGCTTACGTTGTGAGGTTTTTTTTGTTTTTTTTCCTATCCTTAGAGAAATGGTGCATTCAGGTCAGGTCCACTTGTCATCTTCCCAACACCGTCCATCAGCATTATTTTGAATACAGAAATAAATAATCCTGACATTTTATCCCTTCCTCTGCTTTGTTATATGAAATACGCCACTGAAGTGCCTCTAAAATGGGACCGTGCTATAAAGTCACCTTGTGTTGAAGCCAAATCCTCATATTATCAATCACAAATGCTTCGCTTTACTTCACTCTTTACCACTGCACAGTGTGATACCTTGTTCCAGTGTATCCCATCAGTGTTACACAACATTCTCTGTAAAAGATGATAAATCAACTGACCTCTGAAGCAAGACTTCAGATTAAAACCTGTCAACCACTACAGGCCTCTTAGATTTACCGCCAGCGCTCTGTCCCCCTGGTGACACACAATACATTGCGTACTGGGATTGTCATTAGGAGCAGACTGAGGATAAAACAGGGACTCTGTCTAACTCGTTCCACTGGAAGTATCAGTTAACTCCATTAAAGGTAGCATGGTAATTACAGTGTAGGTGAAATCATTGTAATGTGCTCTGTTGAGAACACTGAGGACAGTATAAGATAGTGGAACAATTAGATAAGTGACATCATCTGTACTTCAGATAAGTAAAATGCAGTTTCCTCACTGTCATCCTAAAAACTTCATTCTGCTTAAGAGAATTGAGTTGATGTCACAGTTCATCCAGTGCTAAGATACATATTTTCCACTCCACTCCATGTGAGTTGCTCAAGAAAATGCCTTGACATCAGGACTTCATGTGAACTTCACAAGGTGCTTTCATTAAGCAGCTGTAAAACCATGTGTTTGTTCTTCTGCTGCACAAATCAAATGTGGGGTTCTTTTTCAAAGAAGAGCTTTTTTTACCACAACTGCTCATATCTGTCACTTTGAAGAGGGGTTCCAAACCAAGGGTTACCATAAAGTGAGAGATTATTGGGACAGAGCCTACTGTAGGAGTGATGGGGTTCATATGAAATCATTTATTGCCTGCTCAAACTCACTAGACATTGCTTCAGGCAGAGGTAATGGAGATGCAGCTGCAGAGCAGCAGGGGAGCACCCTAGAGAAAACCCGCTAGTACTGCCAAATCTGACTATATAACGATTCTTATATAATGCCTAAACCCTTTTTGAGCAGTATATCAATGTTGCGTTTTGGTGTCGCCCTCTGCAGGCAGCAACGGCCACGAGTTCATGTTCCTGTTGAAGGGCCATGAGGACCTGAGGCAGGATGAGAGAGTCATGCAGCTGTTTGGTCTGGTCAACACACTGCTGGCCAATGACCCTGCGTCCTTGCGCAAGAACCTCAGGTAGACACACAGTCATGTTCACCACACACACGCACGCACGCACGCACACGCACGCTCACACACACACACACACACACACACAGACTCTGAGGTACAGTACATTTCATACATCTCTTGAGCACACACATGCTCTCAGTTGTGGACTTGAAGTAAAAAAGTGAAACCATGACAATGAATTGTATGTTTGTTTGTGTTTGTTTTGGCTGTGTGTTGCAATCATCAGCATTCAGCGCTACGCAGTGATCCCCCTGTCCACCAACTCAGGCCTGATTGGCTGGGTGCCCCATTGTGACACCCTGCATGCCCTCATCAGAGACTACAGAGAGAAGAAAAAGATTTTGCTCAACATTGAACATCGCATCATGCTCAGGGTAAGGAGCCAATAACAACCATTAGGTTTCTACTTCCTGCATTTTAATGACTGAAACCAGACTGAATATGCACTCACCTGCAACATTAACCCTCTGAGACCTGTTGGGGAGGTCCCAGCTGACATTACTGTGTTTAAGAGGCTGTGGCGCACTCGATTTTTAAGCTAGTGCAGAATTTTGGTGATGGAAAAACTGGCATTGTCATTTTCACAGGAGTCCCTTGACCTCTTACCTCAAGTTATCTAGATTAAAATGGGTTGTTTGGCTACCAGTCTCCCCTTTACAGTCACACCCACTTGATGCTAGTCCCATGCAGTTTTGGGCAAAAACCATGTATTTATTTTGCATGCAGCACAAACGTGCTATTTCTGCCTGTTCTAAAAAAATGTGTATTTGAATATTTTTTCACACAAGGGTCCCTAAACAGTCTTGTAATTTCATGAATTGGGTAGAGACTCTTGTGGGTTCAATGAGCCCAATTGAATTCATGTGTGATGATGTTCAGCCCTGTAGAAGCCATTTCACTGTAGTGAGACTATTTTTAAAGCTTGACCTCAAAGTATAAAATAACCCCTATGACCTTTAGATAATTGCAGCCACATGAAACTTTACAATCACAAACAAGAGATCCATGGCATTCAGAGAATGAACAGAAGTCTTTGCCGTCCAGTGGCAAAAGAATGCAGTTCTTAGAGAAATCTCCAAATGTCAGAAGAAAAAGAAAGATCCCCTATCCTTTCTAAAAATGACAAAAAATGATCTATGCTGGATCTCAGAAGGTTGAGATGTTAGAAACAATTTCAGTACATTCCCTGGTTGGGTTTTAATTATATGTTATTAAATACACATTTATGTGTAAATGAGCTTATGTCCTTGTTTGTGCCAACACTTGCCTCATTCATGAAATGTTTTTAAATGTGTTATTTTCATATAAAATGTCCATGCTAAATGAATGAAATAAATGAATACTAGATTCATCAAAGCAGAGGAAGCGTCTGTTTTCAATAATTATATTGATGAATTCCAATTACTCTTTAATGACAACACATTCACAGGTCCTCAATGAATAAATTTAACCAGATATCCCTGGCGCAGAATTACCCAATTAGGCATAGAGAACACACAAACACACACAATCTTCATCACTAAAATGTCTCTGCGGGAAGTGAAAGTACGTTGGATGACATATGAGAGCAGAGGCAGAGCAGGTTAAGACCCTGACATTCAATGTGCAAAAAGCTTACAGACTGGTTTGATTGAAATCTGTACAGTGAAAAAAGGCAGCATGGCTACAGGAGAAAGGCAGGGCTGAAGTTCAAGTGTCATCAGTCCAAAATAGGATGATGACAACATGTCCAATTGCGAAATGATTTACTGGTCGACAGGATGAAAAACAACCTTGTCCCAGACCTTGTCTGGCTGAGAATAGACAAGCAGGGAATGTCACTCTCAGCTCCTCCGACAGTAGTCCACTAATCCCAGAATAAGATAACAGGGATCAGTCATTAACTAAAAATGAAAAACAATCCCTCGGTCTGGGCATATTTTCAGAGGAGCCTGGTGAATAGCTAGCTTCAACAGTAATAGTGAATACTGAACCCAAACAAGCTGAGGCGTTGCACATGCAGGGTCTGAATTCACTCAGATCTGAGAGCAAATTGATGCAGCTAAACCTTCAATGGTAATTTCTCTGTGCACACATTTTCTTCTCCTGACATGTTTTGAATAAGACTCTGTTTTTTTAATTTAGTAATAGTGTTGTTAATAGTGTGTTTCATTCAGCCTCCTTAAATAGAAAAATATTAAATTCACCAGTCAGTCAGCCAGGCCATTAATCAGTTGCAGATAAAATTTAAGGAAGATAGGAGACTGAGACAATAATAGATAGTTGTCTTTTGTAGTGTCACTGTGTTTTTTTATAAACCCCAAAATAATCAGTTCATTTAATGTTAAGTATCACTCTGATTCTTTTCAGTGTGCAGGAAATCCTGCTGTCCCATGCACAAACACAACCTGTGACATTGAGAAAATAAAACAATCGTTATTTAAGCATTTTCTTTAAAAACAATCAACTCCCTCAGTGTAATGGGACCTACTTACACCCAGTTTCTATTTTTCCATAACTTGAAATGGGCTTCTATTTCTGTAACATCACCAACCTCTAGTTGTAGTTACATTAACATGTAGAATGTTTTTGGGCCAATATACAGTAGTCATCAGTTTCATTTAACTTAGTAGATATCATCACAGACAGTAAACATTAATAGGGTGTCTGTCATAAAATGTCTTAAGTTTAATTTTAGAAAATATTACACCTTAAAAGTTATAAGATTTATCCAATTTTTAACTTAAGCTATCTCCATCAATTATTTTTGTTAAATAAGTCACACTCTCCTGTGTGAAAGTCCATATTTTTAAATAGAAATAGAAATCTTAAAACCTACTCCTGACCTCATACTGTCTTTTTACCTCATACTTGCACTTTTGTACTGGCAAAATGCAGATTAATCTAACTCACTCTAATATCCATATTCCTAAATAAATGTCTGTCATTTCACCAAACCACATACTGTATTATTGGATTACTAAAAAAAATACTGGCCTGATTTAAATGACACTAGGTTGGGGCGCTCACCACCCTCTGCTGCACGCCATCCTCTGTCTCTCCCCATTTCACACTTAATACACTGTCCTGCCCATTAAAAGCAAAGCCCAAAAAAATAATCCTAAAATAAAGACACTAAGTAGAGAGATGAAACCATGGGCCAAGGTTGAACCTGTTCACTTTTGTTAACATTGTGAGATTGTCTTGGTGGAATAAATGCCATACTTCTTAAAATCCGGTAGACAGTAGTAAAGTGCAGTAGTGACAAAGCAGACAATTGTAATAATACGATGACTCCGTATCACAATGCACATTAAAGGGTACCAGTAATCCTCTGGGGTAGCCTACACACGGAGTTGCTCAAATTTTATGCAGAATGCAGTTATTATCATGCCCTCGGGGACGGTGGTTTCATGTGAGAACTGGTACAACTGTAACAACAGTAATATTTCGTCGCTGTCCGATGAAAAACACCTATCTCCACTTTTGACGATTTTGACTTTCTACAGCGCATGGAGTGTCCATAATATTCCCTAGCAACCGTTAGCGTTGGGTATCCAAATGACCAATGGAAAGGCGTTTTATTACATCATCTATTCAACATGTATCCTCATTGGGTGTCAGAAGTGTCCATCATAGTACGTAGAAAGTCAAAACCGTCAAAAGTGGAGATACGTGTTTTTCATCAGACAGCATAAGATCTTGCAAATATAAATATGTGCATAGCATTCATCTAAATATATTCTTACTCACATCCAAATGTGAATTGTCTTCAGTAAACTTCCACCAGAGATATTTAGGAAAAGTGTTTGGACTTACGACGGCAATATAGAAGCACATAATAAATGCACAGTTGAGATGATGGGGTGTCAGCTTGGCACAACCATATTTTGACGTCATTCTAACAGTTCGGAAATATATCCCGATAATATAGTGGATGAGCTTCCAGATTTGCATGTCATACAAGCCTGGACCATTATTGTGGAGATCTCAGAGTGCCCTTCTAGCTAAATAATACGTTAACCTTCCAAAGCTTGTCATACCGTAGCTGTCATATATAGTTAATTAAATAGATTAAGGAGAAACTCAGCAGCCACTAAAATCAATGCAGGTGTGCTAATATGTTGAACATGAAAATATTTTAAGTGCCTTTTGGAAAATGCCTTTGCCCTGTGTGTGTTGCACAACAGTGCTCCCAGTAACTGAAATGAAATAAGACTCCGCTGTAAAGTATGTGATGATATTTGGACTACAATCAGTTGTCATGGTTTTGGAGACCCAGGTTGAAAATAAGAATCATTGTCCTTTTACTACATTTCATGAGCTCTTCATGTTTAAGAGTCTTGTCTTAACATGTGCTGTGATAGTTTTGTTCACATTTAAAATGTGTGTGTGTGTGTAATTGGCTTTGTGTCTTTTAGATGGCCCCAGACTATGACCACCTGACGCTGATGGAGAAGGTGGAGGTGTTCGAGCACGCCGTCAACAACACGGCCGGAGACGACCTAGCCAAGCTCTTGTGGCTGAAGAGCCCCAGTTCTGAGGTGAGACGCCCTACTTCTTCACTCTGTTCAGCACAGGGGAGGATAATTGCGTGTACTTGATCTTTACAGTATCCACCCTCACATTTCAGTGGCTGTAGGGTTAAATGTCAAGATCTGTAAATTAACGTATTTCATTTTTGGAAAGATTTTCATTTAGTGCGGTGGAAACACAGAAAAGGAAAACTTCTTTAGAAATGTATCCAGTCTAACTTTTCTAATTATTGAGGTAAATACAGTTGTATTTAAATAGAACTGTTGTTTTCCCTGAAGAATCAGTTTTCTGGGTTGTGTGTCCTACTTTCAAACCACTGACTTAGCGGGATTTAACAAACAGACCTTCAAATTGAATCCATTTTTAGGAACATTAGTAGCTTGTGTTCCGATGTTCTGCATGTTCAAGTCTGTGAAAAGATGTATCAAGCAGCCTGCCAGAGATCTCTGTGCCATTTTCTACACTGCTCTGCTTTAATGTTATGAACCAGAGGAGCTCTCATAATGCAGATGTTATCTCTCCTCCAGGTGTGGTTCGACAGGAGGACCAATTACACCCGCTCCCTGGCTGTGATGTCCATGGTGGGCTACATCCTCGGACTGGGTGACAGGTGAGTTTCTCTGCCAGTTGAAGTGTCGCATCATTTCAAACGGATTGTTGTAATAATAATAAAGAGTAATCGTAAGACATAATTGAGGAGATAATGTCAATGTCTATTCTCCAGGCATCCTTCCAACTTGATGTTAGACCGGTTAAGTGGAAAGATTCTCCACATTGACTTTGGAGACTGTTTTGAGGTGTGAGGAGATTCTCTTTATATATATTATCCACTGATTTTTTTGAAATTTCATTTATCTGAGACTGACCCTCATTACAACCCTCAACAGGTTGCCATGACCAGAGAGAAGTTCCCCGAAAAGATCCCATTCAGACTGACAAGAATGCTGACCAACGCTATGGAGGTATACAACTCTGTAATATCTTTTGCAGTGATAATTGTGAGCAGGGTGTCTGCAGGCCCTTAAAAAGTCTTAAATTAACAAACTTAATTGCCACAAACATTTTAACTAATTTTATTTATCCATATTTTCATTTATCTTGTCCAAATGAGTCAATCTCTTCTGTGAGATAGTCCACGTCTGAGATTATAGATCTTTAAACCTACTTCTGAACCTTGTACTGTCTGTTTACTTTATACTTGCACTTACCTGTTGCAAAATGTAGATTAACCTAACTGACTCTAGTAACCTTATTCCTACATAAACCTATGTCTGCACAGGACTACATATGTACTATGTACCTTTAGATGTACCTTTATAATCACTTGCAGTGCTAAAAAAAATCACCATTTACCAATGTTACATTTGGTTAAAAATTAT
The DNA here is from genome assembly GCF_011397635.1 of Epinephelus fuscoguttatus. NCBI lineage: Eukaryota > Metazoa > Chordata > Actinopteri > Perciformes > Serranidae > Epinephelus > Epinephelus fuscoguttatus. The sequence goes on along the minus strand of NC_064758.1, from coordinate 9,691,668 downwards.
TTTTGAAAAAGTCTTACAAAGCATTAAATTCAGTGTCTACTGTAATACCTGTAGACACCCTGGTGAGTATTACTGCATGCAGGCTAGATTAAAGTAGCCATAAGAGTGTTTGCTTCAACTTGGAAAGTCAAAAACTCTGAAGAAGAAAAATCTTTTCTTAATTAGTCCTTACTTTTTCCATCTTACTTTTTTTTTTTAATCAAAAGTCATGACTCGCACTGTGCCCTGTATTTAATGAGGAAAGAAGAAAAGCAATTACAAATGAAAGCATTAATAAAAAAAATCAATATTGTAAGAGGGTCAAGTTGGCTCATCTCTTGAATAACTGGATTTTTAAAAGTCAGAAATCTGTTCAAAAAGCTTTTTAAGGCACAATTCAGGGATTTAATGAAAGGGCTGCACCTCTCTCAAACCCTTAAAACACCATGTTGTGTCCTCTTCTTATTGTGCTCTTTTTAATGTACAAACACAAGACAAAAACTTCTCATGTTGTAAAAGGCTTGTTTCTATCAGTAACGTCTACGTCTGGTTGTGTGGCAGGTGACAGGCTTGGACGGTAACTACCGGATCACCTGCCACACAGTGATGGAGGTGCTGAGGGAGCACCGGGACAGCGTCATGGCTGTGTTGGAGGCTTTCGTCTATGATCCGCTGCTCAACTGGAGGCTCATGGACAGTAAGAGATCATCAGCTGTACCCTTTCAGTACATTTAGCAACGTCAGCTTCAGTACAGGAACACAGACAACAGAAAGTTTACATGTGGCAGACTGAAATAACCACGACAGTATCACATGCAAATAGCAACTACAAGGGCACTCGGAGACCTCCTCCAGGGCCAATAGTCAAGTCTTGTATGACATGCAAATCTGCAAGCGCGACCGCTTCAAAATACGGTTTTCCTTAGCTGAAGCCTCATCATGTCAGTTGTGCTTATTTGGAATTTTTTTTTACATATTTAATATACATTTGTGAAAACCAGAAAACACTTTATTATCATCTACATATGTACAAAAACCAAATGCTTAGACTGAAAACAGTTGTAAAAAGAAAATGTATGTTCAGAAGAAAGACATTTTCACTTAAGTCAACTTTAAATTTGGATACAGGAAAAAAAAAAACTGTTCCACAGACCAGTATGATTTAGTTATTTAATATTTACAGACTTGGTGTTACAGTTGTTACAGTTCTCCCATGAAACCAGAGTCCCAGAGTTCTCCATAATGACTGCATCCTCTATGAACTCTGTGCAACTACATGTGTAGGTTACCCATGATTTAAGGCTGGGTGATATGGAGAAAATTAATATCAAGATATGGTGGACTATGTACCACTATATCGGAATTGTAGGGTTGACTATTGGTACTTTCACAAAATATTTACACAGTGAGACATTTGATAAACAACCACCAGTAATGTGGATATAATGACAGAGTGGTTAAAGACAAATAATAGAACAGCCAGAACAGTCTGGTATGCTCAAAAAATGACATCACGTTTTGTCACCACCGCACTTCACTACCATCTACTGGATTTAAAGATGTAAGGCATTTATTCTGCTAAGGCTAAATCCCCTATCTCGCCATATTAACGAAAGCAAAAAGTAATTTGTGTGGGGTGTCAGTGGCTTAGTGGTAGAGCAGGCGCCCCATGTACAAGGCTGTTGCTGCAGTGGCCCGGGTTTGAGTCCAGCCTGTGGCCCTTTTCTGCATGTCATCCCCTCGCTCTCTCTTCCCCTTTCACACTTAACTGTCCTGTCTATTAAAGGAAAAAAATGCACCCCAAAAAAATATCTGATTGGATCCACTCCAAAACTGAGTGGCCTCTTCCTCGGCTCATTCTGCAACATTCCAGTAAGTTTCATGAAAATTGTACCAGTAGTTTTTTAACAATCCTGCTGACAAACTAACTAAGCCAACAGAAAACATAACCTCCTTGGCGGAGGTAATGAACTGTATGTGAACAAGTTCAGCCCAAAAAAATAAATTTGCGAAGGTCGGCACAAATTACTCCATTTACGGTAGAAATTCCTTCTTTGAAGTGGTTGAGTGTTTGGAGCGTTCACTTTAATCAGACAGGGCGAAAAAACCTAAGTGCAGTTCCAGTAGTAAAATGGAAGTCTGTTTGGCTCCTATGTGAAAGAGAAATTAACCGAATGCTTAAAGAAGTGCTGTAGACATCTAAAGGTCGTTGGTTGAATTCAAGTGAACAAAGCGAATGAATATCTCTGGCACTCTTTCAACTAATACTGTCAAGGTTGCCTTAAGCAAGGCTTTTTATCTGCAACAGTAGAATACATCGGTTTTATTATAAAAATAATAAATGATAAAAATCATTGTGGAAATTGAATTCTTTTGGTTTGGAATTACCTGTTTTTTTAGTTGTTTTTTTCTTTTTCTCAACTATTGATGGTTTCTGACACACCCACAGGGACTGCAGGGTGCACTTCTTATAAGCCCATTTGTTTTTCTCTCAATTTCTTTCTATACTTTACATTACAGTAACCATTTTCTAAGTTATCACCACAGTAGGACCTTATTTAATGTAGTGTGGTGTGGTGAGCATTTTTCTCTTGCAGCAGGCAACATAGCTTTTACGTGCATTGCTATATATCTGGACGACATTTTACATAATTCAAAGAGATCGGTTTTTCTTTTGTACCATCAGTGTTTTTCAGTGAATATCAGAGCCTTAATTACTTGTAAAGGTTAGAAAAGATCTTCATCGTTCTGCATTTAAAAAGGTCAGAACAATGCTGCTGCTTCCTGTGTGATGGATAAAAAATAGAATATAGTAATTGTCATGTCAAGGGGAAAAAAAGACTCACATACCTTACGTGTTTCACCCACAGCAAACACCAAAGGCAACAAGCGTTCTCGCACCAGGACCGACTCGTATACCGCTGGACAGTCAGTGGGTGAGTCTACAGTACACACTGTATGCCCTGTTTCCTACTTGATAATATAAAAACATGTTTAAACCTGCAACCGTGTGTGTGTGTCTGTGTGTGTGTGTGTGTGTGTGTGTGTGTGTGTGTGTGTCATCTGCAGAGGCTCTTGAGGGAATAGACCTCGGAGAGACCACACACAAGAAACCAGGGACCACAGTGCCTGAATCCATCCACTCCTTCAGTGAGTTTCCCAGCGTTTTCTGTCATCAGTGGGTTATTTGATGAAGCCTTTCATTTTTCCTTGTTCGTTATACCACAAAAATACCACACTCTCTCACTGTCATAAACAATCATTGCGATTGCTGTGTTATTGTAAGGCAGCACTTAAGTCCACTTTTATTTGAGCTGCTGAGAGGCTTGGGGTATAGAGAGAACACTTGAATATGCTTTTTCTCAAGTTGCTACTAGATTGTTGAACTTGACGCCGGCATGTTTGTGTTTATTTTTTTCCAGTTGGAGATGGCTTGGTACAACCTGAGGCACTCAACAAGAAAGCAATTCAGATTATAAACAGAGTGAGAGACAAACTTACAGGTGAGTTCTGCAGCACTCAACTAGCTCCACCAACCTAGATATACAGTAGTCGTACAAAAGCTTCTATTTGTCTCGAGTTTTGACCTATTTTACTTCATTTTTCCCACAAGGCTCTGCAGGAAGTACAGCTATCTTTTTGGCACTGTTAAACTTCCTCTAGTTAGATTTGAATATAAAATGTAAATCTTAAATTACCATGTAAACAAAGCTGAAATTCCTTACTGTGAAGTTGGTCAAGTTACTTAAAAGGTGCAATGCTTTAGTGCAGGAATGCTTTATATAATCATGTCAAATGGTTAGATTTTTGATTCATACTTTACCTTCCTCAGTCACATTATTCCAGTGTGGGCTAACCCACCATCTATTGGTATTGCTGATTGAAGTCCTTGAAAGACTGTCCAGACTAGACTTGTTCAGTCCAGACTGAATGTTCTGGTAAAGGTCTTGTGTTTGATGAGTTTTGTTCCCCGCAGGTCGGGACTTTTCTCATGATGAGACACTGGATGTGCCGACACAAGTGGAGCTCCTCATCAAGCAAGCCACATCACATGAAAACCTGTGCCAGTGCTACATTGGGTGGTCAGTACTGCTGCTTGAGCTTGCCTGTTGTTCTTATCACACAGCTGTTTGTGTTTGGTATGTTTTGCTTTGTAATTTAATTAGAGCAGTGACGTAGGCCAGCAGAAATCCACCCAAAAACTGCTGACCTAAATGATGGTAATGTAAGTTGATTGCATACGTGATAACACATGATAACCCTTTCCACAGATCCCCGTAGCTTTCCCACATTTTTTAATTTATCACATCACTGGTGTGCAGAGGATGAAGCAGAGTAAAAGAGGCATCCAGACTTTGCTTGAATGAGCAAAACCCAAGTCCCAAAAATTTGGTACACTGTAAGCTGTAAATTAAAACAGAATGCAATGATTTGCAATTCCTTTATATCCTACATTCAATTGAGTTCAGTACAAAGACAAGATATTTAATATGTAAACTGCTAAACTTGATTTTGTTTTTGTAAATATACACCCACTCTGAATTTGATGCCTGCAACACATTCACTAATTGTTGAAGTTTTGAAAGTGAAATTTTTTCTCAAGATTCACAAGCTGAACCCCCAAAATCTTCAAGATTTAAATACTTTCTGTGTGAGCAAATGGGCCAAAGTCACATTTGAACACTGTGAGGGATTAGTTTCTCCATACAGGAAGCATCATGAAGCTGGCACTCTAAACAAAGGCTTCTCCAAGTATTAAATACATTTCAGTTAGTGTGTTCAATACTTTTTTTCCTGTGTCCTTCCACTTTATTTCACATAATAAGTTTTATGGATTGAAATGTTACAGTTTCTTTATCTGTGAAGTCCAGACATATTGCCAGTGTCTGATCAAAATTGTATTTGTATAGCTGTGCCGGAAATATGTTTAATAAAAATATTTTGACATACTACTTAATGTCCCCACTGTATGTAAAAATGATTTGTCAGTCATTGCATTCTGTTCTTCTGCACATTTTACACAGTATCCCAAGTTTTTGGTATCTGAGTAGGTAATAATGACTGAATAGTAATTTCCCTGGCCCTGGCAGTCTACTTGTTGAAGTGTCCTTGGGCAAGATACTCAACCCCAAATTGCTCCTGATGGCTGTGCCAGTGGGTGTGGGTGTGCGTGTGAATGTTGACCTGATGAGCAGACAGTATAGTCTCAGCCACAAGTGTATGATTGTTTGTTTGTGATTGGGTGAATGCTGCCTGTGTTGTAAAGCGCTTTGAGTGGTCGCTAAGATTAGAAAAATACCATATAAATGCAGTCCATTTACCATAATTTCTTTTTCTGTCTTCAGGTGTCCATTTTGGTGAAGAATCCTATCCGGCAGACAAGGTTACACTTGACATTTTTCTCACTGGTGAAACAAGAAGAAGCACTCGACTCAAATAGGTATCCACTGAAAATGTACTTAAGCCACAGTGCAGAGCCTTTGAGAGAGATTTTTTGTTGTTGTAGAGTTATTGGATTTTCCAGTGGCACGTTTTATGAGACAGGATCATAAGAGTTCAGTTTTTACCTGATGATCATAATTTTACTCAAACTGTTGTCATTGCTTCAAATGACTCCTCGCTTTAAACACCATAATCAGTTGCTAAAAGCTTTCTACCTTGGCCATATTGTAATAAGTTATGACATTTCTTACTTCTCACACTGTATTAAAAACCCACCAGTCTGTTGTATCATTGTGTATTAATGTGACAAAATTCAATAACATGGTATGCCTTTAATTATCTTCTTTAAAGTTTCCTGAGTACAATTTGATTTGAGATGATGAGATAATATACTGTATGGGCATTTGTGTGCCATTAAACCCTGTACAGATACCACTGTGACTGCACTGGTTTTGTTTTTTTGTACAGTACATGTTTGTGTGGCTGAGCTTGTCACACTTACTGTTGTTAAGAATAGAAAGACATTTATCAATCTCTCTTTTTGCCTGTCTTTTCTATTAAGAAACAAGGGGTGTAACTCTTTCCTTGTTTTTCTCCTAGTGCCCACAGAGGGCACTCTGACTCCTAATAAGATCCTTCTCCATCTTTTCAGGAAATACTTTAAGAGAGAATGCACTCGTCAGGCCAGAGATGATGAGATCAGACTAGATTCTCATCTTAAACCCGAACAAAAAACAGAAATACTTTAGATTTTAAACGTTTTCTCTCAAATTGAAATAAGATGGCTGCTTCAAACAGCAGCTGCTCTATATTTATCCTCATCCAAGGACCAGAGGGAGATGCCGTTGTTCACAGTGAATGCAGTCCTTGACAGAAATAAAACCGAATCAGATGTAGCAAATTGCAGAGGCAGCAGTGGAGACAACTATTAATTTGGTTTCCTGTGCTGTTATCTGGCCAATGCAAGGTACCTTCTGTTTTACTTGGGCTCATTGCTATTCTCCCTCTCATTTCTCCATTTATTTCTCCCCTGCATTCTCCTCTGAAGGTTAATTACTTATAGATAGTTAAGGATTACGGATCAACAAAAAGCAGCCCATTGATCTCTTCCCTGCCGTGCCCACCTCTGCAATGTCACACTCTTTACACATCGGGACAGAGGCCTGGTGATTATCTGTTCATATCGATCAATTCCTCCTCTGTTTTCCCTCGCTTTCTTCCCCCCTCCCTTGCTTCCTTTACCTGCACTCTGTCACTTTCTTCCCTCCTGCCGCCAAAAGCTCATTATTGAAAATGTGACTTTTCATAGTCTGCACCACCATTTCTGTTGTTCTTTCTCACTCGTCTAATTTGTTTGTATTTTTTCAGCCTCTCAAGTCTGTTGAGGGGCAGGCGAGTCAATAGCTCAAGTTAAATAGGCTGCATTGATTGGGAGAGGGATTTAGCTGTTTACCAACTGTGGAAATGGGCTTGGGCCACAGAAAAACAGCACGGGTGTCTGCATGGAGCAAGTCAATGGTGACAAATGATACTCATTGGGAGACAATGCCCCTAAATGAGGGAAGGTGAAGGGCTTGGCAGCGGAGGCTGGGGATGCAGCAGGCCATGCTCCATCAACCTTTAAGGTTGTCACATGAGGCCGTCCACAGCTGGCACCTTGAGCCAAGACATGAGGAATGATGGTATACAGCAACACATTCACAAGTATGCGCTCCCCCGCTGGGACCCAAGCCTGTTTCTCGTTCCTGTTAGTGTTTCTTCCATCCTTGAGCTTGTATTCCTCCACAAGAGCTTCCCTCTGGATGTTATTCCACTTTCTTGCACTGTCTTTGGCTTCTCATGACCTCCAGAGATTCCATAAGTGCTCTATCCAGCACTCGTCATGTGTGGAGTGAAATCACACAAACCAAAGAACACTCATGATGGAGAAGACTTTTTTTTTCCCGGAAAAAGCATCTAATTATCTGTACTTTCTTGTTAATAGTCAAAAATGATTCACATATAAGAACATTGTAAATCCATCAGTTAGCTCTACATACACTGTTTCATAAGAGAGTGGTCGCCTACACGTTTCTCAACCACTAAGGTCGAAAGGAGGTCAGCAATCTGAATCTGTTGATCTGATTGATTAGCTTCTTTTTTAATAAGTTCTCACTGCTTGTTGATATTTACTTTCTTTACTCCCAAGAGACAGAATAGTGGTAGGTGGTGATGGAAGCTATTAGTGGCTACCTTCCCTCTCAGGCGCTACAAGAAAAAAAAGTTAAGTGCTAAATCAAGGGAATGTATTTGTACCATCCACTCCTGTCTCAGCACTGGCTGCAGCTATGCTTTACTCTTTGTGAAGCAGTTGCTTCACAAGCAGGACAGGATTATATGAAACTGGATGTTGGGACACAAACATGAGTAAGGACTCTGATTTTCGCATTCCCCTTAAAGGGATAGTTTGGATCTTTTGTAGTTGAGTTGTATGAGGTACTTATCTATTGTCAGTGTATTTCATAGAGTAGATGGCGGTCAACACACTCCCTGTTTCGAAAAGCAGGCAGAAGTGGCAAGTAATGCACTGCTGTGAATGGGGGCGGCACCAAAATGTAACATTTTAAGTGTACGCCATAGTAAGAGTATTTTCACTGCTTCACCTTGCAGCAGACAGCCCTGTCTTACATGGAAATCATTAACAGCTTCAGTTTCCCATTTATACTCTTGTGAAAGCCACCAGACTCTGTTAAGAAAAACAGTCATTTAAGCTTGCAGAACACAGGAGCTGCTGGTCTACCACTGCCTCCATCAGTTAGTTAGTTTGTGTTATTGTGTGACTTTCTTGACTCCCAGCTAACCTTTTTAAATGCCAAAGTCACACAATAACACAAACTAACTAACTGATTGAGGCAGCAGTAGACGAGCAGCTACTGTGTTCAGCAATGGTAAATTACTGTTTTTCTCAGTGGAGTCTGGCTTTCAAGAAAGCAGCTTGAGTTGCAAATTGCTGTCTGACAGCAAGGTAAAGCAGTGGAAATATTCTAAATGTAGCGTACTTTTTAGATGGCTAAAATACGTTTTGTTTGCGGACCCCTGCACAGCAGTACATTAGTTAGCTTCCGTGTCAGAAGCCTGTTTCTCCAAACTGGCGCTGTACCGACTGACATCTAATGTTGGTAAAACACCGACTATGGATAAATACCTCATACAACCCCACTTCAAAAGATCTGAACTATCCCTTTAAGACGGTTTGCAACAGAGCCAAAGTGAAACCAGAACGCCCAATCAAAATCATATTGACATTTGTAATCAGGTGAACTATTAAAAATCTGGGCAGAAACACTTGTTCCACAGTATGTTTTGCAATTCATTCTATATATTTTATATTTATATATACATATATATGTATATATATATATATATATATATGTATATATATATATATATATATATATATATATATATATATATTTTCTATAAAAAAAATGAATTGCAGGAGTGCATGAATGAATATCAGGAATTTGCAAGAAATCAAGTTGCAAGTGTGAATGTTCCAGTTCCGGCAGAATTGTCATGGCGCCTGTAGCTTCTTTGTATGCTAACTAACAGTTCAAATTCTAATAGCAAGTCTTGTGATAGATATTAATTTATGTTAGAATATGGAAAGTATGCCCCAGGAATGCATTTCACTTTTTAAAAAAAGACCAATGAATGAAACCCTCAATAAGGCACTGCACTGAGTCACAGAAGTTGGCAGAACAGAGGGTAGCCTAAAGGCGACACAGTAACTTTGACTGTGTTGGTTTATGATGCAAATATATGTGTCAGAGTCGACAGATCATTGTGACTGTCACTGCACAATCAGTCAGAAGCTTCTCTGTTATACTGTAAATACTGTGACTAGGAATCCTCCCTTCCTGTAATACAACTTGATAGCATCTTTGCATTAGCCTCTCCCTGCCTGGTAGCCTAACACCCACATCTTAAAATCTCCATGCCCTCAGTTTGTAACACAGACTTTCCATTAAAACCTTTTTAGTCTCCAAGTCTGAGCTCCAACAACTCAAGTGATGTCAAGCTAGTTATTTTGACAAAGCTCTTCCAGAGTCACAGGAGACATTGCGGAAGTGTTTTCACTGGCTGAGGAGCACTCTTAACAAGTAAACTGATCTTGTAAAATCAGTGTTCCCCCTCCCCTCGGTCTTCAGAGTTTCCTTTGAAGGCAGAGGGTGTGAGGAAATTCAAAGTAACAGAAGGATTAAAGTGTGAACAGCGAAGGTGGCTGCTGAACAAGGGACACAATTCATTTTCTCTTTAGGGATCACAGGCTATGTGGACAGAGCTCTTTGCATCAGGCTGATGGCTGAACACTCGAAGTACATGTGCAAAAGGCTTGAAGATTGTACTGTCTTCTTCCTGACTTGTTGGCCAAGAAATTCTCTAAAACAAAATAGTCCTCTGCCTCCCTATGGTTATGAAAACACTTTGTCTCTCAAACTCCACAACCCCCCTCCAACTCTATCTGTCCGGCATGGCTAACAGCTGTGAAGAGAAAGACCGAGACAGAGGCAATATTGACGGCCAACCCGAGGAGTTCAATAGCAGGCATTGGAGTTGTTTAAAGCAGGAGGCTGTAGCCAGGTCTGGGGCTGTCTTTGTGCACTGTGGTGTGAAGCCGGTATCGATGAACTTGACAGCAGTTTAGCCCGCCTGAGATCTGCTGCTCTCTAAGGACGCTTCAAACACGTTCTCCCGCCAGCTTTAGCCTTGTTTACCCTGCCTGTTTATGTTCCCCGGAGCTGGGACGTCAGAAATGTACTTGGAAAGATTTTCTGTTTATGTAATCATCTGTTTGTCAAGTGCCAGCAGCAAATAGTGGAGCAATTTAAGTAACATGGTGACTTAAAACTCCAGCACAAAATACAGAATCAGGAGCTTATTGAGATGGGGAATAAAAAAAGTTCTCTGCATGAAAAAATAAATGTGTTGTCATCACTGTAACTGCGCTGTAAACACAAATAGAAGCAGGCCAAGGAGGGACAAGATGAAAAACTGGGCCAGTTCGAACTTAAAGCTGCACTGGGCATCTTGCATGTTGGCAGCTCCGCACGGCGCCATGAATTAGTTAAGTGTTTGAAAAATTACAACTTTAATAACCAGTGACATCAGCAAATGGGGCACAGTATGTGTGTTTGTGTTGACCGCCTCTGCCGATCTGTGATGTTTTCTACTACAAGACAAAGAGGGATGAGTAAAGAAGTAGATCTGGTGAGTACTTCTCTCTGTTTTAGTTCACTATTTCCTACTGAACAGACCTGACAACATGTTTTCATTGGACTAGACAGGAGCTGAATCTCTGATGTTTTTAGACACTTGTCTCTACTGCCTTACTGTGTATTTATGCAAACATTTTTTTCACAAATATCTAAGGTAGTTATTATGCACACAGGCGATAGCTGTGGCTGGGGGCATTATGTTTTCAGGTTGTCTGTCCTATACGTCTGTATGTCCATCGCTTTCTAATGAATGCAATATCTCAAGAATGCTTGGAGGGATTTTTTTCAAAATTTTCAAACATCCACTTGGACTCACGGAGGAACTGCTTAGATTTTGGTGGTCAAAGTTTAAGGTCACTGTGACTTTGCAATTGTCTTATTGTCATGAATGCAAAATCTGGAGAACACACTGAAGGAAATTCTTCCTTTTTGGCACAACCATCCACCTTGAGTCAAGGATGAACTGATTAGAATGTGATGGTCCATGGTCCAAATTTTAAGGTCACTGTGACCTCATACATTGCATTTTGGTGAATGCAGTATCTCAGGAACACCTTGAGGAAATTTCTTTAGATCTGGCACAGACATCTATTTGGATCCAAGGATGAATTGATTAGGATTTGTGGGTCAACGGTCAAGGTCACTCTGACCTTGTGTGTGCCTCTCATTTTGTGCATACGATATCTCAAGAACACCTTGATCGAATTTCCTCAAATTTAACACAAACGTCAACTTGTACTCAAGAATGCACTGATTAGAATTTGGTGGTCAAAGCTCAAGGTTACTGTGACCTCCCAAAAATGTTTTTGCCCATCACACAGCAATTCATATGCTAATTATGACAAAATTTCACACAAATGTCTAATAGTATAAAATGAAGAAGTGATGACATATTGTATTCAAACGGTCAAAGGTCAGCTTCACTGTGACATCATAATGTTCTGCAAAAACACTTTTCTGGACATTACTCAACATCATAACTGTACAGAAGGGGAGACATTGGTCAGATACTGAATTGGTGACACTGATCGTGGGTGTTCATCTTGAACTGTGCTGATTGTATAAATATTCTGTGCTGCCAGGGGGAAGATGTGTGAAGCATCTATGCATTCACACAGGGATTTTCCTTGCTATGAAACACATTCATTTATTGTAACTACAGTGTAACAGTGGACACGAGGAAAAAGGTGGATCATAAATACCCATAGTATATTAGCATGCAGATAGTTTTCTTTTATATACCCCAGATTTCAAGATATCTTCCCAATACATATTAGTTTTCAAAAACTCAAAGGGAGCATCTCTCTACAGGAACAATGTCCAAGTTTCTCTGGATAATCCACAAACCTCACTGTAACCACATTCTGTAATGTGATTATAGCCCCCATGTGTTTAAAAAAAACAAATCTGAAAAATAATGGGCTCCGAGCAGAGGAACTAAAGCTCCTAAAATTTGAGATACCCCTACCCAAGATAAAATAAACACAACATGCTTTCTCATAACTAACAAATTAGTTGATTTCTTTATCATTCTAAATACTTTGGTGATATTTAATGTTATTTTCGAATAGCATATGATATAATTTGTTTGGGCTAGATGCTCACAAGCTGTTATTACATATAATAAACAGATTTAATCAGTACCTTTGTTCATCTGTCTGAAATGTATCCACTTAAACACAAATGAATTATAGGCTGAATTGGAAAGGAAATTAAGAATCCGGAAGGTATGCATAAGTTTTACATCTTACTATTATGTAAACAATAAAATCATGACAGACATTAAAGGTACAGTGTGTAAGATTCAGGGGGATTTAGTGTCAGTGGTGAGGATTGCAGATTGCAACCAGCTGTAACTTCTCCCAGTTAGAATTCCTTCAGTGTTCATTGTTCAAGATGTTTTTATTTTTTCGTTTATACAGAGATCTCTTACTCTCCAAAACAAGTGAAACTGATAAAAACATTAAATAAAGCAGTTTCATGTTACAAATCTGCGTTTCTCCTGCTGTGTTTGGCACATTGCACATGGGCTGCTTGCCCAGCACCTGCTAGTCTGTGCTCACCTTTTTTCTCTGACAACTTCATGTGTGCTCATGTTGTTGTTTTTTCTGATTTTGCTATTCAGGAGGTATTTACTGTGAGCTGAATTACGTGAATGGCCCTATCTAAGGCCAGTGTTTGATTTGTCCATTCTGGGCCACTGTAGAACCACGGTGGGGCAGCTCATTCTAAGGTAACAAAAAAAACAACACGTCTTATTTTCAGGTTATTTTACACTAAAGATAACATACTTATTATATCATATTCCATTTCTGCCAATATATCCCCCTATATCCTGCACACTGGACCTTTCATGTTCATGTACCTTACAAGACTGCAGAATATTATGCAGTGCCTCATTTCCATCTGTAGACTATGAATTACAATTTGGAGCAACAAGACAGAACCACCGACTGATGAGTCCGACGTATTGAACAGCAAAACTCATCATCTTTTCAGACTAACGCTTTGTTTCTATCATGCAGTTTAAAGAATAGCTTTGCTAAAACAACACGTTACCTGTTAATTCCAGCTTGTTAAAGGCATTATCGTGCACTTGACACTGGAACCTGTTACTACTTAAATCTGCACACATTTTGATGCAAGGCTTCCAGTTTCTTGTAGCAAAGACTGCTTTACTCTATTCTTATTCAACTGTTACTCAAAAGGTATGTTTGTCTTTTTCTGCCCTTTCAATTGTCAGTCTGGTTGAGCCATTGTACAGCGTTCTGTTCACCATGTACAAAACAAACCTTTCATACAAAATAACATCCTTTTATAAAGAGGACTTTCTTCAACCTAAAAGCATCAAAGACCATTCAAAAATACAGCAGTCTTCTCAGACAGCTGACTGGATCCAATCAAGCACTGTGGCAGGAGATTATTAACTTTTCAATAGTGGTATAAGTAAGATGTAAAGCCTATGTGCCTAGACATCATGCATTATGTATGATCAGTCTCCTCACTACCGCATTAGGCTGGGCTACCAGTTGGTTAGAGCTGTGCAAGGAGGCAGTAACACTAACTGTTAGGGCGATTTATCCAATAGAAAAATAGATGTAAATAATTTACATTTTGCTTTATTTGATTTGCTAAAGAGAAGCAGCTCCATAGTTTCATTGCAGTCTGCATAATCAGGATCAATTAGGACTGCAGTGAGCCCTGGTTTCTGATTGGCTAAATGGTAAAACATGCTGCCTGTGCTTGTTAGATAATTTAGTTAAAGCTATGGAGCCTTGAGAGCACACCAGTCTTTCACTGTGCTTAACATGCCAACTGTTAACTTACCACACTGACTGTACATCTTAGCTTTTTGTGTCTATGGAAGAATTCCACCTTTTTTTGTGAGTGTGCGATGAAAGCAGATGCACTGAAAGTGGTCTTACTCCTCTTAAATGTATGGGACTCTGTGGACAGAGAGCACTGACACCAGCTAAAACTACAGCTCTGTGTGTGCACATCCAATCATTCCCCAAGAACAGAAATTGTAACCTTACAGTTGATTGTATCCCACTAAGGAAAGTATGAAGATAATCACTTTTATTAATGTAACTTATGGAGAAAAGAGGTAAAATTTTCCTCCTGGGGGACCCCAAGGCATTCCCAGGCCAGATGAAATATGTAATCCCTCCAGCATGTTCTGGGTCTGCACCGGGGCCTCCTACCAGTGGGACGTGCCTGGGACACCTCCAGGGGGAGGTGCCCAGGAGGCCTCCTGATCAGATGCCCGAACTACTTCAACTGACCCCTTTCTATGCTGTGTATGTATTATAAAATATTTAAAATATTTATTTTTGCTAAATTTATGGTTTGTGTCCTTCACCCATTTACACCAATAGGACCATACTGTGATATTTAATAACCCACTTTCATGATATGACAACAGTTTTTTGTACATAAAAGTGACCACACTGGGCGCCACTCCTGTCAGCTAACAACAGGAAACTGAGGCTACAATTCACACGGGCTCACCAAAACTGGACAATAGAAGATTGGAAAAACATTGCCTGGTATGATGAGTCTGGATTTCTGCTGCGACATTCAGATGGTAGGGTCAGAATCTGGTGTAAACAACACGAAAGCATGGATCCATCCTGCCTTATATCAACAGTTCAGGCTGGTGGTGGTGGTGTAATGGTGTGGGGGATATTTTCTTGGCACACTTTGGGCCCCTTAGTACCAACTGAGCATCAACCAATTAACTGTGATCCCTTTATGACCACAGTGTACCCACCTTCTGATGGCTACTTCCAGCAGAATAATGCGCCATGTCACAAAGCTCAAATCATCTCAAACTGGTTTCTTGAACATGACAATGAGTCCACTGTACTCCAATGCCAACTCCACAGTCGCCAGATCTCAATCCAACAGAGCACCTTTGGGATGTGGTGGAACAGGAGATTTGCATTATGGATGTGCATCCAACAAATCTGCAGCAACTGTGTGATGCTATCATGTCAATATGGACCAAAATCTCTGAGGAATGTTTCCAGCACCTTGTTGAATCTATGCCAAGAAGAATTAGAGCAATAAAGCAACCTATAATTCAAGTTTATTTCAAAGATAGACACAGGTATGGGGCATTGGTGGCTTAGTGAGTAAAGCAGGCGGCCCATGTACAAGGCTGTTGCTGCAACGGCCTGGGTTTGAATCCATCCTGTGGCCCTTTGCTGCATGTCACCCCCCCCCAAAAAATGCCCAAAAAATATCTTTAAAAAAAGAAAGAAAAACAACAAAAGATAGACACAGATATTGATGGCATTGTTTGCTTTATTGTATGTTATAAATGTCTGTGAAAATCCAGGCCAAATTTGGTGATATGCTGATGATTTTTTCCAGACACACATGTGATACAATACACGTGTCCCTTTTGGAGAAGCCTAAATGCTCACCTTTTTTTCGGAGTTAATAAACTAATTTAAAATAATTAAATACAACAATCTATTTTAAAACCTGGACACATTAAAGTCATGACAAAATATGACATATGGTAGGGTTTTGGTTTTTTTTAGGATGTGGCAGCAGATCTGTAAATCTTGATACCCGAATGTTCATGAGCAAGAACCTAGATTAGAAGAAACTCTTAAAAGGCACTTATTTATTGAGTTTCATGGGCACAGATATTTTTGGATGCAGCATTCAGCAGCAGTTAATGGCAGTGGATATTAAAGAAAAAATTTTATAGTTCCATTATTCCTTTTGATTATGTTGGCATTTTCCTCACCTGAGTCCACCTCACACACACACACACACACACACACACACACACACACACACTAATGCAAGTAGTCAAAAGCAAAAAATCATTTTCCTTTAAGGTACCTCTGCATTGACTCTAGTGGGGGCACTGGGGAACAACCACCATTCCTCCCACCAGCATGTGTTACCACCGTCTATACCCCCAGTGTTGTAGGCAGGTCGTGGGGGAGGTAAAGGTCTCCGATAGCCATGAGCCTGGTCACTTGAGTCATCCATGTTTTCAACACTGTAGTAACACAGTGTTGCGGGCCAGTCAAAGGACAGTGCTGTGGGGCTGGTAATATTATTCCAAACTTGATGCAGTTATTGGACTGTCTGACCAAAAGTGACCTTAACATTGTATTTGTTTCAGCTGAGCTGCTCAGCTGGTTGCAGCACAGTGCAAGTGGCTGTCTGTGGTTGTGTGTGACAGCTCCCAGGTGTGAGTGTATGCGACTGTATGAATGTGCTCAGAGAGACTGCATACTCAGCAAAATCCTTCCCTGGATAAATAAAGATTGTTAAAATGTTGTTTGTCTCAGTACTTACTGTAGATGCAGTTGTGGTGCCGGTCCCAGCGACTGGCGCTATTCAATTTGACATCTCTATTGCATTTCGGCTTTATTGGATTGCAGAGACAGATAGCAGACAGATGCCTCGGCTGACACTTTTCGAACGCATTTTCACACACAGTCTAAAAAGTAAAACTCAGCAGCCAAGACTCAGATCAGATCAGAAAACTCAACCCTATGAGTGCACATACACAGCTTAAAGGGTCTATATATGAGATTGAGAACATTATTATAGAAACAAACAACTATTTGCCATGTTAAGATAAAGCGAATTAATGGCGTCCCAAGCAGAGAATGAAGTCATGCTCCCTCTGTGTGTAATCCAAGCTTCTCTGTTCTTTGTTTTGGAAGATGGTCTGGCCACACATGCATGTTGGTGCATTTGTCTTCCTCCCTTCATGTCTCACTGTCTAGCTAATTGCTGCCACTCTGCATTGTGCTAATATGGTGGTTCCTGCTGATAACGCTTTCCTGACGCACAGTTCGCTCTGTCAACACTGTTTGCTGTTGTTAGCACTGTTAGCAATGCTAGCCACGGCTATATCAGCTCAGCTATTTCCATGTTTGCTTGTGATGTCAGAATGAGACCTGCATGCAGGTAATCCCAGCCCAGACTCTGATTGTCATATGTTGTGCTTTTAACTGATTATTGACTTAAACTATAATGTTCTTTATCAGTCTGTGCATGTGGGAAGGTTTAATCTTTTTTTTTAGGTACAATAAGCAGAATCATCAAGAGCAAATGGAGCTTCTACGTGACCTGCAACTCAGTGCACTTTAATCTCTTGAAATAAAAAATAAGTAAGACATTGTAAGACCTTAAAAATGTCCATGCAGATTTTAAACTATTATATGAAGCCAAATACTGTATATTAAAGATACAGTTAAATTTGTCATATTAAGCACAACATGTCTTGGGGGGCTTAAAATGTCTTGTTTACAGAAACTGTACAGTTAGTGGAGTGAACTAAAGGCCCCAAATGCTTTATTTGCTGGAAATATCTGTTTCAGAAAGACAAGACTGTTGGACAGAAGTGGCTGTGCCCTATCAGCAGTGAGGCTCAGGTACACTGTGGCATTCCAATGTTGCTATTAATGGGCATCATGTGGGCCTAGAGCTCTGCCCGCACCATTATGCTCCTGAACACAGCTACCAGCTTGCTGCAGCACAACAAATTAGGACTTGCTGGGCAGAACATTTTTATTCTTTGTTAATCCAGTTTTTTTATTCTTTTTAACTGAGGTAGTTTCACTGAGCACAACCGATACTCTTTTTTTCCTCTACTGACTGAGCTGCTGTGGTGCAGCTGGTTAATTTAGTGCCTTGCTCACAGGATCCTAAGCAGTGGCACAGAGGGAGGGGTGAGCTCTGCTCTCATTCATCCCTACCTGAATTCTCCTGCCGGTGTTGTGGATCAAACCAGCGGCAACAGAAAGTGTCACGCTGAAATTAATTAGTGCAAAATAGGTGGTGTTGGAAGCTTGCTGACAAAGTGACTGCTTGTGGGTGGTGCAGTGTACTCCAGTTGCAGCCAGATTAGTTTGTGGAAAATGGGTATGAAGAGGAGAGCAGCTCTATACAGAGCCAAAATCCTGTTGTCACATCTAGACTAGCCTCTGGTCCATTAGCCTCTGTAACTAAATGCAACCTCTCATTGAACATTTCACTTATCAGTTTTTCAAAAAAGATAGGTGTTCCTTGAATTTACTTCAGCCTTAACAAGTGAATCCAATGGCTTGAGGGTGGTGTAACCAACCCCTTACCTTCAGATCAGCACTCTGTTCATCATTAAATCATGTTGCCTCATCTTCTCTAAGGGGAGGCTGGGTATGGTTGTAAGAAAGGAATGGTTGTAACAGCACCATTTACACCAGAAAGGGATGCCCGAGAGTTTACTGAACAATTTAAAAGGTTTAGGTTAAAGATTTAAGACTTTTTTATGCGCCCAACAGATATGTTTCTTTCAAATTTTGTTTCACATTTGTTCAAATCCATGCTAAGGAGCACGATGTCCAAGATAATCCATCCATCAACAGGTGTGACATATCAAGATGCTGTTTAAACAGCATTATTACTATAAAGGTGTGCCTTAGGGTGGTCACTTAAAAGAAACTTTAAAATGTGCAGTTTGATCAAACAGCACAATGCCACAGATGTCACAAGTTTTGAAGGAGCGTACCATTGACATTCTGACTGCAGGAATGTCCACCAGAGCTGTTGCCTGTGGACTGAATGTTCATTTCACCACTATAAGACATCTCAAATGTCGTTTCTGTGAATTTGGCCGTTCATCCAACCATCCTTTCAAATGCAGACCATGTGTAACCACACCAGCTCAGGACCTCCACATCCAGTGTCTTCATTTTGAAAGATCATCTGAGAGCAGCCACCCAAACAGCTGTTGCAACAATTTATTTGCACAACTGTAGAATTTCTGCACAACCTTCAACAACCATTTTCAGGAAGCTCATCTGCATGCTCATCATCCTCATCAGTGTCTGGACCTGACAGCAGTTCGTCACAGTGATGGACTTGCTTGATTGTAAGACTGGTTGGATGTAATGCCAAAGTCAGGGAAATGACATTGAAGATGTCTTATGGTAGTGAAATGAACATTTAGTCCATGGGCAACAGCTCTCCTGGACATTCCTATATTGAGATATCTGAGTCACTGTGTTGTGTGATCAAACCGCACATTACAGAATGGCCTTTTATTGTGATCATCCCAAGGTACGCTTGTGTAGCAGTGACGCTAATCAGCATCTTGATATGGCACAGCTGTCAGATAGATGGATCTTGTCTGTCACTGTCACTGTCGCCAACGGTGCACTGCTGAAATTGAAAGTTCAGCGAGTTATAGGTGCTGAGACAAAAAGTGTTACCACTATACCTGGTCTCCCCTACTTCTTTTGTGCTTGTTGATCCTCTGCTATCTTTTGCCTCCTCCCTGTGGTGAAGGAGTGACTGCTTTATTATTTACAGATATCCCTTTGCGTGCCAGTATTGCTCTGAGCTGTTGTTTGAGTAGGTATGGCCTTCCTGTTGACAAGTCTCGGGTCGTCTTCTGACGTGTCTCACAGAGCTGCCAGCTTTTGCATTGCTCTTTTCGTTCACACCATGTTCTGAGGATGTGTGAAAATCTCAGGAGGGTGACTGTCTCACCAACAAAACCAGCCCACATGCACGCACTTTGATCACGTGTCCTGTCCATGTGTAGTCAAATAGCAACTTGGACGTGTCTGCATGCTTTACTGTATAAAGTGCAGTCACATGATCAGCTGTGTGGAGGCAGCTTGGAGGGCTAAGCTACCTGATAAAACGGCCCCTGAGCGTAGATTAGTAGCCGGCCTCTCTGCAGTATTAAAGTGGTGGACATTGTCGTCACCTTAAGAACTGAAAGCTAGGATTGGATGCCAGTGATCTCAGACACAGCCTTCACGTCTGATTGTTGGATTGCCCTGAGCCCTTCAGAGCCATGTACCTAATCATTCAGCCTAAGTAACTTGTTGACGTGGGACTGTCCTCCAGCTGTCTGGGCGGGCCATCCTCTTGTCTCCCTGCTCAGATTTACTCACCAGAGGGAATAGCTATTACATCTCCTGTTATTATTTGCCATAAAAATGCGCTGAATGGCGACCAACTCGGAGGTGCTATAAAAAGCGGCAGGGTGTGAGATGGCGTCTGCACGTCATCAATCAGACACAGCGGTGAAACATTGGGCCTCTCCACTGGGTAGTGGAAATTGATTTTTCTGTAAGTCTCAACGATTAGGGTGTGAAAGAGGCTGTGAGGGGGGATGGGAGGAGAGGAGCTGGGAGGAATGGGATGAGATGGGATGGGGTCCTGTGAGAAAATGGAGGAAAAGCTAATGTTTTTATGACCACTCATAACTGTTGATCTGCCCTTTGCTTGTTTTTCTGAAATCTTAAATCAGCGTTGCTCCAGGGAGGGGGTTCTGCAGACTGTCTCAATCAGCGTCTCTCAACAGCAGGACTTCAGGGCTCAGCTTGAAACGTGAACTAAAGCATTCAATACTTGAGATCGAAGTCAATGACTGGACCTTTTTCACAGCAGACATTTTAAAGTCCTAGCAGGAAAATCACAGGTGTAATTAATAACCTTAATAAAGGGCTTCATTCCAGTTCCATTTCCAAGGTCCTTTTATTGTGTACGCTGGATCTCTGGCATGACTTACTGCAACAGCTAGTTACACCTGTACTTTTCCTGCTGTGACAAGTCAGAATGTAACAAATAGTCTATTGTGGCTTTCAGAGCTGCAACCTGCAAGAAATGTTATATTCATTTAGTGCTTGTCAGTTCACAGAAAATAAGTACTAACTTTGATATCTGTGAAAGTCATTTAAAGGATCCAGTTGGTGATATTCAGTATTTTTCTTACTGTCAACAAATCCTATAAAAAGAATAAAACCAACAATGAACTGAACCTACCCTCGGGATTATTATCAAAATTAGGGAAGGGAAAACAACAAAGTGGCACACTCCTCAAACCTCCCCTGTGGCCACCTGTAGTCAGGGTGCTTAAAATGGAAATTCCAAGCTGCGGAGATAGTTAGCTAGTCAAGTGATCTAACCAAAGAGATGAACTCTACGCTCAAACAAAAGCCCCAGGGCTAAAAAGTGTTCACACATTTACCTCACCTCATAGACAGTATATCCAGGATGAGCCCCCTTTTGTTATGCTCCACCCTCAGGCAGCCCTACAGGGTGAACAACACTCCACCACTGACCAAATCAGCCACAGAGGACACCTTCAAGACAATTCAATCCATGGGGTTTGAAACATTTCGTACAAGAACCCTCAAAAATCACTGACTCATTCAAATTTCTTGGAACACACACCAGTAACACACTCAACTGAGCCATTAACACTGACCACATTACAAAAAAAAGCCCAGGAAAGACTGTTCCTCCTTAAACAGCTCAGAAAGTTCAGAGTTAATCAAAGCGTCCTTCTTCAGTTTTAAACTGCCATCATTGAGAGGATACTCACCTCATCCATAACAGTTTGGTACAGCAGCACTGAGAGTCACACATATGAAGAAGTACAGTACATAGTCAACCAACCTCCCAAGATTATTATCTTCCCACAAACGCACAATCAGAAAATCTAATAAAGAAAAAAAAATCCCACCACCTCCTCCAGCTGATGCCTTCTAGCTGATGCTATCGGCCCCTGCCCATCAAATCATCCCGTTTCAAACACAGCTTTTTCCCACTGCAATCAAGGAGGTTAAAAAGAGGAGAAGTCACATCACGTCATACCAACACATGCAGTGCAATCTGGTCTGTGCTTGCTTAAAGGCTCAATAGCTGGTGCACTATCACAGAACATGGGGGATGATTGATTTGTTTCACTGAGGCTTCTGCAGTCAACCTTGGGTTGAAATAGTTTTGCTCAAAAAAATAAAGATAAAGGTTAGAAATATGATTCTGCAATTACTAAAAAAGTCTGTAATATATGACCATAAGCAAATTCTTTCTATATGCAAATATATTGAATATTATTGTAATTCAAATGAGGTTACCTAAAAGTTCTGTCAGGCCCAGCGCACCGTGGAGGCTAAAGAGAGCACGCCCAAAGAGCACCTGAGGGGACACCGTCCTGTTATTTCTAGTGCCATCTGCTGTAACTCTCCAACATTATCCATGTGTCATACCACGTAGCTCCCATGAGGTCAAAGAGCGTGTCCCAACCTTCTTTGAATAGCCTTGACCTTGTTATAAGTACTCTGAACACCTGTCACAGTAGTGCAGCACTAGAAATCCTACGTCAGTCTGCATATTGTTTGTGAATTGTTAATTTTATCTTCTTTTGATATAAATGATACCGCTATGTATTGAGCTTACCCACCATGCTGTACTGAAAGCAAATTCCACTGACCTCAGCCATGTGGTCCTTATTAAATGACTGATTAAATGACTGACTGACTGAATAATATAGGACATGCAAACCAGAAAAAAAAATCCCAGGCTATACCAGCAGTCCCCACGGCAGAGACATCTCTCCTCTACTGCTGGCACAGGAGCTCCTAAACATGTCCTTCCCAGGACAGGTGCAATGCAGCACACCTGGGCAGAACTACAAGAGAGGGAAAAGGGACAACAGCACAGAAACACATACAGCCATAACAACAAGTATTGTCTGAGTAGACTGATAGTCAGATGATTGTTTCTCTCTGTCAAAAACTACCTATTGCTACAAATGTGTAGGCTACTCGCTGACAACAATCCCAGACAAATGCACTGTTAACTCCTGTGTGAGTAATGATTGCTAAAGATCACAGTGCCTGGCTATTTTAGAAAATAAGTTAACTTTTATTTTTCATTTTTAGAGTTTTGACCTGCTTTTAAACATATGAGGAGTAGCAGCTAAATGGACCTGGGGTCTTATTTATACTCACACTCAAAACAAGGCCTGAAAGGGGCGTATAACACCTACAATGCAAACATTGGGATCTATTAAAAACAGATGGTGAGGTGGTGAATTGAAGCCATACTCTAGAAACTGAAGTGCACAATTTCACTTCATACCACACATTACTTATAGATTCTCCTTATCATAAACATTCAAACTAGGAGTGTTATTTGTGCTTTTGTCAGTTAACCATAACTACCACCAGGTATGAGTTTGGTTTTCATGTTGTTTTTGTCTGACACACATCATTCAGTGGTTATTCTGGGCATGGGCTTAAGGGTCCACGCGCACTTGACGCCAAAGCAGCGCAAAAAAAGACCAACATTTTTTCTTAAATTTCAGTTCATGACACCATATGGAACCAATCAAAATCACACTCATTTATTTTCCTTGACAGAATGATATATTGGTCAAATACAGTAGAAATAAGCTTTGTTACATTTGACCTCCCCTACATTGCTTTGGCTGGTCGTCTCTCCCAAAATGACCGTCAGCCAGAAAGCCAGGCTATGGTAGTTCGAAAATGAAAAACAAGCAGCAGATTGTGTACAATTGCTGCAGTGAACACGTCTGTCCTGTCAGGCAAACACAGCACACCGGAGACACCGCAGTGGCTGCTGCACACACTCTGCCTTCTCCAGTCACCTCACCCAGCACATCTTCACCACCTGCACATATGGATTGTATAAATTAGCAATGTCTGGAAATAAAGCCAGTGACAGCACTAACACAATCATTATACTCCATATCCTCATTATGACTCCTAATCATAAAGCAAAACTTAAATAAATTGTGTTCATCTATCAAACCTCTATTCTGAAATATCCCAGAGAGGGCGATACCACTGGTTATTGTGATCATTTTGGCAAGGTGTGAAGCAATCACTGTGATTGCTGTAAACATAAAATTACTGCGGTAACACTCAGTTGTTGCCATGATTCACCGTAAAGAGCCACTGATCTGCAGGCTTATGTCTTCGTATCGACATTCATGAGGTGCTTTGCACTGACCATTTATGGTTGATGTGGGCACGTAGAGATATGATGCTGATCCAGGTGTGCACAATTCCAAGATGATTTGATGCACGTTTTAAAAATAAAAAAAAATTATTGGTTCTCTTTTTAAGGTGCAACACAAAATAGTGCAGAGAATGTGATTTGAACACTACTATAGATTAATGTCAGCCATATCCTTTAAAATTACTTGTGCAGCAAAAAATGCCAAACATGCTGGTTAAAACTTCTCAGATGTTAAGATTAGCTGCTTTTCTCTGTTAAATATCTTTGTAGAGCAATTCAGACTTTGGGTTTTGGACTTTGTTGGACATCAGCAATTTTACAATGTCACACTTGGCTTTGGGAACTGCTAATTGGCATTTTTCACTATTTTCTGACATGTTCTAGAGTAAACAATAAACTAAGTTGTAGAATTAGCATATTTTCTGCCTCTGCCAGTTCTATCCACTGACGTTTATCCAGAGAGCTTTGAAAGGAGCTTTCATTTTCCACCATTTTCCTCAAGAAGTCCCGAACAGGAGAAATGAGGAGAGGAAGCAAATAAAGGCAACTTAAACCCTTCTTACATGTAATTCAGCCTTCCAAGGATCCTCGAGCCTTGAAAACTGTGATTCACAAGCTGAATGGCCTGCACGCACGCACGCACGCACGCACGCACGCACACACACACACACACACACACACACACACACACACACCCTGCGTCGAGGAGAAGTGTTGCTGTGTCCAGCCCATCCAGTTTCCTGGCCTTATCTTCAATTCATTCACCATGCATCATCCATACACATAACTGCACTGTAAGCTATGATTCAGTGCACTATTCTTATCATAGCCCAGGCACGATGATGTTCTGAGGCATGCTGGTGCAGTGACCCCCCTCGCCTGTGTCTCCAATAAGCATAACCATATCTGACAAGGCCAGAGCTATTGAAGGAGGGGGGATTCGCGCCTCCTTTAGCTAGCTTTCCACCCTTCTGTTCTCTTGGCTTATTTCCACCGGCGCTCTGTGGCCTAGACCTCCGCCTTCTTCTGCTCCTTCCTGAAATGTAGCTGATTTATTTTTCCATATTGTTTGCTCAACCGTTTGGTTTTACCCCTCTCATTTGCATCCCGGGGCGTTTAGCATCAACAGGCGGATGAGTAAACAATATGGAAAAACACATCAGCTACAGACAGACAAACTCCTGCAGTAGCTTCAGACAACAGACAGATCGCCAGAAAAAATGCTGGCATTGAACGTTTCTGCAAACCAGGGATATGTGACATTTGTACGTTCTTATGTAGCGGACATGTTAAAACTTTATGTTTCAACAACGCTGTGGTTAATGTGTGGTTAATTTAAGGCACAATAACCACTTGGTTATGGTTGGGAGAAGATCATGGTTTGGTCTAAAATAACCAGTTTGGGGGCACACACACTCTCCTGCAGGAGAAGCACTGCCACTGTTCTGGTAGGAAAAGTAGCAATGTCTTGGTAAAAACCAAATACTTTTTGTGCCACTCTTGAGGCAAGAAGGCAGCAATGTCAAAGTCAAAACAATTGCTTTTCCTGACACTATATTAGCAGGAAAAGCAGCAATGTCTCAGTAAAAAAATACCAACTTTTGTGCCACTATCCCATCAGAAAAAGCAGCAATTTCTGGAAAAAACAAAACAAAAAACAAGAACCCTTTTGTGCCACTGTCCTGAGCAAGAAAAGCAGCGATGTCTCGGTGAAAAAAAAAACAAGAAACGTGCATTTCATGCCACTATCATTGCAGAAAAGCCAGTCATGGTACAGATAAAACACCTAGTTTTCATGCCACTATTTTGGCAGGAAAAGCAGTGATGTCTCAGTAAAAACAATTGCTTTTTGTGCCATTGTGCCAGCAGGAAAAGCAGCATTAGCCCCTTGTCCACTGGAGGAACCTATCTCATTCACCTGAGATTTTGAAAAACCTTGGCGCGTTTCCACCAAAATTACCTGCTAAAAAACTTTCCCTCAACCCCAGGTTGTGTGCCAAAGAATGCTGATCAGTGGAACACACATGCAGCGTTCCACACTTCCTGGTATGGGCAGCCACTGCAAACTTTATTGTGCTTCTACAAGCTCCACTTTTATTTGTTTGTGTTTTGATTAAGAATGGGTACCGAAACCCAGTACTGAATTAGCCCTGGGGCTAAATTATCAAAGACCGCAGTATTGATAAGCGCTAGCCTAACGGTATCAGTTCTTTTGTGCCGGCGCTGAACTCCTCCACACACACACCGACGCAACACGGTAACCGCTGAACAGCTGAGCAGCCGCGGTGTAACGAAGTGAAGACAACTTGAAAATGACTCG
Organism: Epinephelus fuscoguttatus; assembly: GCF_011397635.1. Taxonomy (NCBI): domain Eukaryota; kingdom Metazoa; phylum Chordata; class Actinopteri; order Perciformes; family Serranidae; genus Epinephelus; species Epinephelus fuscoguttatus. The sequence continues at coordinate 9,665,364 of NC_064758.1, read as the reverse complement.
AGCTGACGGCAGCTACACTCGTTACTGTAAGTGACATTAACCTTTAGCAAGTAAGAAGCCAATACTTTATCAATACATGTGTTCAGCAAGCATGAACATGTAGACATGTAGACAGCGATATTCAATATGCTCCGTCCACAGTCTCTCATCCGCCGACACTAATGTTATGTCTTACACAAGGACAGCATGCTAGTTCGAATTGTTGCTAATAAGCTCAAATGACAGCTGTCTGTACGTAGACTAACTTAGCTTGACACTTATCTTACAATACTTTAAAACTTAGCTGCTGGCTGAGACAAACAGCCCCTACTCTCTACACCAGCATATAGCCAAGCTGGCGGAGCCAAATACAGGACACATGCTGAATCATCTACGTCATCAAGCTAATTTGAATACATTTCCCAGAACTTTGAAGTGCAGTGGAAACGCAAACCACACAGATTACCAGGAATTATTTTACCCACTTAATAAATTCCTGGTAATAAAAGTTCCTGGAAATGTTGCTGGAAAAGGGGCTATTGTCTTAGCAAAAACGTAAACTCTTTCCATGCCACTATCCCGACAGAAAGAGCGATGATATCTTGGAAAAAAAAACAACCACTTTTAAAGCAGTTATCCCGGCAGGAAAACGTAGCAATGTCAAAGTATAGACCATCTTCCTTTATGCCACTGTCCCTGCAGTAAAAGCAGCAGTGTCTTGATAAAAAAAACAACTGCTTTTCATGCGACTATCCCACCAGAAAAGGCAGTAAAAACGACTGCTTTTTCTGTCACCACTGCCTAAAAAGTCAAACAGTGGGCTGCAATGGTCTGCAGCTTGGCAGCCATCTTGCCTAGGTGACATGCCATTCCCTTCACCTCCTGGTGACAAAGTCAGCTCATATACTACATCACTTTAGAAATATTGATATGATACTATGAAATGTACAAATGCATCTCATTCATGGTTTGCAGATACATACAATGCGCACATTGTCTTCTGGTGACTGGGCTGCAGACAAAAAGGGATTGGATCCAGCAGAGAGGAGTCGAGATATGGAGTACTGTGAAGCAATTGGATGCATGTTACAGGATATAAGCCCACCAATCATTCTCTACATTCCTGTGAGAATACTTAGGAATGCTTGGACGGTTGGATACAGGAGCACCACACACACACACACACACACACACACACACACACTTGAATGAATTTCACTTACTACCCACACACTGCGTTTTTTTGAGTCGATCTTGTGTCTACAGAAATAATGTGCATGCGCCCATTATCTCAAGAAGGGGCCGCCAGAGCGTGAGGGGCATCTTTCGCCTGACTGACTTTCATTTACAAAGTGGCGATGTTACTTTTGTGTGGGGAAATGAGATAGCACTGCAGCAGACAGTGGGCTACATTATCCCAAGCTGGGCGCACATCCTGCTCTCTCTTTTTTCCCCCTTTATCAGCGGCTTTTTCTCACATTGTTCATCAGCCCCCGAGACACAAAAAAGCCCGTCTCCCAGGATCAATTAGTCACTTCCAGGGAGTTGTGGAGCGGAGAGGGAGCTGAGGAGACAAAAGCCACGGCCATGTTGGCGTCGCAACGAGGTGATAAAGTGACATGGTCTTCCTTCCAGGCCATTAACGTGACAAGCAGTCCTTGTCCGGGGAAGGTGGACCTGACAGCAGAGTGGTGCCCCGCCAGGACATGAAGAGAGCTCTCAAAAGAGCAGTCGCTTTCTTTGACACACTTTTTTTCCCCCTCTGCGTCTTTACTCCCCTCTCTCTCTCTCCAGCTGTTTCCATTCAGTCTGCCCGCTCTCTCTCTTTGTGTCTTTTTTAAAACTCCATCTCTGTCCTCTCCCTGGAGCTTTTTTCCCTCTCAATCTCTCCCTCCATCCCCCCTCACTTTCTTAAAAGCTGTCTCTTTCTAAAGCTCCAAAGTCCTCCCCTCACCCCTCCAAATGTCTCTTCTTTCATCTTTGACTCTGCTGCTGCCTCCTCTCCCTCTCTATAGTCTTCCTCTTTTTTTTTTATCTTTCTATCTTTGAATATCACCCGTCTCTATTTTGTGTCCACCTTTTCCTCTCCAGCAACAACTCATCTGCTCTCCCTCTTCTTAAGGCAATCGAAGGTGACACTGGCAATGCAAAAACAGTGAGCTGGCACAGAGAGTCACAGCAGGACAGAGGCCCAACAAAACGCACAAGGGTAAACAGGGACTATTTTTAGGATGCTGTAGCCTGTCCTTAAGAAGCCAAAATTAATGTGGTTTCAGTGTACGACTGTAAAATCAAGATATTAGAGGACCAGGTTTGTTATGCTGGGGTTGTTAATAAGACTTGGGGTGAATGGAAGTGCGTGCTGCTGGGAGCCAGTTTTCATCATGTATACATGTCAGGTGTTACGACCTGCAATGTAGCTCCACGTAAAGAGGAGGGTAAAGTCCAGTCACTGACTGAATTAATGCATGTGAGGGACTATACCACAAGTTTTGCATGTTCTCATTTACTACACTTGACAAGTAATTACTCACTTGGCATTTTGTCCAAAGAGTGCATTCAACCTCCATCGTAGTCTGACTCACCGGCTAGACTGTGGTTATAAATCAGGCACTGGTCAACTATTTAGGCCAGCATTCACCCCCTTTGCTGCTATCTGCTTGTACCATTTTCAAAATCCCCTTATCTACGGAAACAACAACCTCAGAGATATAACCCACATGCTAAAATGGCAAGTTGTGACGAAGATTTGGATTGTGCAAGAAGGAAAGCTTGCTGTGTTCTTTCAGTGAATTGTTGTAAAGGTCTACAACAAAAACAACTTGTGAACGCACCTTGGCGAAGCCCAGACTCCATCTCGCAGGACTCTCAGGCCTGATGTTGATCCGTTTTCTGTAGTCTGAGTGGGCGGAAGTTCGCTGCATAGATCAGCCTCTCATTGGGCGGAACAAGCCACCCGCTGAAGTCCTGCCCTACCACCTCCGGTTGTGTAGCAGTTTTCAACCGTTTTCAACACGTCCTTTACTAACTTTTGCGGTGTTTGATCTTGCGGGGATGTAGCCATTTTTCTGCCATGGTTCACGTCCTGTAGGTGATATTTTTGTGGGCATGTTACACCAAAACCTGTTTCCCCCAGCAATATTTTTGCAAGCGCACCGTTGCTGTGGCACCGCTCAGAATGATTGTGATTGGTTGAAAGAAATACAAGCAGCCGGGGCGTTCTTTTCTCCAATCTCAAAGTGTGAGTCGGCCCAGCCAGACCTTTCTTTTCTTGAGAAAGGTCTGGTGAGCGAGACTAGTTTTCTGAGACGGCCAGTTGGAGATGATTTGTCACATCTTTTAACTCTGCCAGTAGCACACGCCAGTGATAGTGACTTCACTAGTTACTGATCTGTTCCACTTCACAAGAGCCTCTGTGTTATCGTAATGATGTTCTCCTAGAGCCACATACAGCCAGCAAATGTGTCCGTTGCTTTAACAGTCCAGTGAGCTCCTCCAGAGCTTAAGTCTAGTCAGGCGTCACCTCTAGGGCTCTGATTATTAAATTATTTTTGTCTTTTTTATCACTAAAAGTTTGATCACACAGTCGACATACATCTGTTGGGCCCACTGTTTTTGTGGAATTTTATTTTGCAGAGTGTTTGCCTCCCCACATGCAAATGTTTTACTTAATCAAATTCCCTGCCCCTGCAAGGGCACAGTTTCTATATCCTGGTCCCAGCGCAGCCCAAGACAGCTGTGATTGGTTTAAAGAACTGCAAACACGCACAGCAGAATCATACTGTGTGCCTGGCTACTTCCATAGCAGTATGAGCTCCATGTCATCAATATTGAGCATGACTTTAAAACAGCAAACATTTTAAAACTTGTGAACACACTAGCATTGCTCTGTAAGCATTGTCTTTTCACTATTTCAGTGATCTATTCTTCATAACTCATTTGACATCATTGCATGTGTTCTGCCCTATAAAAAATGTCATGTGGCAAAAAAAAAGAAAAAAGAACTGAGTAAAAGTGATTTTATATCCTATAAGAATTCAGATTAAACCCGCACTAACATTCTAGGAGCACCATTCAAACAAATTGTGTGTTTTGGACCCACAGTCGTGGGCGGATTATGAGACAATTGGCCGATGTGCGCAGATATGCAAAAGGCCCCACCACCTCTTCTACACAAGAACAAGACAAACAAAATTTGTGGTGCTTTTGCCTCTTTATTGTTGTTGTTGCTGGCATCACTTTGTTTTTGTGTCTCTTTGTGGGAATTTTTTGTCTCTTTGAGGTCATGTTCTTTCCCTCTGAGGTCATTTTGTGTCCTTTTTGGCTGTTTTGTGTCTCTTTGTTGTCATTTTGTGTCAATTTATGGTTGTTTTGTATCCTTTTTGTAGGTATCTTGTGTTACTTTGTGTGTTTCTCTTTGCTATTTCTTTGCATTTCATTGTGGTCTTTTTGTGTCTCTTTGTGTTCATCTTGTGTTTCTTTCTGGTTGTACCGTTACAGTAATTTAAGTGACATTTTGCAGGTGAAGGTCCCCTGACACTTTGTTGCCCTGGGCCTGTGCCCAGCAGGCCTGTCTTATAATCCATCCATGCCCACAATTGTTAGTTTTGTCCACTGAATTGTGTTGAGTTTGAGCAGCTCAAACTGTTTGGATATGAGGGTGTTTATTCATCTCTCACTGTGAGTTTGGCCACTGACTCATTTTATAATCTTTTCTGCTTGGCTGTCATTTGCTCCCCAAAGTTAAAAAAAGGGTTATCCACCCTTTTAGTGTGCTTTATGTGTGTTGCATCAATCAGAGTGAAACGTCTATGGAGATGAAGTATGTGTGTATGCATGGACAGGCTTTATTTGCGATGGCACATCACACACTTATTCCCAATTGGGAAAATTGGTTGAACAGGGGAACAAATCTTGCAACTTGTTAATTCTGCTTGGCGTGTTCACCTCAGTGAATAAAAACTCAGTTATTTCTGCTTTTATGGGATTTATTTGGCGCGTAACTATTCTACGCCTGCGGCATTGGTCTTCACAATGTGTGAAGCGAAGGGAAGGAAGAAGGAGTGACACACAAACGCTGCCCCCACCCTCTCTGTCTCCTCCTATCAACCTCACTTCCTAGAGTCCACTGCTGAGTTTGACCCTGCCACACTTCATCCTCTAAAAGAAACCCATGACATGACCTGCTAAAGGTACTGTACATTACAGCGGCCTCTTTTTGGGAATGTGGAGGTTTTCCTTGGTTTATTTTGACATCACTTGTGCTGTGGTTGAGAGGTAACCTCTGGTGTGAAAACTTAGCCTAAACCAGTGGGTTAGTAATTTGTGGAGCCAAACCATTTTTGAACATTTCAATTCAGAGTGGATCATTTAAAGGGCTTGTACACCAAATTACTAAAGGAAACATTTTATCACTTATCACAAAAGACATTTTGATACTGAGCAAACTACTGTCAATAGTTTTAAGTAGAACTATTAAAAAAAGTACCAACAGTAATTACTTTGAATCATGGACCACAAGGAGGTTCACATTTTTGGTTCAGTGAGAAATATTCTGGATGGACTCCAGTGACATTTCGCACAAACATTCATCTTCCCAAAAATAACTTTGATGATCTCCTGACTTGTGATTCCTGCCAAATTAATTAGACTGCCATTAGCTACAGCTGTGTCTTTTTAGCGCGAATTGGCATGGTAACTCTAGACTGAGGTGACCGTGGTAAACATGTTCAACTGCTACTCACCATGTTAAAGGGCAACTTCTATATTTTTCACCCCATGTTTTTGTGTCTAATTGACTAATGGGAACAGTGAATTTTGAAACTGGTCCAGAGTGAGAGGGCTGCAGCCGACAGCTGGGAAACGGGCTGATTGACTGATTTTTTTTGACAAATAACATTACACAAATGTGCATACAGTCCTAAAATTCATCAGGATATTGCAATGATGTCACATGACTTATTTCCATTGCAGTCCTTTATTCCATGTCCAGGCTAGGAGGCAGGCAGGAACAGTGAATGACATGTGTCACTAATATCCCATTTTTACACTATACACATAATACTAAAAACATACAAACATCAGTGTTATACAGTCATTAAAAAAAACAAAAAACCCCACTCAAATTCAGAAATCAGACCTTAGAACTTTGTCGAGTACTACTCAGCTATTATTACTACTCCAAAAATGGGCAGATTTACTTTCACTTGGGTTTTTTTACACTCCTTTCCGCCTGTTTAGAGGAATGTGCTTCCACCCGCTTTACTTTTTAGATAGTTTCAGGTTAGACACACTTGCCCTTGTATTTAGGCCATAAGAGTCCCAACACACTGAAAATACCTGGTTAAAATAATTTGGACCTTAGCCCCTTTAAAACTTTTATACCAAAATCAGGTTTTTAACTGTTGGAGTCCTTCAACAGGGAGCCAGTTTAACCCTTTAAAATGGTTTTGGCTAATATGTGTTCTTGGACTGAGATTAAGGACACAGCGTAACCACCCAGGTCATTTGTCAGGCTGTTCTAATTCAGTGCTTGTATGTTTTCCTCTGAAAAAATAATGTAAGTGATGAGCCAGCAATATGTGCATCACAGCCATATTTTGGAAGGCTGCGATGACGTGATCAATGCACTGACTACAACAAAGAAGGAAGTGATCCTGAGTGGTCCAGTTAGGAGGTATGTTGGGGCAGTGGATGGGTCACAATACACAAAACTTTCCCCTGAACCTTCCCCCAGGAGACCTGTGTTGGGAACCGCCTGAACATTTTCAGACGTTTCTTTTCCTAACCCTAACTACAGTAACTTTGCTTGCCTCTTTAACTTCCTGTTAATTACATTACATTATACATTAAGGATGTAACATCATTTGTGGAGCACCAGTTCATTGTAAATCCATTGTATGAGGATACATTGCATTTGGACACCATCAGTTTATATGCACTAAAAGGGTCTGATTTTGCCACTGGCAGGCTCAGATTATTATTCTAGGTCACTGACAACATTATGAAAAAGATCTCTACAGAGACACCCCTTTTTGTTAAAGAGTAAGATTCTTATGTAAATAGCAGCTTGTAACACAAAAGCATCTCAAAATAATAAATGATATGCCTTCAGCTTAGCCTTTACCCAATATCAGCCAGCAGAACGTGAGTGGTTAACTCAAAACGTCTTTCCCAGCTGAATATGAGTCAGGGATTCTTAAGTTCTCTATTGCTACAATGGATTGCCATCATTTAGTCCATATAGGGCCTGTATGAACTCCAAATAACGGAAGACTCTAGATAGACCTAACAGCTATATTAGAGAATAGCAGATATTGTTATGTGTGGAATGGTGCCAAAACCTGATAATTTTACATATTGTGTTTTTTTTGTTTAGCAGGCATCAAGTATATGTTTTACAAATTGCAAATGGGATATATGACTTGGCTGTGGCATGAAGGAAAATTTCAGTCCTAAGATTATTTTATGTGTTTTAATCCCTGTACATCTTAAATCTGACCAGACACACGACCCATTTTTGGAACCCATCGGGTTCACGTCAGGTTGTTGAACTCTCGTCATTTTTTCATGCAGAGCTAAAGTAGGTCTGATCATTGCCTTATTAAAATGTAATAATTCAATTCTTGAAGCACTGCAAACAAAGTTTCCTTTCACCTAAAATGTATTAGGATGAAGGCAGAAAGTTCATTGGCAGATGTCTCAAAATCTCAAACATCTGTATAGCTAGATAAGAAGGGGTAAGTGAAAATTTTTATTTATTTATTTATTTATTGCCATTTGAATGAACTGACCCTTTAATGAGCGATTCAGCTCAGCCTTAGCCTTATTAAGCTTTGGGTCTTGAGGCGCTGATGTCAAGCTGTTCAGCTGCAGTAGGGATGAACACATACTGTAGATGCCGACACTTTCTGACACTTTTCCTCCAAACTGCTCCACAGGGCAGCCCAAGCCTGTGTAAGCTGCTTACATTTGTAGCTGTTCATTGGCTGCTGTAAAAAACCCTTTATTGTTGGTATTATGAAACTCCTGAGAACTTCATGCTTTTCACTGACAGCAAATTCACAGCTAAAGGTGGTCGCCACTCCGGCACAATACTGCATACAACAGCACTGATGGCAAATTCCTCTGCTAACTTCTTTTACACCATTACCCAACACAGTGCATACACACACACGCACACACATATATATATACACTCTGTCTCCTCCGCCCCCTTTACGCTGCCGTGACAGCTTTGTCACAAAGATGAATTCATCGTCAGCACTGCAGCCAAAACAAGTAATTTGATTGCCCCGACCACAAATTAAGTTAGTGTGATTCAATTTTCGATTTGGGCTTCTCCTGCAGCCATACATCAAGGGAGACATATTTCATTACACAGCGAAACCACAGGCAAGCAGGCAGTGGTGGCCCACTCCCTCCATAGGAAGACATCATAGGAGCATTATGGCATTTACTCAATACTGCCGCTGGTCCAGTAAGGCCGGCGGTGGCAATGGTGCCATCGGTGGGCTTGTTATCCACAGGGCAACACGGCTGCGTACTGTACAGCCAACATATTTAGCCTGTTAAGATAGCTGCAAGCCAAGCTGTGACAATGTGCTGGCAGGCCTGGCTGCACAAGATTCATATGGTGCAGAGTTCCAGGTTTACATTTCACCTGAAGGTGCCAGCTGATGTCACTGACAAGCTCCTCCCTCACCTTTAGCAGGTATGCTAATAAGCAGAATCACCTGAAGACCTGCACACTCATGCTTTACAGGAAGCGTTCTTCTTCCTTGTTGGGATTCTGATACAATCACACCATCCCCTAGTTTCTCACCCTCCTCTTCCTTTCCTCCTCCTTAAGGTTTCTTCCCGTGTTCTTGTCTACTAAATGGGTTTGAAGACAAAGTGCTCAATCAGTGACTGCTACCACCTCCTCCTCCTTCCCTCTCCTTCCCCGCCTCACAATGGAGCCAAGAGCTTTCTAATTAAACCGCAGGCTGTTCTTCTGGGTAACCAGAGTTTGAAAGCTGTGAAGTGAATATGCACCACTTGGCCATTAATTCAAATGAATATCACTGAGTGCTGCTGAAACGTGCCCCTAGTTTAGCTTTTTTTTTTAAACGTTATCGACAGCAGATTTTGTCCCGGTGCAGATTGTTGTTGTACTTTACAAATTACCTTGCTGTTATATTCATGAAGTACAAGAGAAAAATGTCACTGAAGTAATGGGCCGTGATCAAATGCTCAGCCAGATTAGAACTGAAAGCATTTGATGATTGTGGTATTGTCCAATATAAAAAATTGCTCAGTGAGAAATGGCGTTGATGTAGGGTGTAACGGGAACTTTCTTGGCACAGAACTTTGCCTTGTGTAGCTCAGCCCTTTTTAATTTCATTTGCAACTTGCAGCTGTCAAAAAGAACTGTGACTGACTTTTGTTTTTCTCTTCTGTTACTGCAATGTGACCGGCAAGTCAACCTGATGATTTACAATGACTACATTCACATGCAAAAACATTCAGATTTTTGCCCTTGTTCCAAAAAAACTGGGTAACATGGGTAATTAAAATACATATTCCACTAATATTCATGTTTACATGCAGCTGTGCATATTTCATGATAAACATGTCATTTATCAGGTCAAAATATGGCAAAGTAGGGCGACTTTTCGACTGGTAGTGGACTAGATTTACTGTGGAATCACATCCTCCCTTTCATCCCTTCAACCACCTTCTTGTAAAGGTCATCGTTATGAAAAAAAACAACAACAACCAAACAAACCTGTTGATATCCAAGTCTTTCATAATTTTTTAAAGTAGGTGCATTGCTTCTTCTGACTGAAAATATGGGCTGTTCTTTTGGTCATGCATCATTAGCCCAGCCTTGCAAACTTTTAATTGGTTTATTTGTATACAGCGTCTCCATAACACACAGGGCTAACCATAAGAGGCCGTGTGTTGCAAACTGTGGTAAAAAACACAATTGAGACGAAGATTCTGAATGCGCTGTATACATGCCCAAAGAATGATATTAAAAAATGTTACATTTGGAGTATGACCCTTTCGGAATATACAAATGGAACATACTGTTTACATGAGTAGTGTCCAATTCAGAATATTGTCCTTTTTGGAATAATAGTGGAACGTTAGTGTGCTTTGAAAGATGCTTTTTGTGGTGCATTACAGCTGCAACTGTCTGCAGATACAATATGGTGAAGCCATGTTTACGTGTGCATTTAAAACTGAAGTTTCTCTTGTAATGTACGTATGTTTAGGCTGACAATACATCTGTATGTGAATATTATGTAGCCAAATCCATTGAAGTGTTTGACATATATAGACAGAATCTCATTTCTTTTTGCCAATGATGAGAGTTTTGTGGCCTCTTTACCTTTCACTTGATAAGCACCTCAAACTTTGCTGCCATAGTTCATTGTTTGAAAATTATGGATCCTACCAAGATTTTGTGCAAATTCTTGCCCCAGGTGAAGGATTTTAAGTAACTTAAGGTCTTGCTTGCAGGTACAAGAGACCATGAGAATGGAGTAACAACTTAAGTTAGAGGTATTTTACTAGATCATTAAGTTAAAGTAGGAGCTGAAGCTGAACCTCTCCTAGTCAATCAACATTCCAAACTTCTCCTGTGTTCATGAGCTTCTGCAAGTGACCACAAATTTTATGTGCAGCTCGGGGCATTTAAAATGAATTTTCTTCACTGGGTGGGTTCTGAGCTCTTACAAACTGTCTTGGGTGTGTTTCAGCTGCATTTTTCAGTCGTACTTGTCACCTGCATTTGAAGGATAGATATGCTTCAGTTTATAAGTGCTGTGTTTCTGGACTAGTCTCGTTAAAATTAGTGAGGGAACTGTATTTTTCACAGAAGGCTAAAGTTGGTCGGAACATGGCTTTAGGGACATTATATTAGAGATGAGCTGAGGTGCTCAGATACCAGCAAGATCTTGCTGCTAGCTGAAGCAGTTCAGGTATCTGAAGGTGGCTCCATAGTACATCTCTCTCTGTAAGTATTCTGGAAATGTCCACCCAGGTGTTAAAGTGCAGGTGCAAGCAGAACTCACTGGAGGAATCCATACGTCCCATCTGACCTGGAAACATTTCAGGACGTCTCAGGAGGACCTACTTAGACCCGTGCAAGCTGCTGAAAATGTATGAATAGCTCATTTTGATGGAGTGCAGGTAAATGTCATCGGCTAAGAGAGTTCATTAGCCAATTAAAGTTGTAAATACATATAGAGTTGGTAGACTTTATCTCTTTTGCCCTTCTGGGAAATTAAATGGGGAATAAATTACTACTGTGGTCTCTCCCTACAGGGATGCTGCTAGCAAGTCTGTGCCCAATGGAAACTGCTCTCTTGGGGCCCTGAAATAGTGCATATCTATAATCCTTGGTAACCCCATTCACATATAGGGCCCCTGGAAATGGGTAAAACATGTCCCCTGGAGAACATTTGCATGTTGGGTGGATATAAAGATATCACAAATTGTTACTTGAAAGAAAATCCAAAATGGCACAGCAGTTTGGAAGGAGCTTAACATTGCCCTAAAAGAAAAGCATCCTTCTCTTTGTCTGCTGAGTCTATCAATTCACATTTTCCCTTTTTGCCCTCCACAATTGAAATGATCCCTCACGGCGTTGTGTCTTCAAGGCTGGCTGCTCAGGTATAGTGGAGATATGCTGCCTGTCTTGTGACGCAGGTTTCATTTGTGCTCCGTGCAGGATGGATAAGCACTCCAGAGAGAAAGTGAGAGAAGGAGGAGGGAGAGGGAAGCAGTGACAGAAACGCCCACCAAGCATGGACTGTTTTCTGGCAAATGAGAATCTGTTGTGTCTCCCGCTTCATCCAGATGCCAAGGCTGTGGGATTCCAAATTACGGCTGTAAATTTTGCACAACTGCTTCATGCTTGATTATCCCTGATCTGAGTTTTCGCTCTCCCTTTTTCATTGCTGCTCCTTGTGCCTCCTTTCATTTTGTCTGTTTTTCTTTCTTTCTCTTGCTGCTTTTCTATCTACTTTTGTGTAGTCTTAATGTTTTTCTCTTTAAAAAGTGTAATTATTCAAATGGGACTGTCAGTAGAATTACATTGATTACTCACGCTCAGGATGTAATTATTCTTTAAATGCATGTCCACTCTCAATTTTTAAAATAACAGAGTATGTCTTTTCTTTCTTCCCTCGCCTACATCTCTGCTTGTGTAGTTTCTTGCCTCCATCTTTTTTTGCAAACTCTGAATGGACTGTCCAGTTCATTCATCGCCTCTGACGGGGGGCGAAAGTCAGACATTTTCTCGCTAAGTCACCAACTCGAAATTCTCATCTGTGTCTAGACGGCGGCGAGATCTTGTAGCTTGCTTCCTCATTTGGTCATAATGCTTTAATATTTCATGCAGTTCAAGGCCTTCTTTGTAATGTGCAGGCACAGCACTTTTCTGGACAGTATTTGAATTATGTGCCTGCTGGCCATTCTCTGATTCAAGCAGGAAGCAGTCGTTTCCATGAAAAGAAATAGGGGTCACTTGTCATAATGGTGGAACACTTCTTTGCTAAATGGATGCTAAGATTAGCTCTTCTGTAAGAGGGTGAGTCATTATTATCACCATGCAAAGTAAAGGAAGCAGCCATTCGACATTTAAGTGGACAGCGCTGTGATTCCAGCAACAATAGAGCAGGAGCTCCAGAGGGAGGTGAAATGGACATGCATGGCAAATGTCAGGATGGCGAAATTTTCCACAGCAAAGTCCAATTAATTTTTTTCTCCTTCTTTTTTTTCTGCTAGATGCATTGCCTGCTACTCCATAAAATGTTAATGTGCGCTGCTGAGAGCGAGACAACATGAGGGGAAGCTGCAGAGACAAGACTGCTGTTCCAGGACCATGGAGTTACTTTGCCTCCAACTGCTTGACAAGCAAACACAAACTTCCTCCTGTGGCTGTGTGCCTGGCTGGCTGCCACACTACAGTTTAACTCCATGGCTGAAAATAAACAAAAATAATTACAGTAGGCTAAAAGTACACTTTTGGAGAAAGGTGTTTGTTTTAGTGTCATAACCCTCATATATCTACTCGTGTAAAATTCCCACTTTTAAAAGTACATGTTCGCCCAAACCATAACAACATAGAGTGCTGCAGGGAAGACATTTATTTGTAGGCCAGCCTGGAAGTTAGCATCACCCTGGTTCCCTCTCCACAAAGACTTTTCCAGTGGATTTTGAATTATTGCAGAAAATAAGATCTGTGGCAACCAAAAGTTTTTGATGCTGGCGGGATAATCTTCACCTGTGAACACCACTTTTATGATTTCTGAAGTGTAAATCTAATCACCACAAGTGAAAAACTAACCTTGGGCTATAAACAAACTACATTGTGGTTGCATGACTTCAGTGTCGCCACCATAACAAGGCTGTAAAGTTGTGTTCAGTGTGATGACGTTCTGTAGTCTCATTTAGCCCCTTGTTGACTACGGCCTTTTTTAAAGACATGTAAAAACCTCAAAATTCACGAGTGGGATGTTTACTGACATATTTCATGTTGTGGAATAAAACGTGAAAGTCATTAACCTTGTGTTAACCGACCTTAACAGACCTTATTTCAGGCATCTGACCAAAAACCCATTCAAAAAACTTACTGACTCTAAGACGAGAGAACCAGGAGTGCTAAAATGCAAACTCATTTCTGGGTTTTAGGGTTCATTACTGCACAACTCTATTGCCATCCCTTGAGCCACACTGCCAGCGAGGCTAAATATTCAGCAGCATTTCATCTTTTCTATGGAGCACTGTAGGTGTCAGGAGACTTTTTTTAATTAAAATAATTTATGTGTACAAATTATCAATTTGTGCTGTTGAATTGCTGGTGGAATACACCAACAGCAGTCACTCCATAAGGGAATAAGCTAGCATTACTATTAACAAGCTAATCAGCTGCCATGCCGTTAGTCTAGCTAGTTTACGTCTGGCTAATATTACAATTTTATTTTACAGACCACACTGGCTAGGGATTTTGCAGTGTTGTAATATGAGTTTAAAAAAAAAAGGTTACCATGGATATGTTTCAGTAGGAAATTGATAACTTAAAAAGACATATCGTTACTTGACACTGAGCTGTGCCCCTTTCACTGCTGAACGGAGTTGGTAAAAATCTTTTTTTTTCCTGGGCAACAAAGCCACACATTATAAAAATTGAGGGAAATTCTGTGATAGTAGAAATACAAAAACTGAAAAGTGACCTAAATTATAAGAGCTCTTAAATGTCGTTACCAGGGGCAATGGAAACAACTTTTGGTCTTGATGTCATTACCCTACTCAAAAACTTCTTGAACTATCTGGAAACAATTTCTAAGTTGGTAACTTGTATCTTGTAACTTGTGTTCTTTCATATGAATACCAAGGACAACAATAAAATCCAAATATAAAAACATCAGTTTGTATGTTGGCAGGCAGAGAGGGATCACCACATATGCATATTAAGTTTATGGTTCTGTCTTGTTTCTGTTTGGTGCGATTTGAGATGTTACAAATACCCCTTGCTTAAACTTTGTAAAAATTAAATGTCTCCAATCAAGTTTCAATATCACTGCATTTCAGGTCTAGGCTACGATCATAAACCAAACATAATGGTTGAAAAATATGTTGATTTTCAGCCATGACAGTGGTACAATATTATTATAATATCAGTAGTCAACTTACGATTCAAAGACAGTGAAGACTTTGAAAGAATGAGAAATTAGTTATTAGGTGGCCTTGAGCACTGGTCACCAAAGTTTGAGTCAAAAGACTTAACCGCCACACAATGCCACAAACATAGGTACACGCACTACACAACGAATACAACGACAGCATTATTTCACAAAGCTATCAAATGGAACACAACTGAATGATCAACAAAACTAGACAGATTTATATTCAGAGACAATAAAAGTTAAGACAGTATCAGGAAAATGCTGTAGATGAAAAAAACCCTTTCAAACCTCAAAATAAGTCTTGGCAGAAAAACTTTGACAGGTATGAGGCATCAGTCACCATAGCCCATGCGCAGAATGGATTTCATGGTTCTGTCTTGTTTCTTTCTTGGTTTAGTTTAAAATGCTACAGGTGTATCTTTTTTATAATTGTCCCCAGTCTCTCACAGTTTTCAAAAACTAAAATTCTAGAAGTTGTTTTTATGTATAGGCCTTTTTCAAAAAGTTATAATGTCATATTTTGGAGGATGGTTGGTTATACACGTCCTTAGTTTGTTTCTATTGACAGTTTTCATCCGAACTACTGGAGCTACTTCTCATTCCTATGTAAACTGCTCACAGTAAGGTCTGTGGATTATCCACAGTAACCAACACACTGCCTCTAGAGAGATATGCTGCTGTTGAATTTTTAAAATGCAATTTAACTTCGTTTTTCAATGCTGTGAGCAAAATTAATAAGATTCCATTCATTTCTATTGTACTGGCATGGTGGGAGAAACCTCAGGTATAGATATTTTAAAACCTGGAAGAATGAAACCAGCGAGATATCATTAAAGATTAGGGAGAAAATAGGATTTTTAGAAGTGGGGTGAACCCACTCTTTAAAGGATAACTTCGGTATTTTTCAACCTGGGCCCTATTTCTCCATGTGTATGTGTGCGTATGATTCATAGGTACAACTCATTCTAAAATTGGTTCAATATTGAGGGAAGCGGATGCAGCTGGCAGCCGCGAAATGAGCTAAATCAGTAACAGGGGCAAATGCGTCCCGTATAAGTCTGGGGTCCATGCCACTGGTCCAACAGCCCATTGGTTCGACGTCCCATTAGTCCAACTGTCCGCGGTGCTGAACGGCTCGCAGCGGGCGTATGGTGCGCCGTGACCAGCTCTGGGTCAGCTGGGAAAGGCTTGAGGCGGAGCAGGCTCACGGCTTATGTGTTTGTCACTTTCTTTTTCATTTTAACCCACACCATGATCTTTTCCTGACCCTAACCAAGTGGTTTTTGTGCCTAAACCTAACCAGACCTTAACCACAGGGCATCATGATGATTTCAGAACAGACTTCGGAACAATGAGTTTAATATGGTCAGAACAGTGGGATGCCGAACCAATGGGCAGTTCCCTAAGTTTGCGCATTAAAAGTGCTTTTTTTGCCACTGACCAGTTCAGATCGCCAGTGCTATCTCTGTAAATAGCATACTAAGAGTTTCAAACATTGTTTATATAACATTACCTCCACTGTGTCTGTAGCTCTCTCTACTCGTGGGACAGCCGTTTTCTTGAGGAAGAGGTGTTTCGGGATTTGATGTCTTCTCTTCTTCGGCTGGCAGTAGTCATCTTGGGAGAAATGAGCACTGCAGACCTGATGGTCTGCAAGGCGCAGTGTCTGGACAGGAGTGTTAGCATCCATTTGTAGCACAACTAGCCACACCTTCAGCATCTCGCCATCCAACAAAGGCAGCCTATGAAAGCTGTACGGGGTGTTGTGCGACATCCTGTTCTTGCAATTTGGATAAGCACATACACGAACCATTGTTTTCAATCGATGCAGTAAAACTCTCAATTGTACTCCGGGACAACCAGTGCCACTCTGAGCGGCACTCAGCATGGCTCCTCTGTTTTCTTCCAGCAACAAGCAAAGCTCTCACGAGATGATGTCACAGCCCAGAGGAAGTGAAGGGTAAGGGAAACGCTTAGTATGCTATCTACAGAGATAGCACTGGCGATTTGAACCGGTCAGTGGCGAAAAAAAGCACTTTTAATGCGCAAACTTATATGGGACGCATTTGCCCCTGTTACTGTTTTAGCTCATTTCGCGGCTGCCGGTTGCATCTGCCTCCCTCAATACTGAACCAATTTTAGAACGAGTTGTACCTATGAATCATACGCACACATACACATCGGGGAAATAGGGCCCAGGTTGAAAAATACTGAAGTTATCCTTTAATGTTACAATAACATGTTCAGTTGCAAATGTACTTGGAAGTTTTTCTTTCACCACTGTTTTGAGTACAGGGTTTAGCTTTGCAGATCAGAGGATACTGAGTGCATTGCTGCAGGGTGTTGAGCAGCACAGTGCAGATTCCCTCCTTCCTTATTTTATGATATTAATATTTGACTACAACAAACTAGAGTTGTGGGTTTGGCAGCTTTTATTCAACTCATGTCAACCCAAAAAGATGATCCAAGAGGCTTCTCACTCTGTGCTTCTCCCTCTCCCCCTCTCTGTCTCTCTCAAAGTGCAGTTTCAGGAGCTCAGATTAAATTACTGCCTATCATTTCAACAGCTCTTACATAGACAGATAGCTTTTAAATTGCTGTAGAAAATCAGAAAGATCATCAAAAGTGTTCCCTGTAATTCACACTTTTACTGGAGAGATGATTCAGTGTAGCCAATAAATTTTGCTTGTTACAAGAACTCTGAAGGAGTGAGAGCTTACCTGCTGGCTACTCCCACTGTGGAGGAAATATGGTCTTGTCTTTGGCTGAAGGATATTAAAATTGAATGTCTGTGCGACAGAGGCGACTTTAGCATACTGAGTGACTTGTGGAAAAGTGATGGCACGAGCATTGTTATTTCCACTCAATACAGCCATCTTAAAGGATAATTCTGTCTTATTACACCTTGGCTCTTGAAAGCAGAAGTTCATTCTTGACCTTGGAAATGGTAGACAAAAAAGATGACAAAATAATTTTAACTCGAAGTCTACATACTCAGTGGTGTAGTGGTAGCTGATGAGGTGGATGTACTACGAGGTACATGGGTAGGTTATCAAGGAGATAGTGGGTATACTTTCCTAGATATTCCAATGGATTTTTGGCTGATGGGTGGGTACACTGTAAACCATCATAAAAAGCAACACATTGGTCATGGACTTTCCAGATATGATGTGCAAGGTGCCCTGAATGCATTGGTTGTCTACGTTCAAGTTCTACCTGTTACATGCATTGTGTTTTTTCAAAATACACTTCCGTTTTCACAGGTCTCCTTCAAAATACACATACTACATTGGTACAACATGCGAATAGACTTTTTTTTTTCCTTCAGCAACAAACAAACATGGTTATGTTTTGACAACACACATGTGATTGGGTTTAGGAAAAAAGAACAGGGTTTGGCTTTACAATCTTATGGTAAGCGAATGCTGCGCTCCTGTCGGTGGTTGTTGGACCCATCCACCACCCCTCCTGCCATTATCATATCATATCATTAATATCCCACGGCATTTTCTCCCAGATGCCGATGGGTGCTGTTAAACTATAGCAGCGACCAGCTGTGTATCATGCCAACGTGAAAGGACAGCTTTTTTCTTCAGTGTCTGACGCTGGAAGTCAATGCCCAAGAGCAAGATTTTGATGACTTCAGAGTGAGACTGAGTTGGAAAAAGAAGTGCGTATGACCCGTATACCTGCATATGCCCTCCACTATGCCATTGCAAGTACTGCCTTTTCACCATGTCTCACCATATTCGTCTGAGACATGTTCGTGACAGCTAAACAATCTTCTTTTGCTCATGAAGACCATGGTAACAGCTTAAATGCAGGTAAAATGATTGTTCATTCTTACTGTATGAACCTCTCATTTCATAGCCTAGTTTTCAGGGCAATGTTTCTTTATAAAACAGTCTGTATGATTTCTTACAAAAATGTGCATACAGTGATTTGTATGATATCTAATTAATTAGCACCTCCCAGTTAGGTTAGGTTTAAGAAAAGAATTATGGCTGGGCATTGTCATTTTATGTAGGTCTATTTAATGTTAAGTTACATACTTAATGTAAAGTTACATAGGTTAGGTTTATGAATAGAAAAATGTTTCATACTGAATGTAATGTTACAGCGTACCTTACAATAACTTAAAGTTCACTTGGTTTTACACCAGACAAAAACACTGGTCTCCTGGGGGAAAGTCCTGTGTCTGTTTGACCCATCGACCTCATGATTATGTGGGTTATATATGAATTCTGGTGCACAGTCTGATTAGTGACATATGTTCCCAGATCTCAGCAATTACTTTGGTGATTACAATGTGTGTACAATAACTGATAGGAATGATGGCCAAAGCTATTAAAAAAAAAAAGACCCAGGCTGTAATAAACCGGATTTATCCTTTACCATTCTGACACTTAACAATAAGTCCACAGTCATGCAAATACCATTCGTTTAAAGACGTCACAACTTCTAAATCCTCTGCAGAGAAAGTTCATTGATAGCTTTTGCAGCCGCAACTTCACCATGCAAGCCTCTTTTCTCGCCTGCCCTACATTCTGCAGCCATATTGTTTGCATTCAAAGGCAGTGCCCACACAGCTGGAGGATAAGCCAAGTCTCTCAGCAGATAAAGTACGGCGCCATTGGCTGCTGCACCCTCTTTTCATTTCCCTCTGTCTACTGGGGTGTCAGAGGCTCCTGGCCACAGCTGGAAGATGAATAGTGCTGCACCACTCCACTTTGTCATGGTGTCCAAGAAGGCTCTAAATGGCATTGAGAGACTCTCAGGCTCTCACAAATGGGATCTCTGCAGCTCTGTGTAACCTTGTATGTACGGAACAGCCTGAATCTTTAAAGTTGTCTGATAAAAACATTCCCAAGAGACTTCAAATCTCTTGTGGGTACTGTTGCATGCTTAGAGTACAGGTATTTTCAGGCCACGTTTGTATGTAACATACCGAGCTTAATTCACTTTCATTTCATTTGACTTTTAAGATTGCTCAGTAAAGGATATAGTAATCAAGGGCAAATAAACTGCAACACCACTATCCAGAACTCAGTCTTGCATTAAGTTTTGTGTATGTGTGTGATGATATACTAGGTGTGTGCTGTATTTGTGTATGTACATGTGCACGGCTGCATGTGTGCACAAATAAAGCCTTGCCTTGAATTGCCTTGCAGTACACGGGCTGGAGAGACACAGATAACAAAAATCTACCAGCACTGCTTCCTCTCTGTTTAGTTTGGTTGTTCCTACACCAGGGGCAACAACACCTACCTGCTCTGTCTTACTGTTCTCATGGAAACGCATCAAAGGAGCTGAAAGACAGAAACTGAGAGGGGTGGGGAGGGGGGGACAAGCCTGAGATACTTTGTTACTGTACTGTTGCACTCTTTATTGTCCCTGTTGCTTTTTTCGGTGGTGACAGTGAGCCCTGTCACACATCTCCTTCCCCTTCTGTAAGAGGTGAAGACCAAAGCGGAGCATAGTATGAAGGTGCTGTAGCGCTTGTGTTGAAATTCAAGGCACCCAAGTCACCCATTCAACCAGCACAAACTGCGCACTTTTGTCGGTTTCACTGTACGTCTATACATATTTCAGTGGTTTGAAGGTATTCCTCCATGTTGAGTTTTCCTCATGTGATGAAAGCAGGGCTGACACATAAGAGAGCCCAGGGCCTGGAGAGTCTGGGACCAAGATTAAACCAGAGACGCCCGTAGGCCTACAGGCAGTGATTACAACAGCTCCCATTAAAGGCAGCCTTGATGGAAATCCAAAGCGGCATGTCTCTATGGGGAGGAGGCGGGCAGAGGATGCGTTCACGGGCGCCTTGTAGACATAAGTCATAAGTAAATGTTCTAGCGTTGAGCGTCAGTGATAGTGGGGCATATACAGTAGCAACTACTGCTGTCTGTCACAACAGCTCCTCCACACCAAACAGCATACAAGAACAAGACTGCAGCTGGTAGAACGAAGCGTTAAGTATAAATTATGATCACCTTTTAGGTTGAGGTTGTACAGTACAAACAAAGCCTAATGTTTCCAACGTTTGCAAGAGTAATGTTGATGTCAAGGGATGGGAATAAAGATTTTTATTGATACCAATGCCATTATCAAATCTAATTACTGGTCTAATTCTTCATTGAATACCTTATTGATTCCTGATCAATTTTCTGTGTGGAAAGGAAATAGGTCTACACAGGTTTTACACAGGATGTGTGATTTGGTTATAGGTCTGCATTGTGAAATAGATCTGGCAACTAAAGCTTGCTCTAGGAATCACGTGGATAAGAGAGCGAGCATATGATGTTTGTTTGATCATGAGGACCTGTGTTACTCTACAATTCTCTGGTTTATCAGTGAAGTGTAAGATTTGCTTTCAAAAGCTGATTTATAGCTGTGTGTAGGCTCTATGCAGAGCCCATGCCATAGACTATGTAAGCAGGCTATGCTGTTGTCAGCATTTATACTTGTGCAGAGATGTGTCTGTGTCATTCTGCAATTAAACCTACAAAATGCTAGCTGGCATTTGGGTTTCTATGCCACTGTGTTGAGTTTCTGTCAAGTTCAGTTAAGTTTGACTGATTCAACTAACACACATAAAACATGGCTTAATAGCGGCAACAGACCTATGGACAAAATGTGGCTCCATTATAACTCATAAGATTCACAGACAAAACAAAACTTATTTTTGCTAGACACATTTTCCCCCACAAATACAACACGCTAACATTATTAGCATAACCCTATTAAATTTTATATTGCATAAATTTGCCTGGCAGCTAGTGGACTTTTTCTCTTCTCATATGAAGCCAGGAACAACAGCAACATTTAACAAAGACAATGTTATAAAATTTGTCACCATTATAACTCACAAGGTTCACCGACAAAACAACCTGGCAATCCTGCGGTTTGTCCTCCTCACATTTCTTCCATCCTTCTACATGCTGACATGGGACGTATCCCGCCTCTCATTGGTTGATGCTCTTTGTCAGTCATGTCACACTTCTCCAGTTTTTCAGCATGCCAGATATCCAGTCCCAGTCACAGACGAGGAGGCGACTTGCTCGTAGGCTTGTTCACACATGAGGACTCGTCGTGGCAGACTATCTGCCGACTCGCCTCCGACCCAAGGGGCCTCTCAAGATCCTCTGCGATGTCAAAATCGCGGTGAAAATCGTGTAATGTGAACTAGGCTTTATAAGCACGTTTCACCACATATACAACATGCAAACGTTGTTTGCAGAACCCTGTAGTTCAGTTCAGTTCAATTCAGTTCAATTCATTATTATTGTCCTTTCCTATATAAAGCAGCATACAGTGAATGAAATGTCACTACTCACAAGTCCAGGTGCAGTAAAGAGAATCTAGCAAACAAGACACTCAACACGGATAGGACAACGTTCAAGTGCAGTAAAGTCCATTGAATACATTAGCCTCGCGTCCAGAGCACTTTCCACTATTTGTAAGAGGCAAGGTTATAACACACAAAAATTAAAATGCTACTTTATGGGTCTTCACAATTTATTGTTTCTTATCTGTGAAATAAAAGTAAATTAAAGCTTTGTTCTGGCAGAGGGAAATGGTTTAAAAAAAAAAACAGGAGGTCTGCGTCGTCATGATGTGTAGTTGCATTTCTGAGGAGGTGTACGTCAGACTATGGCGTAGGCACAGGATACACATCTACGCAGAACCTACGCCATAGGTATGGCTTAATTTGATGCAGAATTAGCCTATAAACCCACTTAAGGGCCCATTTTTGCTCAATGTTAGATATGGAGACGGAGACAGATGAAGCCTTCTGTCTGTACTCTGCGTTCATTTCCTTTGTGCACGTTTCCTGAAAGCTTACAGATACCGATGAAACGGAGCAGTCAAATTGGAGATCATGGAGGCAGTGTAGCGCAATGTAGAAATTAATATAGATGAAGAAATTAAAATAATGGCTTAACGGAATACATCGGTAATATAGGAAAATTATTCTCTGTTCACATGTCGGGATGTATATAATGGCTGCACAGACCACCTAGACTACAATGCTGCCTCCATTTTAAGGTACAATAATACAACCTCCTCCAATGTCACCTCGTTTGTTGTTATATGAAACTTTTGTATCTGCCTTCTAGTGCCATCTATTGGCTCTATGCCATCATAAAGGACAAACGGAAGTATAAGGGCAGGTGCCTTTACAACGTTTGAAATGGATGCATCTATTGTATTGTATTGTGTAGGTTTGATGCAGGTTGAATGCAGCAGGTCCACATTACGTATATCTGGTGTATGAAATGACATCCAGTCAATGACTTTCTTCCTCTTCCTGTTCATCTTCATCTTCCTCTTTCTCTTCCCCGTCTTGCTGTTCTTATACTGATAGAACTGGAGTTACATTTGGTAACTACTATTTTCTTTTGTGACTTTTTTTTTTGCTGTGGCTGCAAAGAATCTATTCTGGCCCGCAACAACAGAACCTTACTAGTGGAAACACCATGCTGGTGTGCTGGTGTTTTCATCTTTGAAACTAGCATTTTACAGACATTACAAGCAGTACTGTCATCTTTCTTTGATTCCCATCCCTATTGATGTCTGGATACTTTGCCTCCAGTGATATGATACCAAACCAAGAGTTGTCTGTCATAAGCAGCTGTAGCTGTATATGGCCTGGTGAGTTTAAAGTGAGGCTATGCAACTTCTAAAAGATGAAATAACACAATCTTCCTGGTACAAATGAAAAGCTGAACTTGTATGCAATAGAAAAACACACTTGTTTGATTCAACACACTGTAGCTTTACTTGGTCTGCTATGGTAGGTAGCTCATGGTGGCTTGTTTGCTTTATGGGAGAGAATAAAAAATAAACTCACTTGTTTCCAGTTATATGAGTGCCAGTTCGTGAACCTCAAGTATTTTTCTGAACAGTTCTTTACTATACTGATTAGCATTTACTACTTTATCTTACTGTACCATGCATACAGTATTGCTACGAGTTATGGGTAATGATCTGAGCAAAGTCTGGTGAAGTCTCCACCAAAGGGGACTCTTTATAACTCAGCAGGCAGCTCATTTCTGGCATGTCGACTTGGTCCGAGTCATCCCTTTCTGATTTGATGATCAGTGGATTTTAACAGCCCTCTGTGCTTGAGGATTTCTTGGGAATACACCTATCAAATTTGCAAATCCAGACATGCAGCCCTAATTCCAGTGTCACCGGTTATAAACTCATAGACATTAATGTGTGCTTCCTATAGGTCAGCCCAGTATCCCAAGGAATTACATCCAAATAGGATGATTCTGCACCTCTCCTAACCCTTACCATGCCCCAACTGCACTATAGTGAGCAACAAAACAAGAACTTGAAGAGTGTTGGCAGTGGGAAAAAATGCCATTGAACATAACCTTTTTTCTTTCAGAATCATTGAATATTGATGTTCTTCTCTGATGTCAGGGTTATTTCCATGAGTTTGTTTGTTTTTTTTTCACTTACTTTAATATGAGTAGTTGTTTTCTTACCTCCACCAAGGGTTATGTTTTTAGTTTGGTTTGTTTTTGTTGGTTTGTCAGCAGGATTCCAGAATAACTACAGGTCCAGTTTTCCTGAAACTTGGTAAAAGTGTTTAACATGGACCGAGTAGGAAGCCGTTAAATTTTGGAGCAGATACACAAATTATTTTTAGCTTTTGTTAACGTTGTGAGACAAGGAATTTGGCCCTAGCCAAGTATCCAGTTGAGTTTAGCAAAGGTGTGGACTTAAGTCACATGACTTGGAAAGATGTCAGTCTCGAATCACAAATTTGATGACTAAACTTGACATAACCAAAAAGACTACACAGAGATGCTAAATGAGATGCTGATTTTTTAAATGTAATGTGTTAAATTTAATATATTATTGTTAATGTATTTTTATTAGAGTTGTATGCAATTTGGTGAAGAATGCATTGTGACTTGTTTCGGACTCAAAACTCAAAGTTTAGAACTTGGGTCTTGACTTGAAACTTGACTCGGGACTTGAGTGCAAAGACTTAAGACTAACTTTCTATCTTATTCTATTCTAATTTATTGGATTTAGTTTTACCTTTATTTGTAAGCAGTCTGGTAGAGTTTATGTCTTTAATTTACCTATTAGTATTATCTTTTGCATTAATTGTTGTCCATTTTTGCCTTATAAGAAGTTCTTTGTAATTTGGTTTTTAAAAAATGGTCTACCAATAAATTGAACTTATTATGAACACTGTTAAGACTGCACTGTTAAAACACATTACGGACATATAAAAAATTTTATGCTGAATTAATCTACAGCTACAACTTTGGCAAACGAAGGAGACTTAATGAACGAAAAAAGAGGAGGCGGTCCAAGGGAGAGGAAAAATGACCCAGGGTAAAAATTCCTTTTATTGCCTGCCATAGTTGATGTTACTGGTGTATCATAGCAGCGAGGCAAATTTAGGTTGGGAGCCACAAGGTGCAAAAGCAAAATCCCTGTTCATCACTGACATTTCCAGCAGAATTAACTCTGACAGAAAAACTTTTCGCATGCACCCGTGTGAATCCTCTCCTCCCAGTGCTGGTGGGAGAGGCCCAGTACAAGAACAATAGATCCTTGGCAGCGTGCCTAGTTTAGCCTTTGAAAGTCTTTGACTGAACAGTTCCTCTCAGCACTGACGATATGCTGTATGAGGATGCGAAGGCTTGATCCAGACTATAGAGGAAAGTGCTCCATCAAGAGGAGGTCCTTCAGTTTGTCTGGCAGCTAGTTCATTAATTCCACTTAGTATGAAGAGAAAGAGGAAGGAGCTGCACATCCATGACTGAAAAAGAGAGAAAATATTTTTCTGGAATTCATTACACCATGCTGTGTTCAACAAAAAGAAACACAAACAGAAAAAGGTTTGGACATGACATCGATATCCATCAGAGACTGTTTTGCTCCACAGGGCTACAATTTGAGCCATGTTCCTCGGCAGAGCTTTTTGGCGGCAGTGAGAATATATATATATTTGAGGTAGTTTAGATGTGTACGCCTGAATGATATACAGAAAACCAGGACCATAACATGACTTTTCAGCTCAATCATCTGCAGCAGCACAAAGAACCATTTATACAGCGAGGCTACAGAGAAATCCAGACATGTTTTTTCACCATCAGTTATTTTTAGGCATACTATCACCACAAGTGGTACTTAGCAAAATGCTGGCAAAGTTTCTAGTGGGATTGAAAGTCCCACCTAGGAGGATTTAATTAGCGCTTTGAATGAATAACATTTCACCCATTTCTCTCTCTGTCCTTGGTAATCAGTTCTGGGCCATTAATGAGAGGATGACTATCGACTGGCGGAGCAGGCTGCTGATAATTGAATGTGTAGAGGCCATTAAACATTCCTAATCAAAAACAAACACTCCAAAGCCACAGTTCCTGCAGAACAATAAGATGCAACAACAATGAAAGCATGTTTGTTGGAAACTAAAAAAAAAGAAATGAAAACAAGCTC
The DNA here is from genome assembly GCF_011397635.1 of Epinephelus fuscoguttatus. NCBI lineage: Eukaryota > Metazoa > Chordata > Actinopteri > Perciformes > Serranidae > Epinephelus > Epinephelus fuscoguttatus. The sequence continues at coordinate 9,639,232 of NC_064758.1, read as the reverse complement.
TGTATCTATCCTCGTCTACAGGGCTGGTCTTTGTTTTTTTATTGGGCTATCAGCGCCAACAGTTTGAGAATTTGACAGGCCAGAAAATAGGCTGAATTTCTTGGGGCATGGCACCATATTGAATTTCCCAAGTTTGTGTTTTGATCCAAACAGCTGAGAGGGGACAGACAAGAAAAACACTTTGTAATTGAAATGTTCTCAGAGGCTCCATTCCACATGCAAACAGGTCAGTAAATCACTAGTAGTGGCTATAGTGTAGTGTTGGAAACCACTGCCCTCCTATTGACTTGGCACTATTGATCTGACTCCAGCATCACTGCAACTCATATGAAGTTGGTAGTTCAATATTACTGGTTAACAGACCCAACCCTGTATGGCCTCTGCTTGAGCCTTGTACAGTGATGTATGTGTAATAATGTAGTTTATGTTGAGTTGAAATGGAACCTGTGAAATTAACTGTAGTGTATGTTCTTGTGATTTTAACGGTCCAGTGTGTAGGATTTAGGGGCATACATTGGCAGAAATGGAATATAATATAATAAGTATGTTTTTTTGTGTATAATCACCTGAAAATAAGAAATGTTGTGTTATTGTTATCTTAGATTGAGCCGTTTATATTTTCTACATAGAGAGCGGATCCTCGGCCACAGACTGCTATATTCCTACAGTAGCCCAGAACAGACAAACTAAACACTGGCTCTAAATAGGGCCATTTGCATTTGTCCCATCAGCCCCTATAGTAAGCAACCCCTCCATGATGAGCCCAACATGTAATGTGGGAGGTGAAGGTAAAGAGCTCCAGGATAGCTGATTAGCTCAGGTCTGCCAGGTGTCCACAGCGTTATATTCTCTCACCATACATGAGAAGCAAGACACAGACAATATAACCTGCACCTAACTCGCTGTCCTCTGTAATACTGTCGAGGGTCTTCTCATGTAGATGTTGGCCAAACTAGTTTAGTGACACCGTGTGTTCAACTCTAAAATCTAGTATATCACAACAAAACAAAACGAAGGCACCACTTTGTGGAGCTATTTGGCTTTTCAGTAATACCACAAATCTGGCTGTTGCAAACTACATCAGAAAAACTCTGTTTTTTTAGTGTGAAACTGCTTTATTGTGTTTTTCCTTTGTCATTCACCAGATCAATTTGTATTGGAGAGGAAGAGACCTATATGGATAATTCACCTCCTGGTATAAACCTCCTGTACGTCTGGATCTTAAGTTATCAGAGAAAAAGGTGAGCAAACATTAGGGCGTGTGTCCACATAGCATTTTGTTCTCAGCATTGTCTTGCAATTGTTACCAATGAGGAGAGAGTGTATGGGGTTGCACGCAGCTGCCTGGAGAAAAACTGTTGCAGCCAGCATTGTTTTTTTTTTTTAGAGTGCTCCGCCTTTTTTGTGGTGTTCCTCCTACTTTTCAGAAAGGTGCTGGTGATGTCACTGCTGCTTCTTTAGCTAGGCAAAAGAAAAGCTCTTTTTCTTGGAACAGATTGGCCAGCAGACACTTGATGTTGCTGGTGAGCGTTTTCCTATCACCGTTAGCTTTGTAAGCATGTTGTTAAGTGTGTATCATCAGCTCTCTATTAATGTAGTTGGTGTCAAGATATTATTGTCATAAAAACATACCCACACACAGCAGGTCGTAAAAAAAAAAAAGCACTGGGAGCGCTTTTTTTTTTATTAGGTGCTGGGATCAAGCGCTCCCCAGTGCCCTGCGACCACTTTTCTGCTTAAGAAAAACGTTAAGTGGACAGAAGCCCTTAGCAGGTGCTGGGTTAGCAGCTCATCTGTGACAAGCTGAACAGCATCGATTTGTGGCATGAAACTGCTTTATTCAGTGTTTTTACCAGTTCTAATCATCTGGGCTCTTTGTTTGGAGAGGAAGAGACTTCTGTGGAAAGCTAAAAACCTCCTGGACAATGAACACTGAAGGAATCCTAACTGGGAGCTTATGCTTGGCACATGTTTCAGCTGGTTGCAATTTGTTATCCTCACTGCTAGATGCCATTGAATCCTACAAACTGCTCCTTTAATGTCTTTAAGTGTTCTTTCCTGTCATGTTTGTGCTAATCCCAGAGATGGCCTATTAGTATATGGGCATATCGATCAAACAGTTTGGATACTGTGACATTGTTTTGTTGATGAGCTGAGAGTCCCCACAGTTGTCAGACAGCTGTTACATAACTTTATATTGTTGTTAACCATCATGTCTAATTGATTCATCACATGTATAATTGATAATCCAGTGTTTATTATTGTTATTCCCACATTACTCATGCTACAATAAATATTTTGGTGCGTGCAAATTTTATACGCTAATCTTTAAAGATCAATTAGGTTTTTATGGTGTGCTGAGAAGGTTATTGGTACGTACAGACACGTCAATGCTGCAGCAGATGGTGCTTTCCTGATGTTAACCAGTGGTTGTCCATAGGAAGAAGCTATGAACACAGGAAAGTCTTCAGTGCGAATCATTATGAGGAGCACGTTGCATCTTCAGTAATTGCGTGAGGGACCTTGCTGTTGCACTCGAATTTGTTTGTGTTGTTCTTTCAAGGTCCGCTGCGCCTCAAAAGGACAGACGCTCCTTTGCCTTTCTGCGGCGGCTTGTCAACATGACTCTCTGTCCAGCGGAGCAGAGAAAGGGGTCCAGTCCATGTCCCGTCTGACTGGCATGTCGCTCACATTCTCCGGATGGAAGGAGTGAGAGGGGAGTTAAGCTTGTAAAAACCAAGCAGACACCCGTGTGGAACATGGAGAGATATTTCAGAGGCTAACGGCTGCAGCGACCATCCGCAGGTCAAGCCTGTATAATACTGGTGGGGTTCTGAGGGCTCACCTGCTTTTGGAATTTTGATCAGTTTTAGATACGGAAACACAGCTGGAAGCCTTTTATGTATATGCAGGTGTTACACAGTGAGCACTGCAAAAGATCATGACACTTATTTTAGTCAATTTCTTGTTCTTTTTTAATTTAAATAACCTGAGCTTAGGTTTACAAATCTGGATATTAAAAAAAACAGTTTATTTTAGAATTTAGCATAATTATGCTGAGTTTTATGTAGAAGTTTTGTTCATACTGTTGCTGAATCTTACTGTGTGTTCACAAAGAATGCAAGGTGAATTTTAGAGACAGCGTGATTGCATACAAAGTCAATGGAGAAATATGATGAGACATTAAATGTTTCAACTTGAATGAAAACCCTGTGCCCGAGGCTTTGTCGATCTGCAACAGAAACGTGCAAATGAGAGGGAAGAGGTGAGAGACTGGAGGGAAATGGCAGGGAGAACCAGTTTCAGTTTAGTTCTGAGTTCAGTTAGAGGATGAGCTGTGCACAAACACACAGTGACATAAACACAGCCAGTGCATCTGTTTTTACCCAGTTTACATTGGCAGTTCGGGGCGAATCAACTCGGACTGCGCAAATGTTCCAATGGTCAAATTGTATTAAGCAAAAATCCACTTTGCTGTTTGTCTGAATACACCCTCAGATATTTAAAGTTGCTTGAGGCAGCACAGTGGTGCAGTGGTTAGCACTGTTGCCTCACAGCAAGAGGTTCCTGATTCGAACCCAGGGAGTTCCTTCCCTTCTGTGTGGAGTTTTCTGGCTGGTTTTCTGTTTTCTGGCTTCCTCTCACAGTCCAAAGACATGCAGGTTAACTGGTGACTCTAAATTGCCCGTAGGTGTGAATGGTTGTCTGTCTCTATATGTGTCAGCCCTGTGATAGCTGGGCAACCTGTCAGAGATGTAGGAGATACTCAAGCAAAAACCGTTGGTTTGAGTATTGAAAACTCATTTCCTGTTGACTTGTAAAGCATCTCTGAAAAGCATGTAGCTTAATGCTAATTCTTTGCAGAGGATGATGACAGCAACAGTGGAGTGTTTTAGTTGCTCTAAATGGCCTTAGTGATGGAGGCAACATTGAAGGGGGGACCAAATCTGCTGGGGGGTCTTTTCCTATTAGCCTATATTCTATAATATTTAGCAGAAGCAAGTACAGCTTTACAGTACTACCTTACAAAGGGAATCCACAGTAACTACAATTTTTGTTTGAAATTGAGCTTTAAATTAAACCTTTGAATGTCTGTTTTATGTTGTGACAACATTTCCTGGTTAAGTCTTGATCTGTTGTAGAGAAAACAGAGAGTAAAAATTGCAAAATACTAAATACAAAACTACAAAATAGTAGTTAGTAAGTGTATCACGTTGAATGGTATTTGTGAGAAATAGGATGATGTCAACAATAGAAAATCAATGATGTGACAATGATTATAGCACGATGAAGAGGATGTCAAGTAATCTTAATTTGTTCTTTACTTATGAAGGGACTGTTCTTTACTTATCAGGGGAGGAGGGTGGCTGGTTGATTTTTTTATTTTATTATTTATTTTATTTCATTCCCCCCTATGTTAATCACTGATTGATGCTGTTTTTGAAGTATGAATAAGTCAATAAGTAATTTATTCCATTGAAATATCATTGATGTATTATAGAAAAGTGATTTATCTTTTTATAAATGACAAAAGGCACATCTGCCTCATTTTCGCTGTGGTATCGTGATACTACTCAGAACTGTGATATTTTCACTGGTATCGTACCGTGGGTCCCAATTTTGGTACCATGACAACACTAATCTGGACGGGGTTCATCTGCAAAAACTAATGAAAAACTAAACAATGGTATTCTGCACTCGGTATTCGGCCAAGCGTTTAATTTTATTCGGCTTCGGCCACACATTTTCATTTCGGTGCATCCCTAACTGGTTCTGTTGCTAATGCTAATGACACTGGTTGCTACGAGTGCCCCCAAGATGGTGACTTCTGGTTCGATGATGTAACATGAAAACCCTCTATAGAGCAACCGCTTCTGCTGGGTTACGGCAACACAACTGTCGTTGTGTTTCTTTGAGCCACTTGAGGTTAGTTTAACTGCCCAAAACTAACCTCAAGTGGCTCAAAGAAACACAACGACAGTGGTTCACTGGTAACCACACATTATGCCTAACGACTGTTGCTCACCAGTGGCCCCACTCACTCCTAACGACTGTCGTTCACTAGTGTGACTCACCTGACCCAAACAATGGTCCAGTGAAACTCCACTAACGAAGTATTGTCTTATGAGGGTGGTGGGTGTACACCTCCACAGAGGTTAAAAACCTGAGTCTTACTCCACTGTTTGTCAGACTAGTGAGGACTAGTCAGACCGATGCGTTGAGAACTGATGAAGCCGCTTGGATAAGAGGCGAAACGTCTTCTAGACAAAATCAAAGTCCAGTTGCCTACGATTTAATTGTTGCCAAAAAAGTTGCCTGTTGTAGCGTAGCAGTTTTTTTTATTCATATTTTCATTTATCAGTACATTAGGTGAGGGGAAGGGGCATTTTAAGCATATTATAATATTGAGCAATATTATAATTATTTGGCTCTGGCAGATGCATCTGGTCCAACTCCACTTTGGACAGATTTCTAGCGTCTGAGAAGTGCCGATCCAATAACAACTGTTTATCTTATATAAGGTGTGTTTGAGAAGAAGAAGGTAAAAGGAGTGCCATTTAGACATTTTTGAAAACAACCAAGATGACTGAAGCTGATGTGGAACTTTCTGTTGAAGCATCGATATATAATGATGGTATGCATGATGTTTTTTGGCTTAACTGAGAACAATCAATTACATAAAAAAGATGAGTTTGCCGTAATTTCGATCAGATTGGCAAAAGTTTAATAGACCAACTCATTTGCTACTCGTTTGTTCATCTTTTTTTTCTGTTTTACACCAGGTCTGGCCCTTATGTGCTGAGACTGACTGGTGCTACTGTGATGTGACTGACAACAACAGGCGGATCAAGTCACTGGTCGCTCATTACTGTGTCATATGTTAATACCATCCCTTGGAAATGACTAATGAATGAATCAAAGATTCCAGACTAATTTGCACTTGCAGTTTGGTCTGGTGATGTCAGGCCTTTAAGCAGGGATAAGACTTTTATCTCTGATTTTTGCAAAAATATGACTGCTTTTGTCACTGGCATGGTTATCTTATTACCCTTTGGTAATTGGTTGAGAATGACAAGAAAAATAGCAAATGAAAGCTGTGTGGATCCTTCTTCACACAGCTTCCACTGAGCCAACTTCAGCAAAACTATCAGTGTTTGAATATTAATTGTGAGCATACAGAGGCACAGTGAAGAAATACATAATGCTGCAGGAGTGGGTTGATATGTTTCTATGGCATTTTGATCTTTTTTTCACTATAAAGTCAACAATGGAAATACAACAGCTGTGAATCTAAGCAGAAAACAGCTGTGGTTCTCCGCAAATGATTTCCACAAACTTATCAGAGTCACCTTTCAAACATACTGGTGGTGAGTGCTTGTTACTCAAAGTAATACTCCATAGAAAATCTTTGAAGTTCCTAAAATCAAACTTTAAAGTGATGACTAAGCAGCAGTTACAGCAGTGGCAGTAACTGCCCACAGTTTCAGTATATTGCAGAAGAAAGGACCATTTGAACAGATGCTTTGAGGCTCCATGCTCAGCTCCAGCATGTAAGAAAAGCCTGTAAACAGCCGGTGACTGGAAAATGTGAATTGGAGTTGTGGGTCCACATTACTGTGGCCTGTCATGGTTTGATATAAGCTAACAAATCACATTCCTGAAATGCCTGCATATCCTAATGCTCATGCTCATATGTTTGGGGTGTCCTAATTTGCTTTTCTTTCCCCCCAATGATTTGACAAATGTTGCAAATTAACTGTAACAAATTCCCCACCTGTTCCAGTAAAACCGTGTTTATGTGAAAACTAGTGAACAGGCATAATTAACAAAAACAACAAATTAGCTGCAATATGCAAAGGTGGCTTGTGGACAGTGGAAATATGAACAAGATTTGTACTTTGAGTTTAAATTCTACGTTTCTAGATTTGGGTCCAAACAACTGTATCCATGCTGATGTGCCCTTGAACAAGACACTGAATCCATCCAGATATATGACTGATATTTTGTAGTTGACCCAGCGTCCCTCTCTGGAGTCCATATATCTAATCTTAAGCTACAACCACACACATACACTTATCAGCTCTGCCTACAACAGCAAATGTTTCTGCTTACCTGTCAGCTGTGGAAACAGTCGGCATTTCATGTTCTATAATACACAGCAGCTGAGCAACGGCTTTGTGGTGGAAAAGAGGAGAAATAAATATTGTATGACCAAAACAACTAATAAAATACAACATTTTGGGTTATGTGGAAACATGTAGCTTCTGGTCTTCATATGTAATACACTCCTCTTCTCTCTCTACCATCCCCTGCTTTGCTATTTATCTCTTTAAATTATGAAGTACCTCCAACCTTGTAAGTGAACAGTCCACCTTTTGATCATTTTTATAATGTTATATGGTACATTAAACTCACTCAGGGACAACAGGTTAAAATTAGCAATGCGCTCTAACTGGTACAGTACATTTATTTTCAACCCATTTGCCAGAATAAATGTTGACATTGAATATTTCTGCAAACCATATGTTACATTATTATGTCATTATAAAGCTAGGAATCTCTGTTTATTTGTGTGTGTGTGTGTGTGTGTGTGTGTGTATGTATGTGTGTCTCCTTTGCATATTATAAATCCCATTCATCTGGTCTAATTCAAACTTGGCAGGTGTGTTGCTGGTGACCCAAGGATGTGCAGTGTCCAGTGTGATGTGGTTTGGGTTTAATATAAACATGACAAACTTTGAATTAACAAGATAACAGCACTTGCATAAGCTTTCACAATCTTGAAACCTAATTTTATGTACTTGGTAATATTTTTAATCATTCAGATTTGGCTGGGTGGTTAATAACATTTTTCCGTGGTGTGATAAACTCAGAATACATATTAATTTTTGCTATTTTTGCTCATTGTTTGTTGGTTTTGCTCAGAGGCCTGCGGCCTGGCAGGTGTCTTGCCTAGGTGTCACCCCATCCATCATTCCCTTCACCCCCAGATAAAAAAGTCAGCTATGCCACTTTAGAAACACTGCAGGAATTCACAGTTAACATTTAAAGAGTATGAAACACCAGATTTTTTTCTGGCAACTGGGTTGTTGTTGTACACTGTCACTGCTGTAAATACACCAATAAAAACAATGAAGGAAAAAAAAGTTCCAAGTGTCACGACACATACTACTCAAGGCTTGTCCGTCATCTGCTCTGCCTTGGATTGCACCTGATTTGTACTTTGGACAAAAGCACCTGAAAAAATAATAAATGAAAATGTAATCAGGTCACAGAAACACTTGGTCCTCTGCTCTGTTGTTCATGTTGGTATTGTTTGTTGTCTTTTAATTTACATGTGAAGGTTTTCAGTCCCTTGTTGTCACATGAGAACTCCCTCTGAACTGATGTCAGCAAACTTCCGTCTTTATTGTTCCATCTGTTCTGAGTGCTGCTGCTTGAAACAACCTCACTTTGTAGTGTTTCCTCATACAAATTAGCTTTGGCTTCAACAGTCTGTTATGACATCTTCATTATGATGTCTGCATATAGCCTAGGTATGTTCTACTCATTTTGCTCACCAAATTTAAAAGTATAGACAGATCATTTCAAATGCCATCCCTAATTGTGACACATGTCAAAATTGCTGGCCCTACAGGCTCACACACATAATACAATTTCACAAACAAGGCTTTTTTCAAAGTAGACATTTTGACTTAGTAGGAAAGGCACAGGTGTCACTAATAACACTAACACACCAATAAATCATGACAGTGTGACAATGACCCAGCATGAACAGTACCAGGACTACAACTGAAGCAGCTAAGTGGAATTCAGTCATTATTTATTTTATTATTTTTACCTTTTGTTAGTGTGGCATGTCAAAATTCAAAAGTGTAACTAAATTGCATTATAACCAAAATGCTTCAACAAACAAGCAGACTGATAAAATAGCACAGCATGAGTTAATAAGCAAGCCGTTCATCGATGGAACAACTGTGTAGGCAGCCAATCACACAAGTGAACAGCACAGTGCACAAAGCTTTATTAAAAGAGCATAGCATGCAAACCAATATCTTTTACTTAAAGCTGGGGTATGCCATTACCTGGAAAGGGGAAAAAAGCATAATTTCTAAATGCACCACCCTCCTGCTGTTTCCCCCTCTTTGTCCTAATCCCCTCCCACCTGACAATCAGGCATCGTTCCATATAGTTACAGAGTGTCTCCCATACATTGTTTTAATTAATATTACTTTTTTGCAAAGCTATTTACCTCTATTCATCAGAATACAAATGAGACTAGAATTAGCTAGCTACCACACCCTGTGGTCCCTCTGCCTCACTTCCTGCCTCTTTAGACCGCTTTGCCAGTGGGAGGGCAGACCATGGTTTCATGGACGTGCCTTTGGTCAACGGCTGTAGTATGTTGAATTCATCAGTTACAGTGATCTGGTGGCCAGTGGCAGCACTGAATCTAACCTGTGTAACTGCAACAACAGAGCTAAGGAGTCTCTCCCAGTCCAGCCCATTCCTATGGCGTGGGCTTGATTTGGGTTGTTGTGGCTGCTGACTGGTAATCTGTCTCTGGGGCTGCTGCCTCCCCCTGTGGCTAGGCTGCCTATTGCATTGGGAAGTGAGGCAGAGGACACACTGTGACTTGAGGTTCTACCTAGATACATAAACATAAAGATGAACCTGAAGTGACTGCAGCCATGGATCTTGGCTCCAGTTAGCAGAAGGCTAAACTACTGTATTAGCAACTGTATCTCTCCATCCGTGAAACATTGCTCATATTGACATATGTTTTATTGGATATAAGACTTTTTTTGATAAGTCAGTCTTCCTTTTTAGGCTGCTTTGTAGTATAGGCAGTTGTTGCCAATGCTGGAATACCAACTTTGTCTACAGAATTTTCCACCATCTTATTAGGATTTTCACTACAGGGATGTGCGTGTGCATCTGAAATTGTAGAACAGCCAATCGGAACACCTCCTCTTTGAAATGACCTGTGATTGGCCAAAGTCTCCTGTCACAGACTAGATCTTCTAAAGCCCGCAAACAGAGCAGACACAGGGTTCTAGTGATAAGAGACGACACTAAATTGCATCATACTCAGAGCTGAATGGCCACCATTTTGGGCTGATTAATAATGTAGATATGTAAAATATGCTGCCTGTACTTATGAGAGGGGATTAATCTGTTTAACACTGCTGGTAAACAACGACCATGGTTGTCATTTAATCTAAAGGTTTTCCCTTCTCTTTCTTTAACTGCTTGTAACCACACTAGTTACATACTGCTCTGTCTTTGCAATCAATGCAACAATACCTTGTAAACCAATCCTGCTTTATTCATAGCCAGGAATATTTTGTAAAAAAAATAAATAAAAATAAAACAAAAATCAGAAATAAATGTATTCATTTCAAACTACAAAAAAGAGAGAGTGAAAGAAATTAAGTCATAAAAAAACTATCACCAGAGAGATTCATGAACATATACAGTGATAATTTACACCTGTTAGAGTCATCACATAGAAATAAAAAGACCATTAAAAGAACTTATGAGATAAGGGTGTTACATGAATTCATACTGAATGCTTGAAACTGAACTACTGGTGGCTGATTTTCAGAATTTTTCTGTTGTTCTTTTGGTTTTGAGATCAGTAAGTGAAGCTGTTCTCCACTCCCTTTCCATGCTAAATTATTATTATTAGATAACAAAGGGGTCCGGTGTATGAAACACAGTAAAGGCCAATTTGGTACAATACTGTATAGGTGAATTTATTGGAGTGTCTCCAGAGACCGAAAATACAAGCTTAACATGCTGACATGAAGAAAAAACACCCACATACAATCAGACAGGCTTCAAGACATCATTTAGACAGGCTGTCTACAGCAGCAGAGCAAAATGCTTTTACAACACATAGATACCATATTTTTTCCAAATAGTAGCCCGGGCGTTTATTTCACAAAATCGATTTTGACCCCAGGCGTTTAAAAGAAAACCAGGGGCTATTTGCTCAAGGCTTTTTTTTTTTTTTTTTTTTGCACCGACCTGCACCAGGCCGTTATTTGGTTACAGTTCCTGTCCAGTATGTTTTTTAGTGCAAAAATACTGTATAATGTAGGGGTGAGTTCACGTACAAAAATCTCTAAGCATTTAGAGTGGGTCAATTTTTTCGTGTACACGGGTTTCACCGCTGGGTGGTGCTATTGCATTATACCAGTAAAGCCCCAGTTATCCGAATACCAACCGAACGGGCCATTTAACCAACAGTTACAGGCCGCCACACCGAAATATCGCCATCCCGATGGTCCGCCATCCCAAATTCTGGTCCCTGAGTCCTGACAGTAAGCTATGGCGAGCCTGTAGAAGCTGTATTCCCCATGCATGTCAGCGATTTTCACCGGGGACGCACGTGAGTAATTCAGGCTGACATTACCTATTTTTCAGCGAACTCTTAATTTTATTAAAAGGCATGGCATATAGGTCTACAGTAACTTATTGTTGTTGTTGTTGTTGTTGTTGTTATCATTATTATTGGGTCTTATAAAAGTGGCTTACAGTGAGTACCGGGCCATCAAATCACAGCATCCGCGGTGAGAGGACACGGAATTGTGTGCGCTTTTACGCACGCGGGTCAAGGCGATCACGGATATTTGATGTGGGAAAGATGTAGCCAGATGTATTACCTGTTTTAGATGGCTGTCTGTTCGTCCGAGTCATGTGCACCACTTCACCACTGACCCGTGCGTAAAAGCGCAAACAGTCCCTGAAGGAGGGACAGCCATGAGGCAATGAATGAGGAAATAATCGCCCGGGCGTTTAATTGGACACAAAATGGGGTAAAACCCCCAGCGGCTATTAGGTGCCCGACTATTTGGAAATATACGGTAACTCACATAACTCATAACTCGCGGAGGAGCGAAGTGGCGAACAATTTGATTCAATAACAGTCGTATTCACTAACACTCATAATAACTGATGAGCATATTATTGACCTATTTAAGTGCAATACAATGAAAACAACCAGCCAATGCGCCTCGAGTAAGATAACTACAGAACCTCTCTCTTTTTTTTTCTCCCTATTCCAAGGTATGGCAGCTGCCGTACCTCGCCATACCTAAATGACGCCTATGATCTTATAGATGGACTTGATTAAATTTTGTTTACTAAAAATCACCAAGCTCTCATGGTATTTTATAGGTGCAAAAGATACATATAATTCATACTGTTCAATCAAAGTTTTGATAGGCTATTTTATTTTGTAATGCAGTCCATTTTATGGTTTGAAGAGATCGGAGCTGGAGATGATTATTTCAGTACCAACTGATGGCGTGTTTGTGTGTATCTTCACCCAGTAAATTTTGCTGATTCTGTTATTGACTGAACCAAGAAGAGGTTACAGGCAATTGACAGCTGTATTTTGGACTGAAAAAAAAAATCTCATACATAGGGTCTCTTTTAGGCAACAACACATTCATATTCTGACTTTTACCTGAACAGAAGTTTACACTAAAGCCTGTAGTTTATTGAAGGACTTCGGTGAAATATATGTAGCCTGTATTCCATCTTTTTGTTAATAATTAGCGTTGGGATTGCTGGGAAACCTATGGAAGGTCAGCTCTGGATTCTTACTCTTATAATTTGAGCCATTAATTGAAGGAAACTGCTTGTGACATCATTGATGCTATATGCTTTTACTTTGATATTGACCACACTGTATGCGTGCCCTCTTGTAGTTGTTGTGCAAAAAGAAAATAGTATCATCTCTCTCGTTATTGTAACCTCTTTGGCCAGAAGGAGATGCAGAAGTCTAGCTTTTTCTCAGTCCAATTGAATTACAATATGCTCAAAGGTTTGTGTGGAATTTTTGCTCAATGAAGCCAAAATAAAACTTCCTACCCCAGCTTTAGGTAGAACAGCCACACATCAGTGTAAAAATATTCCATACAGTTGTTTATTACATATCCAACAGTTCCAGAGCAACATTATTAGTTTTGGGTCGTATTTTCACCTGATCAGTGTAATCCGATATTCACTCTCCTTATGGCTGTTTTGGTCTCCACCAGTACCTCAGAATAATGTCTGTTTTTCTATCAGCTAATTAATGCTAACCAGATCCATTCTGCAAATCTGTGGGTTCATTATGAGATATGATGTTAATATAAAATTGACTGTAGCTACTTTAAGTACAGAAGTTTATGCAGTAAAAATGACTCTTTTAAAAGTAACAAAAGCACAGAGACTCTGATTTCAGGTGATTATAAACTAATGAAAACATAGTTATGAATATTACATACCATTTCTTCCAACAGATGCCCCTAAATCCTATACACTGTACCATTAAAGTCATTTATTATATTGTTGGATTTCTACTTTTAAATATTTAATACTTTTGTGTAGTTGAATCTATAGCCGTGCTATTTTACAAATTGATCTTGGCATTCTGTTAACTAAAACTGTCCGATAAATGTACCAAGAAGAATAAAGTAGAGTAGTATAAAATGGAAATAGGCTACTCAAGTTACGTACCCAACAGCCTAATTATAATTGATTACTTGAGCAAATATAGCCCACTTATTTACTTTCCACCACTTCCATAAACACTAACAGTGGCAAAGTGGCTGACAATTAACAGTATAACATAATAACAAAATTAAATGTTGAGCACAGCCCTTTTAAAGTGCACACACTGCCATTACTATTATTACAATCCACACATGCCCAAATGCAATTACAAACAAGTCTGTATATTATTGGTAAACATGAAAATAAATATGATGGGTAAAAAATAAACTAGCAGAATTTTTACGACCCTGTCACTCACAGTGATGGATTATGATTAATTACACTGCAACCCCCTGCTGGGACGTCGCTGTGACTGACTGAAACATGGTTCTCGACTATAGCCGGCTGAGCCAGGCTGCAGACGAGAGGAGAAAACAAATCTCAGCAGCCGAATTCTCTCTGTAGTTCTGCCACCATCGCCCAGGTAGAGGAAGCTGCTGCAGCTGGTTACAGTAATGCAGTAGAGATCAGCAGGTCTTAGGCCATAAGGTGGAAAATTGGCAAAGTATCTCTTTAATACTCAACAAATGCACAGTCTGTGCAGTGTGAGGCCCAGTCATTTTTCATATATTACAGTGATGATGTGACAGGCCTCGGCCCGGGCCTATACGTCATCATAAAAGCCATTCAGTGAAAGGCTGATAGCACAGCAGCGCACAGGGGGAACTTCTCCATCTGCTAATAAAGTGCACATTCACTGGTCATGGAATTTAGTGTATGTGTGTGTGAGGGGGGGTTGAGTTATAGTAATGGTCCTCAAGTGGCAAGGGAGACTTAAATGGTGCTCTTTCAGAAGATAGACTAGCATCTGTAAGCCTTTGCCTCACACACACACACACACACACACACACACACACACACTGGAGGAAGCATGCGCCCCTGTGTGTGCACACTTGAGACTCCATATGATATTAGGCAGTATATAAAAATGTAACTTCTCCTCTAAAGAGCTCCAAGGCACAGCACATGTTTTACCACCAGTTCTGTGAAGGAACAGACCTCACATTTTCCCAGAATGCCAGTGTGCTAAATGTTAACCGTAGTCCTCAGACCATGCAGCCCTCAAGGGCGTTTTCTACCTATGAAAGAGGGCATCAAAAAAATGGAGAAAAGTAACATGTCAGAATGTGGGGGAGGCTGGGGCTGCTTTGTGTCTCCCTGTGGGCTGAGATGGGACATGTTACTGTGTATAAATAAGCATCATCATCTACAGTTTGGGATTTATGGCCTGGGAGCTCAAAGTTTTTTACTCACTTTGCAGGAGGAATTGGGGCACTGTGTGTATGTGTATGTGAGAGAGTGTGTGTGGGAGAAAGAGAGGGAGAGAGAAAGAGAGAGAGCAGATGGAAACATTGTAACTCAAGGCAACTCAGGGTGCAGCAGCAGCAGCGGCGGGAGCAGCAGCAGCGTTTCTTTCCATGGATTGAAGGGAGGAAATCCTCTTCTCCGGCGTCGCCTGCATGCAAATGGAGCCGAGCGGGACAGGATAAGGCTGGGTTAACACACTCATCTGTAACCAACACTTGACTTTGCGAGGAGGGGGAGCTTTTTCCTCGAGGCACCACCACTGTCGAATTTCCCAGAGCCTTCACAAAGGCTCATACAGGTGACAAGTGTGTCCAACTTCGCCGCACCGCCCGCACTGACGCGCTCGGAGTGCGTTTTGTCCAACGGCGGTGCGCTGCGTGAGACCCGCCGCTCTTGTTTTGACGTGACATTTCGCTTGAGCTGCAGCGCATATGTGTCCACATATGACGCATTTGCGCCTTCAGCTGTTTTTTCCAAAGCCGGGGTCTGGACGCTGGAGTGTTGCGTTTTTTCGGACAAGTTTTCCCGTTCTGATTGGTATGTTCGTCATGTCCGCCTGGGTTAACTTGCGCGTTTCTCTGTAGAGTCACACAGAGCCGCGCTCGGTGCAGAAGTTGGTTGGGAATAATAATAACAACAGTGCGGAGCGCAGAGGAGGAAAAAAGAAGAGGTGACAGCGGTGTTCAGGGGGATGGTGAGCGGCTGAATTTACTACCAGCATCATCATCAGCATCTCCGTGTGATGGGACTAGCTGCTGCTCACTCCTCTTCATCTACATACTAACAGTTTTTGCAGAAGCCTTTCAGCTCCTGAAACCACAGCTGCGTAAACTTGGCCAGATCTGGTGACATTGTACCCTCTGTCTGCGTGTGTGTGCGTGTGTGTGTGTGTGTGTGTGTGTGTGCGCTGAGCAGCCTGGATGGATATGCGGCTCACCGAGGGAATTTGAAAGGCAAGGGGGGATTACTATCAGTCCCTCTCCTATTATAACCTCAAAATGGATGCCGACGACAGGCTGTGGAGACGCCACTGGATTAGCCACTCTCCCGCTGATCTGCTTGACATCTGAGCGGCACGAACGTTCAAAGTTTGGATAATCTAAAAGGCTGAAGGTGCAGGATGCAGTCTGGAGTGAAGACGCTCTCCGCAGGTGGAGGTGCGTCACTCTGCTGCCTGCTGCTCCTCTGGCTCATCTACTCCCATCTGCTCAGAGAGGGTAAGGACACTTCGAGCTTGTTTATCACTTTGTCAGCAGCACCATTGTCTCTGAGGGCTTCTTATTGGGATGCAGCTGCACATGGTGTGGTCAGATCCTGTGATCCGGAGGAAAAATGCCTATAATGTCCAATAAAACCTCCCTGCAGGGACTTGTAATGTGTCTGTGCTCACCACCAGTCAATTTATGGTGACCTTGTTGCACCTCGTGGCATATTTGTAATAAGATTTTGTATCTCTATAATAATATTCCTGTAGTGAGTGTATGATATTGAACCGCTAGTGTACAGTGACAATACTGGACATGACACAATATTTATTTTGTATTGTCGCACTATAATATTAGAGCCTGTAATATTACATAGTCACTATATTCTCACAATAATATATAACCTTTTTGTTAAACTAACCGCATGGTTTCCTTTATTCTGATGCAGGCTCTTTGCAGCCTTGTGGAATAAGAATTTTGTGAAGCCAGAACTGAGCTTCAGGTGAAAAAGCAGTTTGCTTGTTTCAGTTCCCGGGGCAGACAGGAGAAGGCCTGACTCCTGCCTTCAAAGCTTTTATAATTTCACTCAGGTTAAGGCTATATCCACCCATGCCATGCTTTCCTCTTGAATAATACATCCACTGGTGCAATTACACCTTCACCCCGACACAGAATAGAAAGCAAAAGGATGTTCCCCTGCACTTCATTGGCTGCTGTCCATGACAAAACATTTTGGATTCCGGTGCCGTCACAGGCACAGAGAGCAGGCTTAAAGCATTGGAACTTGTTGGGAGATGTTGAACACTAAGTTTGCAGATTAGATCTTTTAATCAAGCATTGGCCAGCAGCATAATTACCGCTGTGGAGGAGGGATAGTGCCTACATCAATGTCTTTGGCAGCTTGCCGGGAACAAAAGTAGACACTGATGTGAAAAATGAACTGCCTGTGCACTGAAATGTGCTCCCTTTGCTTCTAATGTGCTGTGTTTTCTCCCAAAATGCTGCTTTCACCAGCCTCTTATTGCCGCCCCTTAACTGTCTCTCAAGCCTCTGCATATTATCTGAGGAGCTACAGCAGCCCTCCTCTTCCCCTCAGCCATTTATTATTGACTCAATTTCATCTGAAAATGATCTCATTAGAGTGTTATTGTACAAAATTGTTCAATCAATCTCTTGTGAACTTTACTACCCTTGATATTCCTAGAGTAAATAGAATCTGCTGGATTTGGCCTAGTTAAAACCTCTGGATTTGAATTGAGCTTTGACACTCTCTGTATGTCGCTCACTCCTCTTTTCAGCTCTGAGCTGAATTTAAAGAATGAGGCGTGTAGTATTTTTTTAATCCATACTTGTAATCTTCAAATCCCACTAAAATCCTCCTTTGAAACTGGCAGCTTTGACCATAGTGCTGTTGTAAAAGTTCTATCACTCCCACCTCCATGGCCCTTGAGGGCCCCGGAAGCGGCGACAAGTGTGGGTTGAACTGGTGGGCAGAGAGGTGAAGCCTTGTGGTGGTGAGAGGCTGCGTAGCCTCCACCCTCTCCATAGCTCATCTGTCATGGCGGCCAGGACAGGAAATCAAAGTGCAGCAGCCCTGTCCGTGCACGCCATTGGGCCAGCGCCCGCCACGATGAATGGCCTGTCAGCCGCTCTCAACGTTGCCAGTTTATTCAACGATAAATTTGGAAATGTCTGGATTTCCTCACTGGACCACATTCCGGTTCAGTGGTGCAGTCAGAGAGAGGTGGCAACTCCTTCTTGCTTTGTCAACCACATTGCTTTGGGTTGTGATGTGTGATGTGTGTGTGTGTGTGTGTGTGTGTGTGTGTGTGTGTGTGTGTGTGAAGAGGAGGAGGGGGTGGAGCATTTTTATCCACATTTGTAAGTTGGAGGTTAACGGACAGTTGGCCTTTGCTGTAAGTCAGCTCAAGGAATTTAAATGCCAAGAATAAATTTAACTTGAAGTGGGAACATAAAAATTCCTCCTTCCTGAATAATGTAATCAAATGAGGACATTTTGCATCTTAGACGTGGCAGTCCTCAAGATCTTTGAGCATCTTTGATACGGTCGGCGCTCATTGCTGTGGTGTACAGAAGGATAAACCCCCCACCCCCCACCCCCCACCCCCCTTTTTTTTTTTTTAAAAATTTCCTGTTTATGAAGTTCCACTAAAGCTACATACCACTGGACAAAAACCCCCACTAACAACCACTAACATCTTGCTTTTGTCTTTGGTGCAAAAGGTTACCATTGGCATCGATTCCTAAGACAAATGACTCTACAGAAGTCACGGGTATTTATTGGCTTAAACTCCGATCAGCTTCGATTGGCAGTGATGGAAACACGGAAACATCTACTGGCGTTGGAAAGGAATCTATGGCCTATTTTTAGTGAGGTTTCCCACTTTTAAAAACCCACATATATAATGGCTTGGGTGGTATGAAGGTATTATTGTATACTGAGGTATTTGTAAATGGTACCGTCATATACCATATACCCTGGTAAAATGTTGGGAAGGTAAGACATATTAAAAAAGAGACATCCTAAGCCTATTATACATTTGTTTAGTTTAGTTTAGTAATCTTTATTTCGAACATGCAAACAAATGAATAAATAAATAGCAGAAGAAAACAAAACAAAAACAGTATTTGTAACAAGAACAAGTGTAAAGCCACTGAATTAGAAAAATAATCTATAAATAAATAAATAATAATAATACAAAAGCGAACAATTTACAATACAAACAAAAAACAAAAAAAGAAACAGAGATGCACTAATGCTAATGTATATTAACATTGGATCACATGATCAATCAATCAATCAATCAATCAATCAATTTTGTTTATAAAGCCCAATATCACAAATCACAATTTGCCTCACGGGGCTTTACAGCATACGACATCCCTCTGTCCTTTGGACCCTCACAGCGGATAAGGAAAAACTCCCCCCAAAAAACCCTTTAACGGGGGAAAAAACGGTAGAAACCTCAGGAAGAGCAACTGAGGAGGGATCCCTCTTCCAAGATGGACAGACGTGCAATAGATGTCGTACAGAACAGATCAGCATAACAAATTAACAGTAATCCGTATGACACAATGAGACAGATAAAGAGAGAGAGAGAGAGAGAGAGAGATGCAGGACAGACGGTAATGACAGTAGCTTACAGCAACATTAATGAAAGTAATAATATTATAGTTATAGTTCTGGCTACTGTGGTACAATATGTTGAAAGTATATATTAATATCTGACAGTATACATATGTGACAATAATCATATGTGTATAATAACAGTAGAAGTATGATTAATGACTAATGATGGCAGCAGCAGCAGGAGGCATCTGGCAGGACCACGGCAGCAGCACAACCACACACGTCACACTATCCAGGCACCGCTGCAATATGAGTTAACCTGAGAGACAGTGGAGCACAAAGGCTCCGGAGAAGAAGCCGAGTTAGTGACATCCAGAATGGCCGAGTAAGCAAGATGCAGTAATAGGATACGAGAGAGAGAGAGAGAGAGAGAGAGAGAGAGACAAGGAGAGAAGGTGCCCGGTGTATTATAGGGGCAGACTAGGCCTAACTGTGCGTTCCCACCAAAAGATTCATGAGCGTCATAAGTAGCCAGCAGCCATTCATTTTCAATGAACACTCGCGGCGAAGAGCGTCACTCACGTCGGCTGCAGCGAGCGACCGCGAGCAGCACGATGCCAGCGACCTGAGCGTCAAGCTGAAGTTGAGAGAAGCTGAACTTTATGCAAATGAGCAGCACCGCCGCCGAAGCAGCAGCGAGCAGCAGCCAGTTGCAGATCGTGAATATTCTCAAGGCGGGACAGTGAAAGAAAGAAAGAAAGAATGAGATCTTCTGCAGCGCAGCTTGAAAGCCCCGGCCCTTGGCAGCCTTCTGCAAGCCCTGCCAGAGCTGCCAGGCAGCGCGATGCCAGCGACCTGAGCGACCGCTGGCGATTTTGAATCTTTTGGTGTGAATGCACAGAAAGTCAGCCTAACTAGAGGCTGGTACAAAGCAAGCCTGAGCCAGCCCTAACTATAAGCTTTATCAAAGAGGAAAGTCTTAAGTCTAGTCTTAGACGGTGTCTGCCTCCTGAACTGTAACAGGAAGATGATTGTACAGGAGAGGAGCCTGATAGCTGAAGGCTCTGGCTCCTGATCTACTTTTGGAGACTTTAGGGACCACGAGTAACCCTGCGTTCTCAGAGCGCAGAGTTCTGGTGGGATAATAAGGCACTATGAGCTCTCGAAGATATGACGGAGCTTGACCATTTAGAGCTTTATAAGTTAACAGTAGAATTTTAAATTCAATTCTGGATTTTACAGGGAGCCAGTGCAGAGAAGCTAAAACAGGAGAAATATGATCTCATTTCTTAGTTCCTGTTAGTACACGTGCTGCTGCATTCTGAATTAGCTGGAGAGTTTTTAAGGA
The DNA here is from genome assembly GCF_011397635.1 of Epinephelus fuscoguttatus. NCBI lineage: Eukaryota > Metazoa > Chordata > Actinopteri > Perciformes > Serranidae > Epinephelus > Epinephelus fuscoguttatus. The sequence goes on along the minus strand of NC_064758.1, from coordinate 9,618,729 downwards.
CTTACTAGAGCTACCTGATAACAGAGAGTTACAGTAATCCAGCCTTGAGGTAACAAAAGCATGGACCAATTTTTCTACATCTTTTCGGGTCAGGATAGGCCTAATTTTCGCAATATTACGCAGATAAAAAAATGCAGTATGCGAGGTTTGTTTTAAATGAGAATTAAAAGACAAATCTTGATCAAATATTACTCCGAGGTTTCTTACGGTAGTGCTAGAGGCCAGAGCAATGCCATCTAGAGAAACTATGTCATCAGATAAAGAGTTTCTGAGTTGTTTGGGGCCAAGAACAATAACTTCAGTTTTGTCTGAATTTAACATCAGGAAATTGGTGCTCATCCAGGTTTTTATGTCTTTAAGGCAATTATGAAGTTTAGTTAATTGATTACTTTCTTCTGGCTTTATAGATAAATACAACTGAGTATCATCCACATAACAATGGAAATTTGCAGAGTGATTTCTAATGATGTTACCTAAAGGAAGCATATATAGAGTGAATAGGATTGGTCCGAGCACAGAACCTTGCGGAACTCCAAAACAAACTTTAGTACGTAAGAATGATTCATTATGAACATGAACAAACTGAATACAATCAGATAAATAAGATTTAAACCAGTTTAGTGCAGAACCTTTTAGGCCAATTAAGTGTTCCAGTCTCTGCAGTAGAATTTGATGGTCAATTGTGTCAAACACCGCACTAAGATCTAATAAAACAAGTACAGAGTCGAGTCCTTTGTCAGAAGCAATCAGGAGGTCATTTGTAATTTTAACTAGTGCTGTCTCAGTGCTATGATGCACTCTAAATCCTGACTGAAATTCATTCATTCATTCATTCATTCATTCATTCATTCATCTTCTAACCGCTTCATCCTCTTGAGGGTCGCGGGGGGGCTGGAGCCTATCCCAGCTGACATCGGGCGAGAGGCAGGGTACACCCTGGACAGGTCGCCAGACTATCACAGGACTGACACATAGAGACAGACAACCATTCACGCTCACACTCACACCTACGGACAATTTAGAGTTTTCAGTTAACCTAGTCCCCAGTCTGCATGTCTTTGGACTGTGGGAGGAAGCCGGAGTGCCCGGAGAGAACCCACGCTGACACGGGGAGAACATGCAAACTCCGCACAGAAGGGCTCCCACGCCCGGGATCGAACCGGCAACCCTCTTGCTGAGAGGCGAGAGTGCTAACCACCACACCTCCGTGCTGCCCCTGACTGAAATTCCTCAAATAAATTATTATCATGGAGAAAATCACACAGCTGGTCTGCGACTACTTTCTCAAGGATCTTTGACATAAAGGGAAGATTAGATATTGGTCTAGAGTTGGCTAACACCTCTGGATCCAGGGTGGGCTTTTTTAGTAGAGGTTTAATTACAGCTACCTTAAAAGACTGTGGTACATAGCCTGTTAATAAGGATATATTGATCATATCTAATATATGAGTGTTAACTAAAGGTAAGACCTCCTTAAGTAGCCTAGTTGGGATGGGGTCTAAGAGACACGTTGATGATTGAAGATGAGGAAATCACTGCGGCCAGTTCTTGTAGAGAAATTGGGGAGACGCAATCTAAATATTTATTAGGTCTTACAGCTGTGTTTGAGGTTAGATAGGTACTATCTGAGGGCAGGAGGTCATGAATTTTGCCTCTAATAGTTAGAATTTTGTCATTAAAAAACTCATAAAATCATTACTGCTAAGGGCTAAAGGAATACAAGGCTCAATAGAGCTTTGACTCTCAGTCAGCCTGGCTACAGTGCTGAAAAGAAACCTGGGGTTGTTCTTGTTTTCTTCTATTAATGCTGAGTAATAGTTTGCTCTGGCATTGTGGAGGCCCTCTTATAAGTTTTGAGACTGTCTGTCCAGATTAAACGAGATTCTTCCAGTTTGGTTAATCGCCAATTCCTTTCAAATTTTCGCGATATTTGTTTTAACTTAGGGGTTTGAGAGTTATACCAAGGAGCGAATTTTCTTTGCTTTGTTAACTTCTTTTTAAGAGGAGCTACAGAGTCAAGTGTTGTTCGAGTGATCAATTAGGGAGAGGTTAAAGTCGGTTGCGGGAAACCTCTGTTACTGAAGGACATGGTATTGAATTTAACGACGGAGTAATCATTTCCTTAAATTTTGCGACAGCACTGATCTGATAAACATCTAGTATAGTAACTGTTGCTGAGTGGCGTGTAATCGAGTAAAAAGAAATCAGAAGTAATCAAATAATGATCCAATAGCGAGGGATTCTGTGGAAAGACTGTTAGGTTATCAATTTCAATTCCATACGTCAGAACTAGATCGAGGGTATGGTTAAAACAGTGAGTGGGTACATGTACACCCTGACTGAAGCCAATGGAGTCTAATAATGAGATGAACGCGGTAGTCAGGGAGTCATTATCAACGTCGACATGAACGTTAAAATCGCCTACAATAATAACTTTATCTGATTTAAGAACTGGAACTGGAACTAAACTGGATAAAAACTCTAAAAGTGGCTGCGAGATTTTCCAGGTCGGATGTAAAAGACTAAGAAGGAGGCTTTCAAATGAATTATAATCTAGTTTAGGTTTAGGGCTGATTAACAGACTAAAGTTAAAAATGGCTGCAACTCCCCCTCCTCGGCCGCTGCCTCGACATATTCATCTTGACACAGCCAGGATTCAGTGAGACTGAGTAAATCAATATGATTATCTGATATTAATTCGTTTACTAACACTGCTTTAGACTGTGAATTAGCAACAGGTAATTATCACCCTCTGCAGTTCCCCCCAGCTCAACACAGCTTTTTAGCCTCTTTTAGCTCTTTGTTTTGGTTTTCAAGCCCATAAACTTTTCTCCCACCAATCTCATTTCAAGCAGCCACAGGCAGCTCTTTTTTTAATAGCATAAAATCACTCTGCTTAACCACTACATTATACCTGCCTAACACCAAAAGGCAGACAGACAAAGTTAGCAACTAGCATGTGAGGACAGTTGAGCATCTGCAGGCTAAAAAGCCAGATACCGTAAAACTTCAATTAACAGCCTAGTCCCAGTTAAATGCACTTTAACTAGCCTGGTGTACTTAAACATTTTGACAAATAAACACCTGTCTCAATTAGATGCCTGGTCTGGTTGCCAAGTAGTTATTTTTTATAGAAGTTCATTGGATGTATAAAACGGGATTGTTGACTACCCACTCGAGTGAACATAAATAGATAGATCGTGCATACAAATATAGATGCTTTGTCAGTATGGAGATACTATACATCATTAACTCGCTTCAGTTCATTTTACTGAAATCATGAGCACCAGAGAAGACCCTGTGTCATTCAGATTTACCGGCACAGTGAAAAAACAAGCGTTGACTCCCCTCTTCTTAAGCTGTCATTAAGTCAGAATATGTGTCCATTCCTTGATTATCTGGTAAATTATTTATACACCTTTAGCCCATAAAGGTCCATCAAAAAAGAATCAAAAGTGTTTTTCATAAAAATGTATCCAAGTTATGAATAATGTTTTAACAGAAAAAAAAGTGGTATTGTATTGGTAAACCAGATGCAGTTATCCTCAGGTGCCATGAAACAAGTATTACACATAACTGATATGTTATTCAAAGTCTAATTTTTTATACAAGTAATGTTCATACTAGTTCAAATAAACAGTTTGATCGTATTTCCCCATCTTTGCTGAGCAACACTTTTGTGTTAAAGGAATTGAAGGCCTGTCCCAAATGTAAGCCTGTTGGGTTCAGTGATTTAAGAGAATAATAGCCTGGGTTTCTAATTGAAGTTTTACGGTATTTTCTCGAGGGTTGGTAGAGACCAAAAAGAAGCTTAAAGGAGAGTGAATGCTGGACTTACATTAATCAAATTGCCCGGAGAATGACTCCAAATAAATGCTAATGTTGCTGTATGTCTGCTGAATGTGTACTGTAAATAGATGATTATTTATTGACATGTGTGTTACAATGAATGTCTAAATGAAAATTTAAGTTGTTGTGTATTCAGTGAGCTCTGCTGCCCCCGAGTGGCCAAAAATATATCTCTGCAGCTTTAATTTTCTGGTGGTTGGCACTCTTTTGTTTCCCTGCTCAGCTCCGATGCTAACTACCTAGCCTTTTCTCAGTTTTTTTTCAAATAACCTAGAAATCCTAAACTTCACTTCCTCTTTGGTAAATCAGACTTTTATTTATAATGTTGGAAATGACAAATATCATAAATATAACAAGATAAGTTAGACGAACCAAACGACTTGATTAATTCACAGAGCTGGATTCTAAATATGATGTCACATTTATGCAACAGACAGCAATGCTGTTTTTTTACAGCACATGTCACATGTCATAATTAACATGTCACTTTGATTTGTTTGAATAATTCAATCAGTGCTCCTGAACACAAATATCAGTGTCCTGAAGCTGAGAAGCAGGGACAACAATATATCCAGTCTTCCTGCTCTGCAATAGGAGCTGTCAATGGCAATGACAGCACACATTTTATGTGCTACGTCTTCAGGCTCTGTCACTAAATTTTCAAGTGAGTCACCAGGGCTTTACAATCAGTACAGAGCTCCACTGATGACGGACTCACACAGTCAGTCAGCTCTTTGCGTTGTGGACCCTGTCATGTGTCTCAGATGTCTCTTGTCCAAATCTCATTCACAAATCAGACTGATTTTATCCTGGTAAATGATTCCAGATATTATCTAGTTTTTTTTTCCTCTCCAATTTTCATCAAATCAGCTCCTGTGTGGGAGACAGCCAGTCTTCATGGGGCACCAGAATGATGAATTTAAAAAATCTTTGGTTGGTATTCTCTTTTAACTCAGGGAGCAGGGCCTATCCATCCAAGCATTAAACTAATCAGAGTAGTAGAGAATTACTGACTTTTTGAAGTGAAAAGGATGATTTCCATTCCAGTCTTCTTCAAGGCGGCATTAAGCATGCAAAAGGAGACCCGCTTTGATTATGACCTTGGCTGTAAATTCTAAGCAAATCATCGAGGCCTGCTTCTATAGGCGGCGGAGCTGTAAAAGTATGAGCATCTTTATGGAACAAAATGAAAAGAATTTTTACAGCTAAATCAATTTGGCAGCACACAAAGCTCATATTTCATAGCTCCCTGAATATGAATTCTTTCTAGCCTTCAGCTTTGACCTCCCTTGTGGTTGAGTGTAGTGCACCGCTCAGTGTATTTCTGCATTGTTATTTTCTCTGCAGAAAGCTCTGGGCTTGAAACTGCTCCATCATTGGCAGAGTGGTGTAAATGATTTGAGTTATGTTCCTTCAGTCTTGTGTCCTGCTCTATTTTCTGCCTGATGCCATGAACGTATTTTCTGAAAAGACAGTGCTTGAATATTAAAGCCACATCTCATGCAATCACGCATTACTGTACAGTAAGTTCAGGGTCATAATAGTCTTCTGATGCTCACCATTTTCTCTGGGATTGCATTAAAGAATGAGGGCGTCCTAGAGGGCTATGAAATCTGAAGTGAGTCACCGTGGCTTTACTGTCCTCTCTGCATTGTATTCAGCAGAGCTACTGTTTGTATTTGCAAGGCATATTGTACATTCACTCTTTATGCCTCAAGCCTGTATTCATCCACAACCAATTGTCTGAGTGTACTCTACGTTGTAATATCTCTGCAGCACAGGCTGTGCTGCATAGCTGCAACAGAAATCTATCAGAAGCCACCTCCATCATGTGTACTGTACAAGACATGTCGCGGACCAGACCTAAATTACAGTGTCAGTCCTAGCTCTGGCTGTATGTAAGGGGAATATTTTCTATTTTAAAGCAGCCCTTGGCAATGTCACACAATGGCAGCGCTGAATGTTAGAGAGTGGTAACTGTTTTAAAAAAAATTGAACTGGAAGTCCAGTAAATTGACATTAGCAAACTAAACAGCATGCTCCTGCTTTCCAGTGAGAAAGGAAACAATCTAACACTGTTGAGTCCAGCTCCCTCCCGAGGGAGCGCTATCCTACTGCTGCTTTCAGAAGTTTCAATTTGTCATTCCCCGTGGGTGTAGTAGTGTACACACCTGACACGAGAATTAAATTTGGGCAAATAGAGCACATCTCTGGCGTCTCGGTTGGTGGGGGTGCAGTGCTTTTCTCTCTTTTTTTCTGCAGCCCCACTGGGCGCTCGTGACTGCATAAAAACCATGCTCGGTGCAGCTTTAAAAATCCCCATATGTTAACACAATGCAGGTACAGGTATTTGTCGATATGAAGAGCTTTTTAGAGCAGAAAACTCCAACCTGTATTGTCGCCAAGATGTGAGCGACTCCTTAGAACAATAAATGGCGGACTGACTGTGGGCCAACACAGTGCTTATTTTACTGCTTGCAGATAAATGAGCTTCATCCTCTAATAGCATAACACACCCCTCATCTCCAGGAGTCACTCCGGCTGCTCCCACACTTCCCTTTGCCATCGTTCCTGATTCATTTCTGTCAGCTTCAGATTAAATTGCATACTTACGTACCATTACAGGTCCTCCGACTTCAGCAGAGAGTTGTTCACTTGCATAAATATTGATCGGACTGCTGTAGAGTATTCAAATGGCATTTGAAATCAAGCCGTGGTATTCCCTTTAAACCAAGCACATTAATATAAAGCACATGTTTCGCTCCACTGCTCTGCTGCCCTACTTGTTTAGCAGCAGAGGATCACGGCGGTGTCAGGAAGTGTATAGCATGGAGTCAGTCAAACATCTGCCTCTCTCACCTGGTGTCCTATTACATGCTACCTACTGCGCCGCTGCCGTCAAACGGTGTTAAGTTAATGAGATGCACTTGGCTTGTGGCTGCCTTGACTAGCATATGCTCAGTCAAATGAGATTGCTGTTTGATGTCGTCCTGAGTTGTTAATAACGGTCAGAGCTGTGAGATCAGAACGGGCATGAAGGGAAGATTAAGTGTTAGTGCTGTGGTTGAAATCAGAGCAGCTTTGGAGGGTAAATCCAGATAAACTCACTTAGATCATCTTTTTATGCTGATTAGCCTCCTCTTAAGCTAATAAAACACTGTGAATAACAGTATCATGTCCAAGTTAGTGAGGATTAACCTTGCTGAACTAATGTATGTCATGACTGAGACTAAAATGCTTACTCACTTAATCCATCAGTTAATGGTCAGAAAATTAATTGTGAATAATTTAGTCATTCAGCAAAAAATCCAAACAACGGGCCCCATGCAAAAACCCTTTTGTATTCTTATTAGGGCTGAAACAATTGATTAGTCGGTCAACAGAAGAATAATGAGGAATTATTTTGATAATTAATTGTTCATTTTTAAAGCAAATATACCAAACAGTGCCTACTGGCAACTTCTAAATTGTAAGGATTTGCTGCTTTTCGTTGTCATGTATGCCAGTAAACTGATATATCTGGGGGCTTTAAGTGTTAGTGGGACCAAAGCAATTTGATATTATCACCTTAGGCTTTAGGTAACTGCGAAGGGCAATTTTCACAATTTTCTGATATTTTCAAGGTCAAGCAAATTAACTATGAATTCAGAAAATAACAAATTGATAATAAAAAATATCCTCCAGCTGCTGCTCTAATTCTCACTTTAAATCTTTTACTCTTTTCTGTGATGGTTTATAAGAGAGTTCCAGTCAGCTTCAGAAAATTCTTTTAACTGTCCTCAATTGCTCATTTTAACTTGATGAATATCACCTGTTCGTAAGTCAATGCACATGTAATATTTAATTTCACATCAACATTTTTTTTGTGTGACGCAGTATATGAGCTGCCTTTGTCATCTGGAGTTGGAGGTTATGGTGGATCGCAGCACACCTAGACGAGACCTCTGCCAAGCTGCAGACCACTGTTTGAGGCCAACTAACAACAAAACCTTTATCAAGTCATCGCTTTGTTTCATGTGGCTTTTTAGCCTCCCGAAATGGTTGGTTTTTTTAAGGCCCAGCCTTTTTTTTCCTATTTGGCTCATGCCACAAAAAGTGAATGTCTTTTATCGCGACCTTGCTGCGTTTCCTGCCCTGTTAATGCCACAAAAAACAGCTGTGTTTTTATCCAGACAGTGCATTTCCCGCCTTAATATTGCTATGAAAAGGGGTTGGTTTTTATGAGACAATGCTGCATTTCCAAGTGGTTTTTGTACCTGAACCTAACCACACATTAACCACAGTGTTTTAGATATGTAAAGTTTGTACTTATCTGCTCTGTAATTATGTACAAATGTGATGTATCCGTGGTTTGCATAAAACGTACAATGCCACCATTTTTTCCTGGTGATTGTGTATCATATTTGACACCTCTTTTTAACAAATTGGCAGGCATGAACATCACATCGTGGTGAACAGATTTTTTATTTTTACATTTAGTTTATCTTTAAATTTTTTCTGTAGCAAGTTTAAACTCCAAATTCCTTCTGATTAAAGCATTGTAACATTTAAATCATACAAGTGTTTTCCCCCTGCAGAGCAAGGAAGACTATCAGTACACAACTCATACAAGATGGTCTGAACTACACACACATCTTGTTCTTTCCTAAGAGAAAATGTTCTAAATCAGGGCAAATTGGTAAAGGCAGCACATTCTCTATAATTGCTCGTGCCACTTAGGAACAAATCTGTGTGTACAAGTGCATCTTACACGAGGCCCACTCTCTGGTTTCAGCTTGTCAGATGTGACCATATGCTGTTTTTTGCAGCAAATTTGATATTTTGGAGTTTTGGACTGTTGCTCAGACAAAACAAACAACTTTTCACCATTTGACATTTGCTGCTCTCCTACCTGAGCTACAGGCAGATGGAGGGTCATTGATTAATCTTAGCGTTTGTGGTCCGATTTTGGCTTCTCCTATCCACATTTGAAAGTGTCTTCAAGCAAAAACGCTGAACTCCAGATTGAGCCTTGTATGTCTCCATCAACATGGTTATACAAGTATGTATGTGTTTGAATGGAAGGCTTTGTGAAGAACTATAAGAAAGTCTATTTTAGATCGATTCATCCATAATCACTAATGATAATGATATTTGCAGATGTGAACATGAGACTTTCAGAAGAGAAAGTAATAAATCTGAGCAGTATGAGATGTCTGTATGGATTTAAGATTTGTGGTGGCATAGGGATTTTGTCAGTGCTCATTACATTTCAAAATTTGGTAACTGCAGCCACCACAAAATTAATTTTGACTGATTACCTGTGCCATGAATATTCATTACATCTCACACAATGTTTTAAATCTTTCATAAAAGATCAGTCGAATTCATATCTGATTTGATGCACATTAATATGATTGTCATGCTCTCTAAATTGGCGCTTTGTTGGCAGCCCCATTTTCATCCTTGAGAACGGCACTTCTATCAAGAAAAGAACATACAATGCAATGAAGATAATCACTCAGACTTATTATTGTACGCCAGTGTAGTGATTAGAGTCTGATTGACTCTCTCAGGGAAAACTGGTAAGATTCGATGCCAGGGTGTTTGAGCCAAGCCAGCACAGAATGGCTCTGTGCTATAGCTGTGTCTTTACGGGGAAATAATACCAAATACAATACATATTGTCATGAATAATTAACTGAAGTAGCTTTACAAGCAGTGGAATTTTTAATAAATATGGTTGGAAACTGTAGTTTGCAGAAGCGCACTTTGCAATAAAACCTCACTTCTATCTTTAGCAGCCTGCAAGTAATTACAATCTATAAAGGAAGATTGTTTTAATATGGAAATGGAATTCTTGTCATAGTTCATTCAGTGCAGGCTGTCATATAATTTTACGGCAGATTCCCTGAGGAGAAGCAGAGCCTTTCTCACAGTTCCCAATCTGGTTTCAGTTGGATGGGAGCAGTACGGGGCTGTGTCTCATGTGTTTGTCTGTTAAATCTGATACAGGTATTTTATCAGTAAGGACTAACTAATGATGTATCTGCACGGTCTTAATGTAAGACACAAGAAAAAAGATGAGATAGAAAAAATTAAGGTTTTATTGATAAGTACATCTAAGCAACAGATTGCAATGTTAACAGAAAAGATGATGATGAGCAGTTGTCTGTATTCGTTGTACGTTTCCAGTGTTCAGCCACTCTAATGTTTTTAGAGTTTAATACCCTCATCATGCTCACCAGTTCTCAGTCCTACAATGACGCACATTGAATCAGGGCAACACTGAAAGTGAGTGTGGACTCCTGGCAGCCTATTTCAGGCAGAGATACTAAGATATTTGTGCTCCTGTACTTTGGTGATCTGCAGTGTGTCTGATCAAAGAGCTGATATGTAGAGCACAGCCTCACGTCTTTGCTCTAAGCTGTGTGTGTTTGAACCCTTGTGCGTCTGCGCTGCCACTTTGCACTTGTGTAGTGTTGTGATTCAGTGATAAGGTCATCAGGCTGCCAGTCAGCGCTGAGAGCCAGTCGCTGCGCTCTGTATCGGCTTCCTGTAGCCTGCTAGATGTCTGACAGGATCCAGAGCCTGGACAGCAACGTGGCGCCATCCTTCACTCGGCAAGCTCCTCGCCGCCGCCGCAGCCGTATGCGCAGTTCATCATGTGAAATAGAGACGAGGGCAAGTGTCTTCACGTCGCTGAGTGACAGAAACCCCCTGTCACATGAATTAACTCCTGTATGTATGATGGAGCACTGGCCGTGGCTGAGGGCACTTTACAAAGCTCCCCCTCCCCCTCTGCCTTACTGTTCTCCTCCTTCAGGCTTTTTGCATGAAGCCCATTCAACTGTTCAGTGTAGAAACATGGCAGAGAGCAGTGATATCTGATGGCACCTCTGTCCTCCAAGCACCCACTGAGTATACAGGGACTCGCCTCAGCAAAAAGAGAGTGGAGGGTGTGCTGAGTGGTGTGTAGTGGGTGGGTGATGGTGGGCAGCATGGCTGATGCTATGAAATAAAATGTGTATAGCAGTTCTTTGTAAAGGTGATTGTATTTTATGGCTCCCAAGACTGATATAGGTAATAATTTTATATAAAAATACACTAGTCTTATCAGCCTAAATCAGCAGCAGCTGCCACTGAGTATTCATCCACTAATCTGTTGATGTAGATGGAGATTTGTCCTGTTAGCCTGGCAAAGGTTAACAGTATGGGTACTGACAGGAGAGAATATTTAAACAAAAGTCTTAAGCCTGGCTGGCAGGTCCTAGAGATTGCAATGTTGAGGCGGTGAGGCTGAAGAAAAGCTCATGGAGCGTTGAAATGAATTCTCTGGAGAATGTAAAGGTGTCATTTCATGCCAATCTAATCTTCTGATTTGATTGAGTTCTTGTGTGCAAATGGAATATTTGCCCCGATTGTGGTGCTTGAAGAAAGGTCAAGGATTTGCTAGTCTGATTCACCAGATGTAGACTGTGGCTGTAAGTCTGCCGTTAGCCGATTATTTAGTTCGGCATTCTCCTCCGTTTTCAAAAATCTCCTTTGCAACAGTCAGCAACCTCCGCGCTAACAACTTACACACTGAAAATGGCAAGTTTTGACATAGATTCTGATCATGCAATAAGGCATGTCTGCTTTGCTCTTTCAGTGAATTGTTGTAAAATGAATGAATAAAACAACGCGTGAGTGCACCTCCGAAAAACCCAGGCTCTGTCTTACAGGATGCTGATGCTCGATGTTGACCAGTTTTCTGACACAGCCAGTCAGAGTTGATATGCCACATCTTTTTACCCAGGCAGCGGCATGACAGTGACTTTACAAATGTACCGATCCATTCCACTTCACATGAGATTCTGTGATATCGTTATGATAATGTTCTGCAAGAACCACATACAACTAACAAGTTGGCTGTGTTTTTAACGGGTCAAGTGAGCTCCTCCTTAGCTAAAATATAGTCAGTCTTAGGACACAGATTATTAAATTATGTTTGTCTTATTTATTACTAAAAAACAATCACACAGTCAACATATGTCTGGTACTGTAGGCCTACTTTTTTGTGGCATTTTCTTTTGTGGAGAACTAGCCATTATAATGACAGGGCTCGCCTCCCCACATGCAATTGTTACACAGAAACAAGCCCCCTGCAGCACTATGGCTGCTGCATCCTGGGCAAAGCGCCGCCCAAGCAGATTGTGATTGGTTTAAAGAAATATGATGGAAAGAATACAAAGTCAGGGCATTTCTTCCCCTGTAGCAGAATAATAATGTGTACTTCTGGACCTTTCTCTAGCATGGACACAGCTGTGGCTGTGTGATGGCTCTGACTACACAAGATTAAGGATTTGCCAGCAACATTAGGATCCATCCTCTGAAATTTGACCAAACAGTGACAAGGCCACCGAATTATCAAAATGAGCGGAATCCATTACCAGTAGACTATGAATTTAGACATCAAAGTTGAATTTGTAGTTTGACATAGGTTAGGAACAGGGCTGAATTTCTGAACAAACAAAGCAGGCAGCAGGGCCAGAAAAGGTGACGCTTGATACATAGTCAATGGTTTTGTTGGATTGTTGCGTAATAACCACAGTTGTAGTACAGTATAGTTATATCATTAGTGTACAAAGAGTTGGAGTAATCGGTTGGGTTGTCATTGGAACCCAAAAGTTCATTTTTGTCCCCTAGTGGGTTGATTCAGCCATGGCCAGGAGACATTTTGACCTAATGATGTTGCCAAAAGAAAGGTCACGTGATCATCATAGCCAAACCAAACCACAATCATCATCTGGAATTTTTTTTTTTTTACAAAATGTCTTGTTCTGAGACTTAGTAGCCTCTGAAACATTTCAGCACCTACTGAGGCAATTTTATGAGTCATTTGTGTTGATCAACAACCCTTTCAACCTTTGCCATTATTACGGTCATTTCATGCTATAGAGCAGTTAGCGTCTCACTTAATGAACCTTTGAGGATGTTGGGGAGCGACTAGGAATGGCAGTGCAAAGGAGTGATGGTTGGTGAATGTGAGGGAATGACCTTACAGGAACTGCAGCACAGACTCTTCTCTAATCTACCTTCAGTGAGCTGATTTTATTTCAGTGTCAGCCTGAATGGCTTTCACTGGCAGCTTTCCATTCAATAAAGAAAAGAGGGAAGAAACTATGTTACCTTTTACAGATCATTTCAAAGGTGAAGTAACTTTCTCCAACTTTTTCTCAGCTTTATTGTTCAACCTAGAGCAGATAAGTTGATAATGTTCTTTAACTTCACATTCATTTATATTGCGATTATTAAGAAATATGCTGAGTTCAAGCAGAGTCACATTTGGTGTACTCACTCATTAATATTGTTCAGCAGGTTATTGATTCACTTTTTTAATTCTCATTTGAGACTGCAACAAGCCTCTCTTTGATTTTAAATGACAAAGGTGCTATAGAAAATGTGTCATATTGAATTTGTTCTTCCAAATGTGTTTTTGAAAGCAGCAGAAGCCCTCAAGCAATTTACTGTGATTAAAGCTTGTTTATCTATAAAACACAAGACTATTAACAGTTAATAATTCCCTCAAACGCACCAGGAAGGCCTCAATAAAAGACAATTAAAAATGTTCCCTCGGGTTTCCAAATAATTTACCCAAACAAAACTGCTACCTCAACATTAAGTGTTCAATCAGACTGTCAGTGACAAAAGGCCACACAGAGGGTTCATTTAATAAGTCCCAACATTGAAAACACAATTGTTACACCTCCTCTTCTGTTTGCTTGGGCTGCTGGAGCGTTTCCAGTGTGACTCCTCAGACATGATCATCGAAGCCATGCTCAAGCTACAGCACAGCAGCTGCATCGCAGTCTCAGAAGATAACCCAGGCGCCAGAAAAAATGTTGGCATATGTTAAACCTTGATGGTTTCATCAACACTGTGGTTAATGTGTGGTTAGGTCTTGACATGAAAACCATTAGTTTGGAGAACATCATGTTTGGGCCTAAAAAAAAAAACAATTTTGGTGGCACAATGGCGGCTGGAGACCCTGTTGTGGTCTCCAAAAAAAAAATCACCTGTGTATCATGGCAGCTGGAGATGCTGCAATTTCTATGCAAGAAGCAGTCACTTTTTATGGCAATATTGCCGGTGTAGAAACAGCAACAGGTCACTAAAAAACAACTGGTTTTGTTGTTAGTTAGTCTCAAACAGTGGCCTGCAGCGTCCAATGACAAAGTCAGCTCATATACTACTTTAGAAATGTTGATATGATACATATGAAATGTACAAATGTAACAGAGTAGTCGTTTACAAAAATAAACAATGCCAACATTTTCTCCTGGCGACTGGCTGCAGAGGACCATACATTTCTTGTGCCTGGACATTAGGTTTTAGTGCAGCATCTGCTGTGGTTGTGAAGTCCAATCTGTGAGAGGAAGACTCAGCCGCAGACGTGCTGATGACGTGGTGGTGTCTTGTTGCTGTTGCTTCTATTTCATTTTTGCTGTTCTCCTATGTCAGCAGCCCACTGCTGAGTACCTGCTGCCATTGAAGATGGCCCTAAGAGGCAATTTCCCAGCTGACAGGGTTGATGGTGAAGGACTTGAGGTGTTGTCTGCACAGATCCTGTGGGCGGGTTGGTGAGGTGTAGGCCCTGTGTTGCTCAGGCAGCAGGGCTCCCTTCTTAGCTTCCCTGGTGTAATCCAAAGGACGACCCAGTACATTTGTTGACAGTTTCCAAAACAATGTTTTAAAACAGTAAATTGCCTTTTGGAGAGGAGGCACGTTTTCTATCAGGGTTTGTTCCCTTAACCTTTTGTGTTACAAACTACAGCTTGGGGAATGAGGCTCATCTCTTTACCTTGGTGATAGCTCGACACAGGTGTACTGTATGTTGAAATGCTAAACAACTCTAGCTGCTAGACACTCATTGCTTGGTGTTACAAAATCTTAATCATCCAAACTCACTCCATATTTAAAATGAGTGTTATTCCATTTGGAATCTTGTTCATTTCATCACGCCAAATAAAAAGTTGAGTGAAAAGTTTAAAAAGTGTTATATCAACTCTTTTAACTCCCCTGACATGAAAAAGTCAAGATGATGAAGAACATTAATTCATGAATTATTTTTTTTCTCCTCCCAAGTAGTCCATTTGCAGCTAGACACCCTTGTGAATTGTAAGTTTCTCCGGTTTGTGTAATTAGTTTAGAGATCACATTCTGACAAACTTGAAACTCTAAAAAACCTGCTTAGCCACAGGTCCCTGGCCAGGGAGTCATCCATCAATTTGTAATGCCTGGAGAACTCTGAAGTAATTCTCCGAGCTTGGATAGAAGTGTAAGAATAGCACATGGACACACACACACACACACCAAGAAGATTTCTGAGCAAGGTAATCATCATTTTAAGACATTCTGTCCATTTGCCGTTTCAGCAGAGCTTAACTTGGCTTGAAAATTGGTCTGTTGTCAGACCACAGCGCCCAGCAGCCCCTGCCATATCAACCTAGTCACACATTATTTCAGCCAGTTGTCCATGTTTTATCAACTAGTTCAATAGTCATTTTTTTTTTTAAAAAAAAGAAAAAAGTAACAGTATCTTAAAATATAATGTTGTTGCCCCTGAAACAAATGTAAAATTGACTTTTTGAATATGGGACACACTGATCTCAAACACCATGTTAGGGTATTAACTAGTAACGTGAAGTTTTGGCTTTGACCAATTAGAAATGAAATATAAGCCATATACATTTATAAAATTGAAATATTATAAGATGAAATGTAAAATTGTCCATTGTCACCATTAAAAGGTCTAGTATTTAGCAGAATCTAGTGGTGACATTGCTGACTATAACCAAATGAAACTTCTCCTGTGTGCCAAGCATGTGAAAACTATGGAGGCTGACGCAAAAATGTGAAAACGTAGATGGCCCCATCAAGAGCCAGTGCTTGTTTTGTCCATTCTTGGCTACTGCAGAAAACCATAACAGACTTGGTGGAAGATGGCTGGCTCTTTAGATACAAACACAACAATTAATAGTTTCAGGCGATTATAAACTAATGAAAACATAGGTATGAACAGTACATTCCATTTCTGCCCACATATCCACTTAAATCCTACACACTGGACCTTTAATGATCATAGCAGTGCTTTGAGCAAAATGCTAACAGCATGCTAACATGCTCATAATGACATAGCTAGCATGCTGATGCTAAGTGAGCATACTGTTTACCATGTTCACCATCTTTTACCATACCATACCAACTTTATTTATAAAGCACTTTAAAAACCCAGTGGACCAAAGTGCTGTACACAATTAAACATAAAGTGTACAATAGGCATAGGACATTAAATATACATAAAACAAAGCATAATAAAAACAATAAAGATAAAAACATAAAGTGCAATAAAATAACACAATATAAAACCAGTAAAACACTTTAAGGCACAGCACATAAGTAAAATTAGTCAATAAAATGAGTAATAGCAAATTAAAAGACATCAATTTATGCGGGATCAAAGGC
The DNA here is from genome assembly GCF_011397635.1 of Epinephelus fuscoguttatus. Taxonomy (NCBI): domain Eukaryota; kingdom Metazoa; phylum Chordata; class Actinopteri; order Perciformes; family Serranidae; genus Epinephelus; species Epinephelus fuscoguttatus. The sequence goes on along the minus strand of NC_064758.1, from coordinate 9,602,394 downwards.
CATGGAGAACAGGTGGGTTTTAAGGCGCTTTTTAAAAACATGCAGTGATGGAACTTGTCTGATGTCGAGAGGCAGGTCATTCCGTAGTTTTGGTGCTACAACTGAGAAAGCAAGGTCCCCTCTGAGCCTGCTTGTCATTTTGGGAACTTTCAGGAGCAGCTGGTCAGCTGACCTGAGAGGGCGTGTAGGAGTGTATGGCTCTAGCAACTCAGAGAGGTATAGTGGGGCGAGGCCATTAAGAGACTTAAAAACAAATTAAAGAATTTTAAAGTGGATCCTAAAACGTATGGGCAGCCAGTGTAATGCGGTTAAAATAGGGGAATTGTGCTCACGTTTGTTTGTGCCACTTAAAAGGCATGCGGCGGCATTTTGCACCATCTGGAGGCGGGTGACGGCGGATGCACTAACCCCTATATATAAAGCGTTGGAATAGTCTAGCCGACTAGTTACAAAGGCGTGGATTATCATTTCTAAGTGTTGCCTTGAGAGAAAAGGTTTTATTTTTGCTAGCTGCCTCAGTTGAAAGAAACTCGACTTCACAACTGCCCTAATCTGACTGTCGAGATTAAGCCCAGGATCCATTATTACCCCAAGGTTTTTGATGGTTGGTTTAGTATATTGAGCCAATGAACCCAAATCAACGGGTGGGGTCCTAACAGTACCATTAAAGACCATCACCTCTTTGTTTTCATTAAAGTTTAAAAAGTTTAGTGCCATCCAGGCCTTTAAGTCATTAAGACACTTAAAAAGTGGTCCCAAGGAAGGTGCATTTTTCTTTTTAAGGGGCAAGTAAATCTGGCAGTCATCTGCATAGCAGTGGAAAGATATACCGTGTTTGCGTAAAATGGACCCCAGTGGGAGCAAATATAGTGAGAACAGAAGAGGGCCTAAGTCCGAACCTTGTGGTACCCCACATGGGAGGGATGCACAAGAGGACGTGAAGTCACCAATGCTGACACTGAAGGTTCGGTCTGCTAAGTAGGATCGAAACCACTCCAGTGCTGAACCCCACCCAGTGTTCTAGACGAGATATTAAAATTTTGTGGTCCACTCTATCAAACGCAGCCGTTAAATCTAAAAGCACAAGAATGACATTGTCACCAGAGTCAGTAGCTAAAAATATGTCGTTAAAAACTCTCAGTAGGGCTGATTCTGTGCTGTGGAGATTTTTAAAACCAGATTGGAAGGTTTCAAGAATATTGTGCTTTTCCAGAAATGCCATTAATTGACTATAAACTGTTTTCTCAAGGATTTTTGAAAGAAATGGCAGTTTAGAGATAGGCCTGAAGTTTGCAGGGATTGTGGGATTTTAGCACGTTGGCATGCCAACATTTGCTCATCTGCACTAAACCCAGAATGCAGCTGAAGCTGATGGGAATGTCATTAGTTTTGCAGATATTGATCATGAACCAAAGTATTTCACAAAATTAAATTTAGATCAGATGATGGGGCTAGACAAAAGGACAGGTCATCAGCAAAACATTAATGATTCATCCTGAGGGGGCCATGAATGTCTGTACCAAAATTTAGGGCAAATTCAATAGCTGTTGAGACATTTCAATCAAGGTCGTCAGGATTACATTCAGATATGATGTATTCAGATGATTATATCAAGAGACCCCCTGACCTTTCTTCTAGCCCCATAAGGTCAAAATTTCTACTTGGACACAACACATCTGAAAAGCCATAAAGTTTTCCATGCACACTGAGTACATTTACATGCACGCTAATATTCCAATATTTTTCAGAATATGACAATGACATGAGGTACTTAACGTAGTTAACGAAGCAACAAAGTTACGGGGGTTAGGTTTAGGTATGTAAATTTACTGGTGTAGGAAAAGGAACATGGTGACAACGTACCTCAAAATGAGTCAAAGTTCAGTCAGAGTTCACTCAGTTCCGAACACCAGTCCCCTTCGGGAAAGTTCTGCATTTTGTGATCCATCTACCACCCCAACATGATTCCTTACAGGGACTGCTTCTTTTTTTACTTTCATCAGAGCATTGGTCATGTGGTAGCAGCCCTGCCAAATATATGGGCTATACACGAATCACTGGCTCATGATTACGTAGGGTATGCAATTTTGTTATTTTTTTGTAGGAAAACATATGTGCATAAGAACAGTGGTGGTTATAGGAAAGAAAGAGGGAGGCTGTGTTTGCCTGGTCCTACCAGTCCACCACTGGTGGAAACCTTTTAAAAATTCCTGTTTTGATGCATTACAAGCAAAATGGCACAAGTAGCTCTCGGGCACCTTAATTGGCGTATGCACGGCTGCACTTAAACAGAAATATTAGCAGAATATTCATTTTCATTATCCCTGTAAACATCTCAGTAGGAATATTGTCTTTGTCAGCATAAGGTCAAAAACAGGATATTTTTTGCATGTAAGCATAGTTGCCTCTTAGATAATGACATCTTTTCCCTTTGGACTCCCTGTGAGCTTTCTTCTCACAACACACTGAGATTCACTGAGTGTCATCTGTGCACACAGGATATCTTAAACAAGTTCTCCAAACAACATGTTAAGTATGTCTCGTGTCTCATTCAGTGCCCCTATTCGTAGGATAACATGGTCTGTCAGTGCCTTCCAAAATGCATATGACATTGGAAAGTGCTGTATGAATCATTTTTCTAATCTGCCATCATTCACATCACAACATAGGTTGTTTCTGATATTTGTATAAATGCCCAATGTTGTTTTTCTGTTGAAGACAGTCTCATTATCTTATTATGTAATTGTCTAAAAATTGCTGAGTGTTTTCATGCTCTCAGTTAGAAAAACTCTATTGATTGTATTCCTTACACAATCAGTATGTTTTTCTTTTCAGCACTTTCATATCCTGGAGCTTTTGACTTGCAGGCTTGTTAACTTTTAGTTATGACTAGCAAAATAGAAAATGTCCTTCTAACAGATTCTTGGAAGGAACTTTGTTTTCCACATGATCACTATAAGACACTTTTATCAACAGAGCAGCCAGCCATACTGTATTAAATCTGACGAAGCACTGTAGCCTTCTGCTTTTAAAGCTTTGAAATCAGTTTCTCATTTTCCTATTTGAGTCTTTAAATGAGAGTATCAAACTGTTGAGTGCTACATAACCAAAAAAAGGGCCCTGTGTCAAGGCCGCCTGGTGTTTGTACCTTTGAAGACCAGTTGCTCCTCAGTAATATGTTCATTATAGTCTCATTATGCTAATGTCATGTACTTTGTTCCTTGCTGCTGTGTTCGGCAGGCCAGTTGGCGGTGGGAACCTGCGAGATAGTGATGCTCAACAGAGACAGCAGTGTTCCCAGACGGACCATTGCTAGGCAGACAGCCCGCTGCGCCTGCCGGAGAGGCCAGATTGCCGGGACCACCAGGGCGAGGCCGGCATGTGTAGACGGTGAGTTGAATGACCTTTCTAGCCAAGGGGAGGACAATTGTTCCATTGAGGGCAGAATTTACTGATTTTAGTTGGAGTGTGTCAAAACAAGAGGCCCAATTGTTAGAGGAATGTAGTGAAAGCTGTGCCTAATAACTGTTTACCCCTCCCGTCACTACCGCTGTAGTTCCCTTGAGCAAGGCGCTGAAACAGCATGCCCAAGTGTATGAATGTGTAGCAGGGTACGCTGGAAAGGAGGGACAGTCTGTGAATAGATAAATGTTGAATTAATTGAAAATGGTTTCTCAGCTGGTCCTGAGGAACATTAGAAACAGTTAATTTTGACTGTAATTTAATTCACTGGAGGTTATCCCATTTATTGAAGTACAGTCATTAATATTCCCATCATAGTCTCTCCGCTGTCTCACCTGTAGTAACCTTATGATTTATTACTGAATTAACAACAATATTCTGGCAGTGGGTCAAAACCCTCTGTTTGTCTACATGAGGTCCACTGAATGAATCCCTGCCGTCCACCACTTTATTACTTGCACAGCATTGTTGTGTATAAACTGGAATTACTCTCTGAGCATTTGTTTATGTGAAGTAAGATTTGACTTTAATGTGCACTAAGTGAACACTGGGTGAATGCAGTACATACACTGCTACATGTAGCTTCACACTACTGTCAGGGAAACATATAATCTTGGTCCCCACTGCTGTTATTTTCTCCCTGATTTCACATCATATTTCTGCTGAAACATGTCCGGTTGTGAAGATTTTGGTCTAGAAGTGTATGTTCACATGCAGATAGAACCCTCAGTGTTTTTTTGTATTCAGACAAGAGAGAGAAGGGAGAGACAGGAAAAAGAAGTTCATCAGGTGTGCTTAGATACTTTTTCTGTGAAAATATGGTGTGTTCGAGGTGTGGTCGTTATTGCAGAATCAAGTTAGAAAACTTAATTTTAAACATTAAAGCATGTAAAAATGTTTTAGTAAAAACCCAAAATACATGCATGAACCTGAAAATGAGAACAATAGGCACCCTGTAAGTCTGTAACAGAATCTCTAAACATTTTTCACAGCAGACATTTTGACATAAAAGGAACATCATGAAAAATCATAATAGGAAATGAACAGGTGTAACTATTAACATTATTGATGGATCCATCCCATAATGTATCCCATTCCAGTGAACCAGCATGCACAATACCAGGGCCCTACACCTGGCACACCTGAATGAAGTGTAGTCATTATTAATGTTCAGTCAGAGACACTTAGATTTGGAATTGACCATTTATAGTCTGCTAATCCCACTAAATAAACACTACATGGAGAATAAATCATAATTAAATTGATTTCATGAAACACAACATAGGGAGGAGGTTGGGGTGCTGGATGGAGCTGCAGCAGGATGTATTTTTGGCATGGTTGTCACAGTAGTGATAAGTGTCTTGTTATAATGTCTGTGCTGTACACCTGCATGAATATGATTGGATGTTACTAGCTACACAGCTGTAAATGAGCCAGTCGTTGTAAAGCATACTGAAAACACCTGGTGCCAATTAGCCAACATAGGCGCAACTTCAGCGCTCTGCCTGAACTAATGCTATGCTTCATTAATTACACCCATGCACTTCCTCCTGTGATATATTAAAATGTCAGATGTCACAATATCATAAACATGTCTATTGTGACAGGACCTTGTTTTCTGTTCTAACTGGGGTTACAGTTCAGCTGGGACACCATCATGATATCAGTGATATCGTGACATGCGTTCATGTCATGACTATGCACAGTGGCAACAAACATGACTGACAGTGAAAGTAGCATTGCCAAAGGCTCCACTGTGGAAGAATTAGTTTCATAGAGGGGAGCAACTTTGGTAGTGCGGTAGTGGTTTGGCTACAAAAGGTTAGATCTACAACAGATCATGTAAAATGTACAGTAAGCAGGTAGAACACCAAAAGGAGGACAACATGACAAATTTATTTCACACTGATGCATCAGGTGTGGTACAGTAAGAGCCAGAAATCATTGGACCCTAAACCTACAACGAAACACTGGGACAACCTGGCATAACTGAACCATTGACAAGTTGCTTTAAATGTATACTATACAGGAATTGTCAGTGACTGTTTATTAACGCAATACTCACACTTGGCCCCTCCGCCCTCCGCTGCTGCAAGCTACTGTACTATTGTAGGAACATTACATTTGTTGTCGTGGAAAAGCTGATACTTTAGCCAAGCTAACCACTGGCGCCTACCTGTCAGAAAAGAAGAAAAGAACCCAACTCCATGTCACTCTTCATCCCCATCCTCTCTTTCAGTGATCTTCAGCATAAGTGAAAGTCAACCCCAAATTCACTATCATTTTGGAACCAGGTTTTGCATTTCACCTTGGTATATGTGCATTTTTTTTCAGTGCCTTGTCCCTGATTTTCTTAGCCTCTTCTTGGATGCATGCTGCTTACAGTCTGACACCAAGTAGCTACGTTTTTATAAGTCCTGATGTCACCTGCATGCTGTTATTCGCTAGGGGCTACATGGCTGAGGAATGTCCCAAACTCAGCAAAAGAAGAGGAAAATAAAGCTAAAGACCATCTTGTGATGGGATCATTTCAGCCATGATAAAGGGATCCGGGACAAATGTCAGTCCGGGGGTGTAAAGTGGAGGCGCAATGGCCCCTTACTTACCTTCTACCCTTTTTGCTTGGACTGCACCCATCTTTGAACACTGCCTTTATTTTGATCTCAACTGCACACCTGTAAAGTTACATGACAGCACCTTGCACAGTTGTGACACTTGATAAAATCTGACCACATACAGATGGACAGACAGACATATAAACACCTGGCAAATTATTATTCTGTGGTAGTTCCTGCCACAAAAGGTGCCATCAAGACTACACACACACACACACACACACACACAAATGAAAACTTTACCAGCCACAGGACCTTTGTCGCCACCACCGCCACTGTGTACATGCACATCACGTCCTGTGCATGGGGCATCAAATGCTGGAGGGGGCACCAAAACAACTAATGATCATCAATCATAATGATGAACTATTTAAGATGAAGCACAACTACAATAGGCACCATTAGACCATTATAGTCAGTATGATATACATAATTGCTCGAAATAATAAAATGAATTATGCGTCAGGGTCATTAAGTAAACAACCAAGCAAGCAAGGCTGAACCGAAGTGATGCGTTATGTTTATCTGTCCTCTGCTTCATTCAGTACTGGGGACAGCAGTTCAGGCAGACAGGTCAAAAAGTGACAAATCAGCATTCCGAGTAAGTTATTATTTCTTTAAAAATTGCATGCAAAACAATTACGCTTAGGGCACCCAAATCTCAAGCATTGTCCCTGGTTGTTGCACATGGTAATAAAAATACAGGCACAGGGCAGAGTCTAGAGATAAATACATTGCCACACACTTCTAGTGGGTCAGTGATGACTGAGACGGATACGTTTTGTGTGAGCCTATGGATATATTTTTTTTTTTCATAAAATCCTGCATAGTCTTTAATGAGATCGTAAATATACAATAAAGCTAGTAATGAAATATTTGTCAGACTTAATCATATTGTCATAAACATTATTATCAATGAAATACCTTGATTTAAGGACTGGTAGTCCTTAATAATTAATCCCCATCCTAGACACTCAATTAAAGTCAGCAACCGAAAATAAAGGTCCAATTGAAGAGAATGTATGGGCTTCCTTCTTTCTCCATTAAAAGCAACTGCCGATGTAATTTGGTTGTTTAACCAGCCAATCGATAATCACTTTGCGTGTCTCCCTTTTTGATGCCTTTTAGACTGTTTGACTCCCAACTATGTGATTGTCTGTCTGCACTAGAGCTCCTCCAGTCAGCCAGTGTGACATCAACAAATCAGTAATAGCTTTGTGCCTGTTTGGTTGTCTTCATGTTAAATTTTCCGCCTCCTGTGGTGTTTTTAATATGCTGCAACTGAATAAAGATCTCTTGTAATGGAGAAAGTGTGGTGTTCATCCACTTTGTAAGATAAGATTTTATACTTTTATAGCCCTCTCTGTGTTATTGGACAGTATCTAGATGAGGGTGATAAGATTGATAAGACACAGTCCATCTGTGATGCTGATTGGATCTCAGTATATCACAATCACATGCATCAGATGCATCATTACTTCCATCACACAATGACTCATGTCAGCCTTAATCTAATAGCCCTGACATGAGTCCCACAGCCTGTGTCACGCTCCCCACACTGTTTTTAACCACCACTCCCTCTCTGCAGACGCCTCTCCGTAACACTCAACAGATGCTAATTAACTTACAGAGAGCTATGATTACAGCAGCAGGAAATTGATTATTACGGGCTTCCCGCCGCACCACACCCTACACTCCATTAATAGCCAGTGCATTAAAGATGCAACCTGTTGCTCGCAGGCTCGTTTAAAGGCTTTCTGCTGACAGCTGGAAATGGTGTCCATCATCACGAGGCTTTAAAGTAGAATTTCTGCATATTGCTTGAGAATGCAGTGGGTGTAATGCCGCCACTGTTTGGACATCCTCACTGGCCTTTAGTTCAGGGTATATTCAGTTACACTCACTTTTGATGTGAATGCCCATAAATGCCACTTTGCCCTTCCAAGCACATAAACCAATTTACTGACTTATAGACATGTTTATTCATTTGTGTCTCTTGCTGAAGCTTTGGCTTACTCCAGTTTTTTCCACTGAGCTGTTATTAACACAGCAAGGGCTCACTGTCCTCTGGGTCAGTTTAATATGACTTATTCACAGCAGCAGCAGCAGTGGATCACTGCCTTTTTGAGATGTGTGGTAATAGAATAGTGACCGTTAATGAAAGTTGAGAAATCAAAGGCCAGGAACTCAGTCCTGATATCAGGAGTTTACATGAACTTTTTTAATAATCTGATAGCCAGTGTTGTCAAGTAAGATTGGACTGGTGTCAGAACTTTCAAAGCGGTTTGAAATTAAGCCAAACACTGGACCAGACTGGTATACCAAATTTTCTGTGGTGTCACACTTGGCTCAGCAACCGCTCCTGAGTGAAAGTTCCAACAGAAAACAAGTGTCTGACTATAGCGCATAACATTGGAGCTCTCATTCCACACTGAATCTGTTAAATATGCACTTCTGTTACTTCATGCAAAAAAAACACATAAATATTATCAGACTGGAGACATAACCACTTCGATGGCTGAGCAGCCTGCTTCTCCCTATGTTTGTAATGTTACTTTTTAAAACAGAAAAGGCAACAGGAAATGACATGCAATATTGCCAACAGCAAGGAGCCTTGCTTTTTATTAAAGATCGTCATTTACTAGAAACTTCCAGCTTCCTGGTGATCTCCTTCCAGCCAGCTGATGCCTTATTTTGTTTTTTGTAGTGAAAAATGAAGGCGTCTTATAGATAATTCCTCAATTCAACTTTGCTTTCAAAGCCAGCAACAGTAATTAAGTTTTAATAAAGCGCAGTTTTAGTTTTGAGACTAACTGTCTCATGGTGTCACCTCAAAAAACCCATGAACATTCTAGTAAAGAAACAATGTGTGGCCCATGCACGCAGATGGCACTGGGGACGGATTTATAGTAATTCTCGGTTAATAACACTGCACAGCTGATGCATTGATAACCCCATGTTCATGCTACGACTAATGGTGCGTTCAGTTGTACTTGTAAAATGGAGTTTTGGAGTCGGAAAAGCTTTGAAATCTAGCATCTACAAGCATAAACGCCAGGGTTTTCGTTTCATTTCATTAACTGTCCATTTTTTTTATGAATTCCATGTTCCATGTCCCAGTTTTAAACCGGGAGGCGCTCAGTTCGGAGGTTACTTTTTTTGGAGCTCCGAGTTCCAACTTCCAATGTAAATGGAACGCACCATAAGGCACGATTCTCGACCTTGGGGTCCTAAGAGGAGCTGGTAGCTGTGCCTGTGCCTGTAGTGGTAACCATAGTGATCATATATAACTTTCTAATGACTGAGCTGGTGATTTCATTTCACATTTCATGCTATGTAGGCTATACTTACTTATTTGTATTTATGTGAATCTGTTATCTGTTATCAGTGTTTATACTTCCGTTTTCATACACATTGTTACGTTTATAATCATTTACATGAAGGCACGAGTGTGAATCATTTCAATTTTATTTTATTATTAATTTTTGCTCATAGGTTCTTTGCTTTTTTTGTCAGAATACAGTTAAAGTTTCTGTGCTGAGATTCTTCATCCTGCTGAGATCAACAAATGTTTAAATAAAACATATGCAGAAGGCATGAAGTTTTGGTGTGTGATTGACATACCAGACAAATAACAGTTGGATCATGTATGGCTAGTGTTGATCAGGTAGGTGTTTGTTTATCAATGTTCATTCAGTCAGAAAACTCACGATTCTAATGTTTATTGCAGCTTCAGTATATATATATATATATGTATACATATGTATACATATATATATCTGTATTTACACAAAATAACTAATGGAGTTGGAATCATTTGCCGACAGCTTGGTCCCCCCCAGTTCAAAAATCCCATCTGCGCCCCTGGTGTGGCCGCTCTCCCCCCTCCCACCTCTACTGAAATCTGACCTCCCTCATGTAGTTGACACAGTCCTCAGCTCGGCAGGAAACTGCACGTGGCCTGTCAGACACTAGTGACTCCATTAGTCCATTGATAAACATATTATGTTAATCACGTTGTCATATCGCTTATTACTAATGCTGTACAGTATGAGTTGGATTTAGCACCGTAACACTGTCTGCACAAATTGCTGATGTAGGTTACTTTTGAATTTGTCAGAATATTTCATCATGACAAACGCCAGTCCAGCAGGTTTGCATAAAATCAAACCAATTTAAGCTCGTCTACCAGGCTGGAGCAGCAAAACTGAACATCTACCCAACTCTATAGTCAAGACCATCTAAAACGAGACCAAGTCATGTCCAAGATCAAGCCAGTGCAAATCCCACACTGCTTAAAACACTTATGATAAAATGTGGAACATACAGAACCTAGGCACTCCTCAAAATGATCTAAAAGATCCACATTCCCATTAGATTCCTCTTAATGCTCCTCTTTTATTGTCCGCTGTATGTATGTGTGTATGTATAGGTGCACCATGAGAAATATGTTGATAAAATATTCAAACAGCAAAGTAGAGGTGGAAGTAATGCATGGTAATGTTCTTTTGTTTTCTATGAGCAAACAAATATGAACAAGTAAAGAAATAAAATCTGCTTAACCATTTTTATTTAATGCTCTTTTTGCACAGGCGATTTAAAGGAAAATCCTGCTGTTGGGGTCTTGACCAGTCTTGAAATAATATCCAGAGTCCTCTCTGTCTAAGGCCGAGACAAGACTAAGTGAAAATACAGTTGAGTCCAAGACGAGATGAGACCTTCAAAAATTGGTCTTGAGACCGATCTCATGTACAACAACTCTGCTGACACCATCAGATGTTTACAACATACATAAAACCTGGTTTGCTTTTCAGCAACTTGATATTAATTCCTCTTTTCTGTGAGTCATATTATTATACTATCACCTTATTCTGGTCCGAGTTTCAAGCGTTATTTGTCATTTCAGTGCTTTGCTTCTCCTAGAGAAAATGAAGTATTTCTGTCCTCGAAAGCAAAACAAAAAAAAACAAATCTGTGGAATATTGTTGGTGTTGCCTTGATCTCCACAGAACTACAAAGTAATGTACAGTCACTCTGATGTGGGCAAGACACATAAAAGAGAAATCTCTTCTCAGCAGTGTCTGACTGACAGAGTCAGTGGCAATCGAGGTGTTACGCACCATTTCTGTAATGCAGAATTTATAGAATTTTAGTTATGTAACTCTTGTTTTAGGTGATTTGAAAAAAGGAAGAAAGATTGATGCGTATGATGGCAGTGTTGCGGCTTTGTTCTGGGTGTTTCTGGTGTGTGCTGGCTGTATTTACATTGTCACTATTTACTAAAAGCCAAATAATCTAAAAAAGCAGACCAGATAGAGAGTTGCTTGAGCATGGATTTGTCAGCTCTCACAGGTGAGTGTCAGTGTTTGACCTGATTTTTTTGGCCCCTCCCTCACCTTCTTAAGGCTGGTAGGAGTCTGTATTTGCATGGAAAAGACCCAGAGGCAATGAACTAATCTTGGAAAGTAATGCTGTTGGAGGAACACTTGTGTCTTTTTGGCAATAATGACGTGCTTTTCTAAAGTTGTGATTCACAGGTGAAACAATGCCAGCGACAATAAAAACTTCACAATCTGTTCTGCACAGTCCATCTTTGTTTGCAGCAGTGCGATGAAGGCTGATAATGACGTCAGACCTTTTTTTGGATGTGAAAGCAGTTTGAGATACTGTAACTGTAACATTGCTAAATAGGAGCCAAGTGCAGAGAGGGAGAAGCAAACACACAAACAAGGGGCTTCTGTTGGAGTGGGCGTGTAAAAATAAACTAAACTTGCTGCAGAAATTTGGCAACTAAACTTAAATGCAAAAGAACTGACAGGAACAACCAGGATGCTGATCAATATATACTATATATGTATATAGTGAGTTTAAGCTTAACAGTCTAGGCAATATGCTGATGCTGATCAGATAAGACAGCTTATTGGCCATCACTCCCCACGAGTGAGATTGTGGCCTGCCAGCACAAATGTTGAAGAACACCCAAGACAGCTGCAGAATCAGCACCATGGACAGCGGTCAAGTCAGATTTATTTAAAGTCATTTTCTCTGAGACTTTAGATGTGTCCCAGTTCTATACTACATACTCCTGCAAATAAATCTAACTGGGCTGTTCACACTGGGAAAAGTGACACAATTAAGTATACTCAAACATGTCACTACCATACACACTATAAGATAATGGATGTAGCCACCCATTGGATTGTGGACTCCTGTTTGACAAGTGGATGGAGATAATCCTAATGCTAGCTGCTAGCTTGGTTAGCATGGTTTATTTACAGTTATGATTAACTGTGATACTGCTAATGCTTTTTGCTAATTTGTGCTTGCCAAAAACAGACTTGTAACTATTAAAACAGAATGTACCTACCAGAAAAACTAAACATCCCACTCCTTAGAGCAGCAATACCCAAATTGATTTGCCCAGGGGCCACTTCTGCAAAATGGCAGGAGGCCAGGGACCAGTTAATAAGCGAACCAACCCTGGCATGGATAAACAAGCTTATTTTGATACTTTTTAAATGCACTCTGACACCTTGTTTTAATCCAAAGTACAAAAAAAATACAAGTCTGATTCAGTTCATCAGCATTCTCGGAACCCATCAGCTGTATTCGTTGTCTGACTTCCGGCAGACGGCGATACAGCCTCTGGGGGCAGACCCCCGATTTTTTGGCATTCTGGTTTGATTTGGGCAGAGGAGGCGACTAGTTCATCAGCAACTACCTGGCACCCTACTGCGGGCCAGATTTGGCCCATGTGTATGCCTGAAAAGGTTTTTTAGTACAACTAAGATGTTTTTTAGATGACCAAAACATTACAATTAAGATTCATTAATTGAAAACACACTGAAATAGCTACGCCTGTACTCTGTGAATCTGGGGTTACACTATGTGTTACCTGACCAACATTGTTATCATGGTAGGGACTTGTAGACTCGTGGCATCCACCTGTCACTCAAAGCGGCCCCGCCCTTAACTACGCATAACTTTAAGCCTTGATAACATTTAAACAGGTGAGTTATTTAAAAATTCACCCCTGTAGAGTTGACATGAACTGAGACCAAAACAGTTTTTTGCACCAGGCCGCAAACATGTTTATTTCTGCTGTAAAGTTGGGCATTTTAACATGGGGTCTATGAGGACTGATTTGCTCTTGAAGCAAGCCTCAGGTGGCCATTTAAGGAACTAGTTTTTCAGCACTTCCATGTGGGCTTCATTTTTCTATCCCGGAGGTTGCTCCATGAACATCTTGAAAAACACAGAAAGTATGAAACGAGCCCTTTGCACTCTATGTAACAGTGGCCACTGCGGCCACAGGTGGCAATTACAGGTTAATGACAAATTCTAAAATGTAGTGTAACTGTAGCACAAGTATGGAAGAGTCATATAGTCAGCAGACTAGCTCAGTTATACCAGTTGAACAGTCATAACATGCTTGTTTGGTTGTTTAGTTTGTTTAGCTACTGCTCATACCAAACCAAGGCTGTAGCAGTAATGTGCTGGACTAAGAAGCATGTTGTTGCTTATGAATTGACCTTCTTTATCTGTAAGAGGACTAATGTTCTACATCTTTGAAAAGTTGCAGTCTTGCTTTATGGGGTTGCACAAAACACTTTCTTTGTATTTGTTAGGTTTCCAAACTTTACATTGACACTAATGTGTCAGTAACAGCTTATAGTAACCATTGTTAGTAAATGGTAAATTAATAGTCAATCTTATTTTACCATTAACAAACAATGAAATGATAATAAAAATTGCTTACTAATTATTATTTATGCTATAATTTATGTTTAACAGTTTATTGTTGCACATATAACATATTATATACTATATTAGTGTTTATTAATAGTTATTAATTGGTTTGTAAACATCATTTGGACACTATTAGAAAGTACAGTAGCAAATGATGATTATACCTTGTTAAATGCTTAATAACTACTGTGTAGTGCATTTATAAACATTATTTGGGTGGTCGTCAAAAGGTTGCAATGTTTATAGCTAAACTACGTAGGATTTATCAACCGTTTAACAAAGTATTATAATCATCAGTTGCTACTTTATTATAGCATCCAAACAATGTTAATAGATATTTTATGCACCAATTATTAACCATTCACAAACATCTAATAAAGTGTTTAAAATGTTAGAATGTGTGCACCACTGAACTTTTGAAACAACATAAATTATAGCATTACTAATAATTAGTGATAGTGAGTTATGCCCTTGTTTGTTAACAGTTAAACTACTATTGATTAAAGTTGAGTTAACTTAATTATTAATGATGGTCATTAATGTCTTATATACTGGCTGCAAACTGCTATGAAGGTTAGTAGCTCAACTAAACTTTGGAGTTTTAGTTATGTGATTTGGGAGTGAGAGTTTATTTTGCCGTCAGCTGCTGCTCCTAGTTGACCTTTCTGAATTCTAAATTAAACAAGTGGGCAATAATGGATCTGCATGTTCATGCATCTGTTTATTCATTCGTCACATGCAGTATCTCAGGTGCCACAGCCTGGATTTTTAATGAAATTCAGAGAAATTACACGTCTAAATGCAGGTTTCAAGCATTTCCACTGCCAGTTACTGTGATTGGCATGTTGGTGGTGGTAGGGATTACAAGTCAGAACTGAAAGTTTAATAAACATCCTCTCTTACCCTGACTGATGTGGATTTTAGTGCATAACGGTCCTTGCATTACAAACTTACTTCAAAGACCATCAGTTTACTGTATGTCAAATTGGATTTTGCACCATTTTGAATTCTACCCCAGCAGCAAGGAGCAGAGGCCAGTGAACATGATCGTGAGTTTTGTTTTCTGTTAACAGAATGGTGCTTTTCCTCACACAGTACACTGATCAAACCAGACACTGATGTTTGACCATGTTTGCAGTCGACCTTTCAGTGTATCAGCCAACTTTATGCAGCGATTAAAGAATTCATCTGCAGAGTTATAATCAACAGTAAAAGCTCATGGATTTGAATCTCTTTGCTGTTTCCTGTAATGAATAGAAACCAAAATCCAAGGCTTACGTATGATGTAGCCGTTGGGACAACAGTGTGCAGCTGGTGGCTTAAAGTAGACAATCGGACAAATATTTTTTATCTCCCCTGCCATTCTGATAGTATTCACACTTCCATAATGACATACCAACAAGCTTACCTAAGCCCCGCGGCAAAGAGTTTTTTATATGTGACTCACCTAAGAATTGATCTGCTGATTGGCCCAGATGGCGGCTGCATCCTTCTTGCAGCATGACAAGTTTACTCTGTTATTCCTTATTTGTTTTAATTCACTGAGCAATTTCTCTCTGTGCGACAAGTGCAGTGTATTTTTCTACAAAATAACTTCTTTTGTTAGTCTTTTTCAGGACACATTTCAAGCTTTTATGCCCTCTTTTTGTGCTGCTGTGTGTCACTGTTGTGCAGGTTTAGTCTGCACACTGTACACAGGAGGATTATGTGCTTTTCCTTGCTTGTCTCCCTGCTCTCACTCTAATCTCCTCCCGACTCTCTCTCCCTGCTCCCTCTCCTCTTCTCTGCCTGGCCCGTTGTTGCCATGCCACCACATCACACTGTAATGGTATGAAGCTTGATGGCCACCATGATAAGAGTCTGCAGGCTGCAAGTAGACAGGTTTATATGCTGGCTGCAAGCTTCTGCTTTCACACTTAGTGAAATGATTATTGACACTAAATGAGCCAAAAAAGTGATGCTGAAAGGAGATTAAGCACAAGGAAAGCTTTCTTCAGGTTTATAATGCAGGCTCACAATTGAGAAGATTTGTTGTATTCTTTATTTACCTCAGCTGCAGAGAGAAGCATGCCTTCATGTGAAAGAGGGAAAAATGCATTCAATTGTATTTCCTTTTTTTCTTTTTCTCATTTTTGTTGTTGATGCTCATGTTATTGATTAAGTCAGTATAATATGCATTTCACAGCACTAATTTTGTACCGGAGTGTTGCAATATCAGCCTTTGGTGCAGACAATTCCTGTTGCTTCTCTGTCAGCTCTACTAAATTTGTGCTAAATGTAGGCTTTTGCATCTATTTTGCAAGTCTTGGTGATGCTTTTTGTGGTTTTGCTTTGAATGGTGGTAGCGGGAGGCTGTGAGTCACTCATCTAGATGTGAAAATCAACTCATCAGTCTTCCTGCCAGCTTCTGCTACCTAGCTGCTAGCTAGCCAGGTCAGCATCAGTAAAGACTGAGGAAAGATGGCAAAGATGTGAACCAGCTGAAAAAGCACCTTGTACATCATTGTACGGATGTTGGATAGTAAGGCAGCAAACTCTAGCAGTTATTACAGGAGCAGAGGGGGAAGTGGCGAGACGTAGCATAACACACGTTTAAGTCTGCGTAATGTTGTACACATGTTGAAGAAGCCCATTTAGGGTTGGCAGGAGGGTTTTGGTAGATGGGTCAAACAAACACAGGACTTTCACCCAGGAGGCCAGTATTTGCATCACGGAGTCAACGTTGACTACTTTTATTAACAACATAGCCTGTGCTTGTGATGTGTGTGAAGTGTCCTATATTAAGTAACAAATATGATGTTATGTTAGTGACAAGAGTGCCAAACCGTAATGTGTTTTCCCCAAATATAATGATGTAGTTTCTGTTGCCTCAACCTAACCAGGTAGTTTTGGAGGGAAATTGTAACAGGACATGTTTAAAACTGCAACTGTTAGAATGGTGATATATGTCACTTTGCAGCCACTCTTTCCATTATCACTTTGTCTCCCCAACACCATCTTATTGCCTTTCACTATCCATTAAGTGACTCATTTTGTACAATTTTGTACAGTTGTGGTGACAGATTCTCTCTCCACCTCTCTACACTTGTATCTTAAGTGTAATTCATTAGCCTAAAGAGAGACACAATTCACAATAAACAAAGTTAAAGGTGAATTTGACTGATATCATTATTGCTTCTTTTATTAATTTCAGATTTTCGATGGCTATCACAATAATATTGCTATCATGAACTGTTCTTGTCCACAATAATTGTGAAGTGAAAATCTGATATCGTGCCAGAGATACAGAGTTGGCTTACATTGTCAGCGGCTTAACAGCAATTACAAAAAAACTGTGAAGGAAAAGCTTTTGGAAATGTTTAGTGATCATTCATTATTTGAACACCAGCTTTTACTTAAGAATGTGCAGCACAGCAAAACCACAAAATGGCTTCTCAGTTCCCCAACAGTGGAGCCAGAATTTTTCCCATCAAAGCTGACAACAGCAAAACAAAGCAATTCTATATTTCTGATGAAAGTGCAAGTGTTTTCAAACCCTCAAAATGCTGCAAACAGACAAATTAATCGGAAGAATCAATATCTCTGGTGAGGAATGTGTTTTCCTCAGAGCAACATTTGTAAATCAGCAGGAAAATGAACATGAAATATCCTGTTAGAATTCTCTCATTACTAACAAACCTTACTGCTTTATAACTGAATCGCACCCACTGATCTAATGTTAGAACATCAGTTCTGGATTGAGGTTGTTCATATGAATATACTGCCAGATGGGTTTTACTACTGCATATCTGGCTAACTTCCTGGTTTGATGACATCTTGCTGAACCAGCCAGAAATACAAAAAAGAAAAAAGACAGCCATTTTGAAAAGAAGCCCCCAAAAATACAACAGAAAAATCTCAGTAATTCAACAGCTTGCTCAACAAAACACACAGTTAGTCATGAAGCATGGAGCCATTTGTGGCCTGGCTGCTGGCTGCGTTTAAAATGTGTTTAATGTTGGATTTTTCTGTTGTCATAATTACAAGTGGAAAACCATCAGGCCTCTGGTAGCAGGTTGCGCTGCGTACTGTAGAGGACAGAGGGCTGAAAATCTGGCCGCTACAAATTGATTCATTATTGAGGCTTAATTAACATCAGCCAGAAAGCCTGTAAAAACCTGTTACAGTAATTCTGGTGTCCGGCTAAGCTAGTTAGCTCTAATCTTGTTGGATACTCAGCAAAAGAAGCATTAGTATTAGTGCGATTATTAAATTACCAGAAGAACCACACTGTTTATTGTTATGGTGATTATCGTCTTTTGAACATACTCTTGATGTCTTTCCTGTGTCTCTGAAACTGTCTCTTTTTGTTTGTTGTACCTCATCTAAATGCATTTTACATGAGCTGCCTGTGGCTTTAGTAAAAATTTGATGTTATTTTTTACTTCTGCAGAGGCAGAATTTCATCAGACGAACATTGCGTCTGGTTTAGGACTCACTGTTGTGCCTCCTGCCCTGCTCTGAGTCTCGTCTGGCAGTGCTGTGTTTTGCTGGGCAGGGCAGGGCTTGGCACTGTGCACGGGGGGACAGATGGTCTTACGTGTGATCTTGTTGGAGGTCCAGAACCATACCCCAGCAGGGACCCTGCCAGCTGACAAGCCTGGCCCGACGTCCACCCTATGGTCCCTGGGTGGGACTCTGACTGTGCCGGCAACAGGACGGGCCACCCAGGTGTCAGCCAGACAGACAGACTCTCTCTCTCTTCTCTAACCACCACAGCCAGCTGTTTCTCCTCTGCTGCTGCTGCTGCTGCTGCTGCTGCTGCACACCGCCACCATCACAAACAGGAACACATTACACAACAGGCCTGAAATCATGTTCAAACATAGGACAGAAACCTGTCATAGTAAACCACAATAATTCTCAGCCATTCTCATAATAGCAGCATGTAATAGATAGTGTAAGATGAAACATAACAGCAGACACATATTTCAGACAGCTTGAGCTCAGAGGCTTAAAGTCTGCTCAGGATACTGTTGATGTGTGTGTGGGTGGTTGTACCATATAAGCTTTTTAATGCGTCCACAATTGCCCGTGCCAGCATATTGTACAGATAGGTTTGATGGATTGAGACAGACTGAAGCCCAACTGCAGCAGTGCCGTTTCTGTAGCTGCTTGTGTTATTCATGATGTCGTTGTTGATGAAGTTATCACGGCGACGCTCTAATCCCAAGCAACCCCGTGCGACCGCTCCACAGCTTACGGCACCAGGAAATTCATCAAGTCATCATAGATCAAGTCACACTGTCGTGGATGGCATTGAAAAAGTAACAAGGGCAAGCTATCGAGTGCCTGGATACTGTGGCAGCAGCTGAAAAATGCATTTATTTTAGCCAACCTCCGCGACTCTGGGCTGGCTGGGCTGATGCACTCCACGGTTAGTCAGCACTCCCGCCGCTTTGCCAGCTCAGCTTTTATTCCGTGCCCTGGAAATTGAGTTTTGCTGGCCCTGTAATGTACTCAAAACTACATCTGCAACCGACTGATAAATCTACGCTTTGTTGTGCCTGACGGATGGCTGTGAAAATGAAAATTCACCACGGCATGTTGCTGTGTCAAGAGGAAGGTCACTGTAGATTTTCTCCTGCTCACTGAGGAACCTCTGCTCAGGGTGAAGCCCAGATGACCATTTTGTCTCAGTATTAATATTTTCATAGGCCTGTTCGGTTCAGTGAGATGACAGGTTTCTGGATTGTTTTGTTTCACTGCTGTGTCTCCCAGCAGACTGAAAAAAACCCAGCTCCTCTTCCAGTGTGTCAACAATATCTATTATTTGCAGAGAGAATGGCTTTACATCTACAGAGTGGTAATTGTGTAATGTGTGTGTGTGGTTACATACATGAGGGTGCTGTTCAGGCAGCTTGATAAATACCACAAGATGACAGATCTTTATTGCAGAGCAGTAGTCTGGGTATGACACTCCAAAGACCAATTTTAGACTGTTAACAAGGCCTGGACCTGGAATACCTCACAGCAAAATGTCACAAGGCCTCCCCCTTCCACACCTCCTTACTCTCCCGCTCCGTCTCTGTTCCGCCCTCAGCTCTCCAGTGGACATTCAATGAATTGTAGTTCCTCTCTTTCAATTTGCCGACCATGTTACCTCGTTCCACAATGTGCCGCCCCGAGGGGATCACAGGGAGGCAGGAGCAGCGGCCTTGGCCAGGTCCACAGAGAGCTGATAACCTTTCAGTGTTGCTTTAGCGCGCTGTGTAAAGAACAATCAGAGCTTATCAGCATCGACTACAGGCGAATGCTAATTCAATGTCATGCAGACAGACTGCAGAGGGAGAATGAGAACATCACTTGGCTTTGACTCTGACGTCTCCAGGAGACAATTAACTTTAAGGAGACTGAAACTTGTTGGCTTTTTATTGTCTTTCTAATCTGTAATCCACCTCGCTAATCAAGGTATTGAAATGTTACTGACTCCTGCTATGTATTAATTTTCCATACTTTATTCTTGTCCTCAAAAAGAAATTGTACCTCTGACAGTAGGCTACATGTAAAAGAAAATACATTTAAAAATACAGTCACAGTATAAAGTCCCAACAAAATGAAAATACACTGATGTCATCTTGCAATGGGATCACTCCAGCTGTGACACAGCAATCTGTGATTTAAAGGGGATGTTAGTCAGGGGCATGAAGTAGGGCCCTTCCCTACTGGCCCCCTCACTCAGACCACAACAATTTTGAAAGTCAGCCTTAATTTTGAGCTAAACTACACAACTATGGAGTTTTGTGACTGCATCTTGCGCAGTTGTTAAACTTATGATGTTGTCAAAATCTTTCCACAGACAAACAGACAGACATATGAACACCTAGCAAAATAATCGTTTGATAGAGAACATACTGACCTTTTAGCATTATCTGAAAAATACTGAATTATTTTTTTTGATTGTTTATATGAATAATTATTTATATGAATTATTTCAACCTGCGGCCCCTTGCTGCGAGTGATAACCTCTCATTTGTCATTACCAAAAGCTAAGGGAGAAAAAGGTTTTGATAGACTGATGAAAATGTCTGACCCTTCTACATTTCCTGGTTTTGAAATCTGGCCGAGTTGAATTTGTAATTGAATAGCCCTGCAGTACAATTTGCCTGGCCATGATGGTAAAAGTAAACTACTTGCTGTATTGCCCGTTGAGTGCAAGATTGAGAACAAATTGTACACTGTAGCTTCAGGAAAAGAAATCCAACAGTATTAAGTTGCAAAATTGTACAAATTACTTTTAACCTAGAACCTTTTACCTAGAATTACATAAAAAAAATCCTTTCAGGAGGAATATTAAGTGTAACAAAATGTCAAAAGGAAAAAGCAATCTTTCTGTGCAGCTGCAGTGAAAGCTAGCATTAGCAGGAGAGTAATTTATGGACCGCCAGCTGGTCCGTAAAGGTTACTACCACAGGCAATTCAGACATGGTAGTTCAACAAGAACCTAATTAAAACACTACAGGCCTGTAGACACATCAAGATATGGAGATGCTTTCCTGTCTGGTGAGCATAAAACAGACAGTTTTGTTGTTTGTTCCAAAAAATGTTGACATTTTGAAGTCTCTCTCTGACTCTGTGAATCTGTCTGTCTAATTTGCCTCTTTGCCCTCTTGTCTTTCGCCCTCTCAGCGCGAATTGTGCGGAGCCGTCAGTGGTGTGAGATGGCTCCCTGTCTGGAGGGGGAGGTCTGCAGCCTCCTGTTTAACCGATCCGGCTGGACCTGCACCAGGGGCAGTGGTCGCATCAAGACCGTCACGGTAATTTACAAGACATGACATTAATATACGCCATATGCACTTAACAGCATAACACCGACATTTTCAGCCTGGGTAAACCCTGTGAGCTGATAAGTGTTATGTGAAGCCAGAGCTCAGGGCTAGAGGCTACACACAGCTCCAAGGGTTCAAAGACTGCATTAATGCTGGATCTCAAATTGTAGGAAACTTATTCTGAACACAACTATCCACTATTTAACTTTTGGACTGCCTGCTGTAACAAATCAAAGAAACCAGACTTCTGGGTACATTTCTTCATTTCACTTCATCTCTCTTGGACTCACCACATCAATAATATTGTAACGAAAGTTGGCAGAGGCACAAACAGTACGAGAAAGTGTTTTGAAGATGTTATGAACATGGTCATCATTGGTTCCAATATTGCTCTGTTGTTTGCTCTGCAGCCAATAAGAAGGTTATATAAAAGCTGCTAGATCAGCTCTGCACTGCCAATATCTCACTGGCATTGAACAAACTCTAACTAAACTATTCTGGCAACAAAACTTTAACTAAACGCCAACTAACTGCTTTTTATCAGGAAAAATACTTCATTAGGTGATCCTGTGTTCTTCTGGGACCAGCTTAAACACTTGATAATATACTTGCATCTTACTTGTAATACTAGAAAGACTCAATAACAGTATCTCCTTCCAAACCGAAAATAAATGATTTTTAACTATTCTGTAGAAAACTTCTCCAATTTGGTGCTGTTACCAACTTGCCTTGGTTACATTGCTAATACAATACAAAAAGCTTAAAATTAGGCAATATGTGCAGATGTGATGAAACTTTGTAACCTGATTGCCAGAATAAATGTTGGCATTGTATGTTTCTACAAATCATGAATATGTTACATTTGCATGTTATTATGTAGGGGATACACTGAAACTTTACACTTCAACATCACTGTGATTAGCATATTTAGGTTCATTCATTCATTCATTCATTCATCTTCTAACCGCTTCATCCTCTTGAGGGTCGCGGGGGGGCTGGAGGCAGGGTACACCCTGTTTGCCGGACTATCACGCTCACGCTCACATTCACACCTATGGACAATTTAGAGTTACCAATTAACCTAGTCCCCAATCTGCATGTCTTTGGACTGTGGGAGGAAGCCGGAGTGCCTGGAGAGAACCCACGCTGACACGGGGAGAACATGCAAACTCCGCACAGAAGGGCTCCCACGCCCGGGATCGAACCGGGAACCCTCTTGCTGTGAGGCGACAGTGCTAACCACCATACCACTGTGCCACCCCCCATATTTAGGTTAAGGTACAAAAAAACATTTGATCATGATTAGGAAAAAAATGTGTTTTGACGTAAAATACCCGGTTTTATAGGTACTGTACAATCCCCACTGGAAAATCAGCGATGTCTTGATAAAATAACAACTGCTTCGCAGGATACAATCCAGGCAGGAAGTGCACCAATGTCTTTGTAAAAAAACAACTTATTTTTGTGGCACTATTCCTACCAGAAAAACAGCAACAGGTTTCTACAAAACACCCCCGTTTGGTGCCCGAAAAGCCATTCGAAAAACAGTGACAGGTCGCTACAAAAGACCCCCGTTTGGTGCCCAAAAAGCTGCTGGAAAAACAGTGACAGATTGCTACAAAACATCCCCATGTGGTGCTTGAAAAGCTGCTGGCAAAACAATGACGGGTCGCTACAAAACACCCATGTTTGGTGCTTAAAAATCAACTGAAACATAGCGATGGGGCACCACAAAGAAAATCTTGTTTGATGCTTAAAATGCCACTGGTAATACAGTGACAGGTCGCTACAAAACACCCATGTTTGGTGCCTTAAAAGCAGCTAAAAAACAGTGACTAGATGCTAAAAAACACCCCCATTTGGTGCCTGAAAAACTGCTGGAAAAACAGCGACATGTTGATGCTAAACACCTGTTTGGTGCATTAAAAGCTGCTGAAAAACAGCAACGGGTTTGGTGCCTATGTAATGGAGTTAATATACAGTATGTATGATCCCACTTGCCATGGCTCACACTGCTTTATTTTAATTTCTCTGAAACTGATTTATTTTATGGTCAGTGAACACAACACCCGTGCAGACTAGGGTTGTGTACCCCTGAAGATAGCAACACTTTGGCTGCTCTATCTCCCTGGTGTTATCAGCTCCGTAATTATTTTGTATTAATTATCTTAACTTTATATCTAAGGGGATGTGTATGTTACCTTTTGTAAGACTGGAGCTCCCAATTGGTTGAGCACGTCCTACCGTAAAAGTTGACAGTGTTTTTAATTATTTGTGTGTAACGTGGTTAGCATAACTCAGGGTTTAGCTAACTTGCACTCCTTTTTTATTTGATATTCCCAGTGTGAGAGCACGTGTATGAATGGGGCCAAGACTGACTGTAACAATATTTCCTCTGCCAGGTACGCTTTTTGTGTATTTTATGTTCATTGTAAAAACTAAGAACACTTTGGCTGCGCTGTCTCCCTGTGTGAGAGCACGTGTATGAATGAGGCCAAGACTGACTGTGAAAATATTTCCTCTGCCAGATGTGGGAATAAACGGCGGGTGCCAACAGTGCTTCATGACTGATTTTTCTCGTGATTGTACACAACACAAGAGAGAGTACACAACCGCTACACCTACAAAAGCCACTGGTAAAAAAAAAGATCACTACAAAACACCCCCATTTGATGCCTAAAAGTCAGCTGGAAAAAAAGCAGCGACTTTGGTTTTGTTGTGTCTGTTTATGAGCCCAGAGAACACTAGCAACCATATATAATGCTGATGGGGATCATATATACATATAACAACAATAAAAGGCTGAAAGAAAACATCTGCTGGGACATGACTCGAGGCCACGAGTGCATCATGCTTAAATATTTTAACCGAGCGGTTCAGCAGCAGTTATCTGTCCCCTTTGATTCAATGTTGATTCACCCAACAATCAAACAAACCCGTGTGGGCAATTATCAGAGGTTTTACCTCGAACACGTACTGTGAAAACTAATACTGGGAAAATGTGGATTCAAATATGAATATGAACAGTTGATTAAATCATTTGCTCAAACAAGACATCAGACATTTCAGGTGTCAGCATCCTGCTGAGAAAAATAATGGCTGACAACAGTCTATGACCTCCCCCTGACTTTGTGAGAGATTTAAATGAATACAAAACATGATAAATTTTTAAAGCCTTCAATATGGTGTCATCTGGTCCTCTGTAGGCTCCTCTCACAGTGCGACGTGCATCCAATGCCTCAGAGCTGCCAATGCTGCAGTGCTCGCTGAGGCTTTGCTCTGTGATTAACTCTTATGCGATTCAGCAGTGAAACAATAAACAGGAAAGACAAAGCCAGCACACCTCACAAGTCTGGCTGAGGGTTAACTTGATCTTTTAGGGGAGTTGTTGTGTTGTGTCATTATAAAGGAATTATCATTATGAATGTTTTAAAGCCGTGAGGGAAAAAAAAACTGCGAGGGCGCCTACAGAGTGGCCAACAATAATTACTCTCCGAGCGCTGCTGCTTGTCTGGTCAACGGCTGAGTCGCTATGGATACAGGTCTCAATTTCACACCATGCAACTTTATGCTCAGTTGAAATTGAGGAGTACTCTGTTTATTCTGTGCAGACTAGTTTTCTCACCAGGTGACCATCTCCCACCAATTAAACCGTGTTTGAACTGCCTGTTAAATTCCCTTCACAGTTTCACCTGCCAGGTCTCCTATCCCTGACTCTGAGGCTGTAGCCATGGAGTTAACATGTGGGGGGACCAGATCTCCTTCAACCCCACCCTTGGAGAAAAATTTGAAACTAATTTTGTATTATATTATTTATAATAAGCAAGTACAGCTAAACAGTATACTATGCGAATATGCAAGAAATAAAAGCTACTATTGTCTGCATAAATTACACAAAAAATGAGACAGACATCACATGAGTGATCTGATAAATATAACATAATAAAGACATTAATGCTAGTTCATTACACCTGTGAGCACCATTGATGGTTGCTGGGTGACCGTGTGTCTAATTAACTGCAGGCATTTTTACTTTTACGTCCACTGTACAAAAATGAAGCCAAAATATCCCTAATACAGCCGCTGCCATCTTGCACTGGTGACATCATTTGGAGCCAGTTTATACAGTAGCAGTCTGCAGTTTTAAGGTCTTGCCCATACACCCTTCTGACCAATCATGAGCAGCGCTATTGGCACGCACAGCTGTCAATCATGACATCAGTCCTCCTTTTTATAGCATCAAATAACTAATTAAAACCAAACTTATAAGAAAAACAAGCATTTGAACATGCATCAGTACGATAAGAAGTACCAAACGACGAAACTTTCTTCTTTCTTCTTTGGGGAAATGTATTTGCCAATGTCCCATCTGCTAACATAAAGGTGGGCCGGGTTTATGACCTTTACTGCAGCCAGGCACCAGGGGGTGCTCGAAATGTTTTGGCTTCACTTTTGGGGAGCTGTCATGTCATCCAACTTTATATACAGTCAATGGTTGCAGTGCAGAATCATATATTGACATATACGTTACCTTTTCATGCTTTACCTGACTATTAGTACGGTGTTACAATAATAACTTTCCCACCAACAACTTAACATTAAGAGATCCTAAATTTTTGTAAAGCTGGTGAGTGAAATATGTTTAAAAGGTATGAGCTGTTTCCTAGCTAAGGCACAGATTGTATGCTATCTTGCGTTCCAACAAAGGATGTCCCGATCTGGTCTCAAAGATTGGTATTGGGGGCGATCAAGGCCCTTTTTAACAATCGGGATCAGCTATACTGAGTTAAATAGAGGATCCAATATTTGTTTGAGGACAGCTGTCACACAAGTGTTTATACTTACCAAGCTGTCATGCAAAGACTTTCTCTCCACCACTCCACTGAGCTCCCATGTGTGTGTAAGAGCAGGGGCCTAGCGACCCACAACAAAACACCACATGCCATAACCGACAGCAAAAGTGCAGTATGAGACTGTTTATTTATGTTTTGGTTTTTTTGTTGTTTTTTTCCCCAAAATTATAGCACTCATTTCATTTCAGCTCATTGTGAGAGAATCTTGTGTTTATGGCGCGTGGTGTTTCACTGCGGGCGGAGGAGAGAGAGACAGCTGTGCAGAACTTCAGCCGCACTCACTACGCCACTGCAAAATGCACCAAAAGCTGTACAGATGACGAAACAATCAGTGGAACACAGTTAATTCAGGTAACTCATGCAAAGTCTGCACCAAGGCAACAAACACTGGAAAACAGTCTCTTAAAGGGACTAAAAAATTCCCTCGAGAGGCCAAGAAGATTTAAGAGAGGGTTTGTTATTTTATACCTGTTTACTTTTTTGTGAAAAATAAATAAACAGTGATTAAGTGTGCACTGCGCAGCTGTATTATCTAGGAAATAGAAGTATCGAATGGGACTCGATATATCGGCAGATACCCTATATTAAATGGCTTGGACCGGGATCGAGGGCAAAAAAGAACTTGATAGGGACATCCCTGGTTCCAACAGGAATTTAGCGAATCACTGTGAGAATAAGGTCAAATGAATGAAACAGAGAGACAGAACTGTAGTACTCGTAAAAGTATAATCGTAATATTTATACTTTTTATCAATACATTAGCATATCCGCCCCCCCCCAAGAGTATACAGAGTATAATTGCTGCCCTGCCTGGCTTTACTAGTATTTGTATGTATGTTTGTGTTCAGTAGTTGGCACTGCACAAGTCCAGCTTTTTTTGACTTCAGCTTGGATTTTCTCGGTTGAGGGATGTAACTTACAGAGACAGAGCGAGTGGGACAGCACAATACAGCATGTTGATGTCAGCGAGGGATGACAGCACGGACAGAGCAGGAGAGACTGCTGTCCTCATCGTCAGGTACACAAGGCCGAAGGTCAACCTGCGACTGGATCTCTTGATTCTCTCTTTCCTTTATCTCCCTCACTTGCTGTCTCTTTATATCTCTGCGCTCCTCCGCCTCCTCCGTCCAGCAGCCCTGGGCAGCTGCGGCAGATTTCACGCACGCATTCCCATCGTGCTGTAATCTACCCTGACAGCACACTCAGGTTGGTGTTTTGCTTTTGTACATACATTTACAAAGAAATGCAGATTACGCGTTCCACTGCATATTCTCAATTAGCTGAGTTTTATTGCAGAAGTTAATCACAAGTGATGCTGGTGGTTTTTTGAGGGGGCAGGGATAGGGAGGATTTGGCAGCAGAAGAGAAGAGGTATCCAGAGGTATTTGTTGTAAGACCTGAAATGGGAGGAAAGCACATTCTGGAAGATAAATGAAAATGAGAAATCTATAAAGAGGATTGATCAGACTGGAGTGTGGAGAGAAGGATGAAGAGGGAGAGAGAGAGAGAGAGAGGGAACAGGGTGGAGGGCCAGGCTGCCACTCGGCCACTGGCCAAGCTCTGTCTGTCCACATCTGTGTGCAAGAATCTGAGTGCAGAGAGGGAGTTTCAGTTGTGAGAGAATCTGTCTTCACATGTTCATAATCACATTACATAGGAGCACTCAGTGTGACAACGTGGGTTTCTGAAAGCTGATAATGGCTGCACTCATTATTCATGCTGGGGTGCGTGGGCCAGACGTAGGTGGAGTTAGCCACTGAAATAAAGTGACAAATGTACCTGATGGTGGCAGATCATGCATCTCATAAAACATGCTAATATCAGTCAAACATAGGGTCGGGGATCGTTAGTATTTTATCACGTCTAAATCCAGTATCGAATCTGCTTATCTAGCCTGTTAAAGCTTCTACAATTGACAGGTAACTAAAGTTAAAAATGACTTAAAGATTCAATTCAGATGTGTATTTTTTGGGGTGAGAGAAACACTTCAGTTTTGAGTGGCAGCCTAATTAATGCTCACAACCTTTAGCTACAACCTGTCAATGAGATAAGCAGGAGAGGATATGAAACGTTGACTAAATGAATATGACACATTCAAAAAAATAAAAAATAAATGATGTCGCCTGCTGATGTTTACGGCTTATTTTCATAAGCTAATTCAGATCTATAAAGTTCATTTGTTTGAAATTAAATGATATATATTTGAAAGTTTACCTGGGAACTTGATGTTTGTGTAATCAGTTATTTAAGACGTGGAAGGAGATGAAAAGATTTGCTTGCACATTTTATAACAGCATCACTTAATTGAGCAGCTGTGTAAAAAACATTCTGTATCTTCCACTATAAGGCTTCTCTGTTGCCATCTGTTATTTTCCAGATGTAGCATGCTTTTATTTCGTTCATGTTTATGCACCAGTTTTTGCAGTATCTTGACTGCTACTGTATGTTGGAGTTGGTTAACTAGCATACAACATTTCTATATCGAGTGCTACTGGAATTAATACAAGTGGATAATTTTGCCCTGATAGTGGGGAGCCCTGGGAATAGAGGTGTTGATCTATGTGCCCATCACTTTGGTCCAGAGAGTCAAATGTCTCTTTGACTAACACTTTAACACTGGTCCATACATCTTGAAAACTAACGGCTGAGTTTCCATGAAATGTGCTGGGAATATTCATGTTCCTTTTATGATACAATAATAAAGTTTATTTGAATAGCACTTATCAAACCCAGCGTTACAAAGTGCTTTACACATAAAAGCACAACAATAAAACACACAGTTACTGTTTGACTAAGCAGGCAGTAACATCTATTACTTCACACAGAAATTTAGAGGGCATTATATCGACAGGGCTTGAGGAGCATTTTAGGTGTGCCATGCTGATCATGAGCTCATGTAAGGAGACTGGCATGAAACTCGATAAAACAGCACAGTGAAGGCAGGGGGCATCAATAAAAGGAGGCAGTAGTTTTTAATTCTTAACCTGCCGATTTTATCATTAAAAAAATGTTAAAAATTTAACTGTCATAATATTTTCTGTATGTTAATTTAACTGTTCTCTGTAACATGGGGAAATTTTAACATTTTTTGGTTGGACGGTTCAAATACACCCACTTGTTTTTCATACCTCTCCCTGCACTACATACTATTTGTTATTTTTGTTATGTTGTCTATTTTAATTTGTGCAAATTTAAAAACAAAAACTCTCCTCACTAGAGGACTTACATTGGTTAAAATGTACAGGATTTACAAGACAGTCCATGGTGTTAAAAAGAGCTCTGAGACTGTGCTTACTGGTATGAATGAAACAGAGAAATAGTTGGCCCTTGTATTCCTAAACTGTTTTGCAAAAGAAATCATCAGCTATTTCATTTGCTGGGAATTTACCTGAAGTCTTGTCTACCTCCACTTCTGTTCCTCCTTTAAGATGAATTCTGTCTCGATGTTGACCCCCTGACCTTTCCTCTAGTGCCACTATCAGTCCAAAATGTGGATGAGAAATACTAAAATCTAAAAGGCAGTCTGCTGCCATTAGATATACTGAGCACATGTATTCTCCACAGAGAAAGAACCCTTTGCATTTCAGACACTTCATGAGCCACTCTCAGGTTGGCTGATACTGAACAGATAAGACAACTGTAAAGCTGGTTTCCATCTTCAGTCTGACATTGTGTCAGATAACTAATTTCCATGGGGGAGGGATTTGATTTTCCACAAACAATCACTGGAGACCAATGTACCCACCTGAATCTAACACCAGCTGAAGTCGACACTGATGCGTAGCCATGCCAGCATATTGGTTTTAGGAGCGGAGTAGAGCTAAGCAAAAATAAAGTATAATGGCAAGAAGACATGTCGATTTAGGACAGCCTCAATAGCAGTGTCTATCTTGTCTTCATACAACGGTTAGTTCTGCTTAATTGATTAGATTGGACAAGTGGCATTCCATGAGTGCTGATAAAAAGTACAACACCACTGGGACTTTAACTATGCATGTATCATTCCAGTTTACAGGCACTATAAACCATTAATTACATAAACCGTCAAATAGCCAACAGTTGTTGAAGCAAACTTTGTGCCTCAAATAAAAACATATTTTAACAAATAAAATCTAGATTGGCAGGAGCCTCACAGCAGCGGTTAATGACACTGAGATGTTAATCTCACAATAAACCAAAACGGCTTGATTTCGTCATTAAACCTGGTAATAACTTTTGGGTGATGTTACCCTTGTAACAGTTAGCCCTATCACTGTGGGTGTATGCCTCTGTGCCAGGCCAGACACTGTTGCCACAGCAATGGTGTCATGACCAGGGAAGGTCGATACTCTGCACACAGCTCTTTTACCTGTTTTAAATTGTCAAATCTGCAGTTAAGTTACTGTGATTGGCTGAATTGATTTTAATTATTGCAACTGCAACATCCTGGAGGGACTGGGATGAGGGCTTTGCATATTATAGAGTATACAGTAAAAATGCAGTAAATATTAATAAAACTGCAATATATTACAATAATGTATTGATATGAGCCTAATGAGCCTTGCTGGCTCATGGGGGAATGTTGGGTCTCTATAAATTAAAGAGCGCAGTTCTGACCTGCTCTATATGAAAAGTGTCATGAGATAACTTTAGTTGTGAATTGGTGCTATATAAATAAACTTGACTGAATAAAAACACCAACCTGATATATTAATGAAGTAGTATGCCAGGTTAACTGCACCACACACACACAGACTGTAGACACATACCCTGCACCTGCAACTCCTTCTAAACACAGCCCCCTCAGCCCTGTCTCCACAGCCCGCCCTCCTGTGTGCGCAGCTCACGGTGGCACTGCCAGGTCACACACTCCAGCCTAACCTGCTAATGGAGTTTGCATATGCAGCTCGCTCTCCACTGCCAGCTAGCCATTAATATGAATCACTCTCTGGAGGCCTCCCCAAACAAGCTGGCAATTTGTCTTCACTAGTGAGCCACTGAAAGGTCTACATATGATATTCTCCGAGGTGGAAAGCACAATCGGGGGGGGTATGAGGTTGGTTTCATACACTTGACGGAGGGCACGGTGGTGTGTGTGTGTGTGTGTGTGTATATGCATGGAGGGCGGAAATGGCTGTAAGGTGGAAAATTGGTAAGACAGACATACTGAATTCAGGACAGTAAAATGATTTTTCTCCTTTCAGGCGAGCAAGAGGGTTGTGAGATTGCATCACTTGCTCCCTGCTTGGTAAGAGCTCTGTGGAGAGCACTACTGAGCTCTATTATCAGCCTTTGCTAATCGAGTGATGGGCTCAAATTGAAACTATGCATAGAAATTCTTCCTCAGTTGCAGGATAATTCCAGACTATTCCCCCAAATGTTACGTTCTGGGCTTCAAATGTTACCTCACATGCTAGAGGGAGCTTAAATAATGAAATGTAAGCACTTGAAACCCTGATTTGATCATATTCAGACTGCGGTTTCATGTGTACTCTGTCCCTCAGACAATACTCAACAGTAGCTGGGAAAAAAATCTCCCTACACCCACACAACAAATGCCTCTGCCGAGCTTGTGTGTGGCCTGGAGAGGAACAGAGCAGTTGCAGTTGGGCGTTTTTGCCAAACGAAGAAGAGTTGCAAAATGAACAGCACACACACAGACATACACACACAGCACGACCCAGTAGGTCAGAGAAGCTTGCATCATGTTTTTTAGCATTTTCTTTTTTTCTCTCTCTCTGCTCTGGTGGCCTTCCTCCAGCTATGTGCTCTTTGTTCCAGCGTCAGCCAGGGCAAAAAGCTCGTGGAGTGTGTGTAGTCCTGCCAGTGCTGCTGTAAACATGAAGACATCATAACCAGTTATCTCTGCAGGCCTTTTGAAAGGATGCCATATGACACATAATCTTGATTTGTACAGGAAAAAAGAAGTAAAAGGTGAAACTGTGTGAGAAATAGAGAAAAGAAAAACAGGTGATTGAACTGAGAATGATACGAATCTGATGCAGATGGGCAGAACAAACAGAAAAAGTGGATTCATGGCACCACATCAATACAAATGTTCCTGTCCAGTTATGAAGGAGTTATGAAATTATCACCTCTTATGAAAGAGGTGAGAAAATTACATGGACAGATGAAGCAGCTCCACAGTGCCGTTATGTAACACTCGCTAGCATCTCACTTATAAAGGCTTCAATGTCTACGACAACCAACCAGGCAGCCAAGTCATGTGTCGCCATGGTCACTGCTGTGCTGGCAACCCATCTGACCAGAGACAGACTTCTAATGAGCTTGCTTCTCAAAGGCAACGCAACACACTCAGGCTCTGTCAGCAACACAACTGTTTGTGTGCGGCTCCTTGAGATGGATTGTTGATTAGCTGGTGAGGTCAGAGAGTGTAGATGACAGATTTCTGGTGGGCTTGGTATCATTAGTGTAAAAGGATGGAAAAGGATGTGGTGTCCAAGTAAGAATAACAGAAAGCAATAAGGTTTCAAATTGAGTCTCAGGTGCACTGCCAAAAATGTCCTAGTATGTCATCTGTCTCTATCTGTCCAACGTTGCGGTGACATCATTTCACATTTTCTCCAACTGAAATTAATTTTTTTTCCTACAATTTCCTTGAACTGATAAAAAAAAAGAAATTCTTCTGCACTTGGTGTCATGTTCCTTCATTACCGTGAACAAACACACTGTAGTATATTTTGAGTTCATCACATGTACACCACCCCTACATCTGTAAATGCTCACGCCAGCACTAAACATGTATTAACATTATAACATCCATGTTGTTTCCACATTACAACTCAAAGCTCATGAACACACCTAAATCTGAAGAACAACCTCCCAACTCAATAAATGGGACTGTCAGTGGAGCATGTAACTGCAACATATGTATTTGTGGGCTGTTAATAAAGATCTGCATGTTCAGTAGGAACCAATAGGCTTGGGGCCAAATTCCACAGACAGGAAGTCAGAAAGTATTGAGAGACGGATTAACCCATTGACGGTTTTGGTCTTAAGCCTATTTCATAAAAATGTCATCACCTTCTCAGAGAACCCGAAGAGTAAGAAGAACAACAGAAGAACACACTGTTTCTGTTAAACAAAAGAAGAATGTTTTAGGCTTTTTACTGAGGCTTGAATTCCTGCTTTTTCAAAATGCTACCAAAATAAAACAGATGCGTACACTCACCCAATTCTCATACATATTGCTTACTTGCTGCTGATGCAACACAACCAGTTAGACCAAATACAACATTAGTCAAACAGAAACATAGAGGTGCCTTTGCTCTACTGATTTATTATCTTAAGAGCTGCTCTGTCTCTGAAAAAATGTTCGTATGTTATATTTAAACCACTAATCCACATGTAGTGATTCATATATGCTTCATGTTGTGCCACAAGATCTCATTTTGCATTTTGTGCAGACTGATGTTCAAGAACAGCACTGGCAACAACCTTTGACCATCGTTGGCTCTGTGCTAATGGAAAATGATCATCCTGCAGTCCGCACTGAAGAAAATGTTTTCAAAAGACAAACAGGTTCAGCTGAAAAGCTTGAATGCTGCTGATGGTTACAGGTCACACCAACATCCAATCTTTTGTCTATGGATGTGATTTCATTTTTACAGACTTTTGATTCTACTAATTCTGCCTCTATCTAAACAGCTCATCCCACTGATAACATGTAATGACATTATCATACGAGGGCCTTAAGCTGTCTTTCAGCTGGATGTGGAGTTGCATTAGTGTGTATGTGACTTTGCTCCTATCTTTTATATGATATAGTGTATTTTTGTTCTTGTACAACTCTTGTATTTGTCACCAAGCTGCCTTCTGATCCTCTTGCAAACACATTTGTATTCTCAATGGGATGCCATCTTTAGATAAAGGTGGTCTATAATAGTGAAATCCCTTTCATTAGTTGCTGCAGTGCTGTGACCAGCAGCATTCATTAGGACTAAATAAAATGCCTAACCAGAGACGTAAATAGGTTGTTTCTTGAATAGTAACGTCTTGTACAGAAGGCTCTGAAAGAGACGTACAGTAAAAATGGGCCCCAAGTAAAAGGATGTGTTATCAATGGTATTGTTTCTAAAGCAGCGGGAAGATATTAGCAAGGAAATCAGAACTGGATGTCATTAGAGAAATGTTTGCATCTTCAAAATGCATTGAAAAACCAGGCCAGAGCATTTTCAGATATTAGATATGCATGCTGTGCACCGTGTCCTTCAATGCTCTGCTGGCTTTCAGTCTCATTTATAGTTGAAATTATTAAATTCTGTGCACCAGCAAGTAAATTCTAACAATCGTGCAGAGCTAATAGAATCTTTTTCAGCAGTGCTGGGTGGAAAGAAGCAGAGTTTTACCTTTACTGGAGGTTTATTTTTTGTAGCAGTATGAGCCAAGAGAGATGCAAATCTGCAATTAACTGAGACAACTGTTTTTAATTCATTCTTAATTTATTGACTTGAATGCACCACCATGCTTTCTTTGGTGCATATATCAGACAAAAGAGCATAGGTCCAGCTTTTATGTTTTACTGGCTCACCTCCAGGCTTTCACTCACATTCCTGTTTGTGAACTGATGGCACTCCTGTCATATTGTATCTGACAGCCACTCTCTGGATCCTTGGGGATAACATATTGTGGCCTGGCCACTTTGCCTTTGGATGTACATTTATAAAATGACTGACATTCAAACAACACACGTGCCCCGCAGTACACAGAGGTTACACGCGATAAGCAAATATACTCTTTATTTCTGTTTCATTTACAGATCTTCTATTTATCAAGCCGAAAAGAAAAATGTGCTCCTTTGGTTTCAGCTCATCTGTTTGTCGGATGCTGTGGCATGATCATCAGTCTTGTGGAGATAGCTTGTGGACTGATGCAGTAAATATATTGAAATAGGTTGGATTGATAGAGATGTTCAGAAAAGAGAGAAACCCACCTTTCCATTTCCCTTTTTCATTTGTGTTATCGTAGGTGTTTTGTTATGGAACATACGTACATACTGCAGGAAGCTTCATGATCACATTTACAGTATCTCATGTTTCCTCTGATGTTCACTTACAAGGCATAAAAAAACCAACACATTGTTTTCCCCTTGGACTGCCATCATCTATTAAAACAGCTCTTTTTTCAGCCTGCCTTTGCCTGGCGCATGTTGCCCCCCTCTCCTCTTTCTCTGAGACCCAGTGAACGTGGTCCCTTCTGCTGTCACTTTCAGCGCACTTTACCCCGCTCCCCTATTTGAAGTTCTGTCATTGCCAGGCTTTGAACTGCCATGTGAGTTTTACCCTGCACAATGCTTGTCTCCAGAGCTTCGTCTGGTGTGAAATTGTCAGAGCAATAGGCCACATTTCAACACGGGGGTTTTTGTACCCTTTGTAATGCAGAAAGCCTGTCAATGGACTGGACACATTCAAGCATGCTCGACAACATCCTGTTTTATTGTTTAGTGCTGCTACCTATGATGCAGCCATCCACAATTTATCATTTTTGTCCCATTTAAGATGACAATGTCACCCTAAAAACAAAACCTGTTTCCAGTGATTTAAAGGTGTACTATGCAGGATTGTTAGTTGTTGTTTGTGAACACAATTACCAACAAAAGTGAAAGTAAAAATCAACCCTAAATTAACCCCCAGACTTCTCATTTGGTGTTTTGCTCTGCTGTATTTGCATTTTTTCAGCCCTGTGTCCCTTGGATGTCTGCTGCTTATGGTCTGGCACCTCGTTACTTTTTTTATAAAACCATGACCTCAAGAAACAATTAGTATATACAGGCAGAGAGCAGAGTTTCTGCAGAAAAATACACCACCAACACTTATAGTTGGTCATAGGTGATGAGTAAGAGGGATTACTTCTGTTTAAGTCTATAAATATCACTGTTTTTTTGGGGGGGGGGGGTGTTTCAGGAAAACACTGCAAAGTGTAATTTAAAGTAAAAAAATAAATAAATATAATAATGTAAAAATATTTTTAATTTTATGCTACATACACTACGTCAAATGTAATATGACATTATGTTCTTTTAACTCTACATTAAGTATTCGATAAACAAAACATATGATTTATTCATAAAATATGATGTATTTTTATTGACTTAATCTCAAAGCAGGGTATAAACATTTGAAAATAACCTTCACTTTGTCCAGCTACAATATTAAAATGCAGTTCACATCTTAATTTACCAGTAGTAATAATTTCACAATATCATATACTTGTTATTATATTCGCAGATGCTTTTGACACCCAGCTGTCTGTAGCTAAAAATGCTATTTACAACCAGGTGTAAATTCCTGGCATCCTAGCAATGTCAAAATATGATGTTAACAAGAACAGGTCTACTCAGCTTTTCTGCTATAGTTTACATACAAAGCAGCACAGTGCATTCAGCAGCTTTATACATCCTAAAAAATTCAAATAGTCTACTCAGTCTAAAAATATTAAGTCAATGTTGACTTGCGCAAGACCCGAAGCCCAGTCTCTTGCAACAAAGTCCTGTGCTTGAGCCATCCACCCACCACATCTCACTCCTTTCATGGACTGTGTAGCTCTTAATACTACGTCACATGACTTTCTGGCAGTACTTTTGTGAGTTATTTTCTGCTAAATTGTTCACTTTAACTTTATCTGAGATTGGCTAGAACTAATCCTTACCATGGCCTCTTTGCCTTAATTCTAACCACTTCTGACAAGTACTAGCAAATTACAGCATGCAGTGGGATCCATAATAATGCGTCATGGGTGTAAATAGCTGAAGGACGCTGTTTAATTATTCTCACCCAGGTGCAAGTAGACAATAATATCACAATATGCACAATGAGTATTTGTATTTTGTACTTGTATTTGTGTTTGAATGTGTTTTTTCCCCTTTCCTTTCCAGGCGTCCTTTGCTTTCCATTCATTTCTTTCAGAATGAAAATCAATACACAGGCTCTCGACAGGCTCTTGATTTGTGTTCTCTATCACAGTGTCTGTGATCAAGTCCTCATTCATTTTTGTCAAAGTTACACTATTGTTTTAAGGTAATTCACCACTTTTCAAATGAATATTAATGCACCTAAACTGCATTATCATACAGCAGTATTGTAGCTTTTACAAGAAGAATGTAGACTTGATGTTCAATGTAATGACCATAAGCCTCAAGCCAGTTTCAACAGCCTGCTTATTGATTTTCATACTGTACAGAAATGAGTATAAACTATTGATTGCCTGGAACAACAGCATCCAAACATGGACAGCAAAAATGTGAAGTATACATGATTCATAGTTAAAGCTGCACTACATACATATTTTTCTACCACCAATGGATCAAATAGCTATGTGTAATTTGAAAGGGTTCACCCAAAAATGCAGTTTCCCTCAGCTATTGGCACTTTAGCCACCTTCAGCTACCTGTTTTGGTTTTCAGGCCTCCAAATTCTGCTCTCAATCTCATTTTAAACGGCGGGCAGCTGTTTTCCGCAAAACATCTGTGATAAAATCACTGTACCTGCCCAGCTACAAATTACATACAGACAAAATTAACAGGTAGCTGGTCAAGGTAGTGGAGCATTTAGCAGCTTAACAGCAGGATATTGACCTCACACATTGGTGGAGACCAAAACAGAGCTAAAAGAGAGAGAGCATTGGACTTACATTTACATAACACAACTAAATGAGCAGTAGTTTGCTCAAAAAAATTGGCCTTAATGCAGCATGTCTTTTTGTCTGCATGTATTGTACATTATCTGTGTGCATTCAACTTTTGCTTTTAATGTGTGGACAGTAGTTTTTTCTCAGTATATGATGTATTTTATTGTATGTATGGAATCAATGTATACATAGCCTACCTTTGTTTTGTTCTTGGGCAGGTCGACACTGAAAAAGAGATTTTTATTTCAGTTGGTTTTTATCTGGTTAAATAAAAGGGTAAATAAAGGAAACTGAATAAAAATATCCTTAACAGCTTTGACAGCTCGGCGTTTACAGCTTGTTTCAAAGCCCCGTAGTGTAAAAAAAAAAAAAAATCAGTGAATGCAATGAAATTGTTGAAACTTTCAAAAACACTGCATATTTTTTTAATGCAGGATTTGATCTTGTGATGGACTAATATTACATTATTATATTTCTACTTTTACTACAGTTATCTGAATTTTGGTCAATAGATGTTTGCTTTATCTGTAGCTGCCCAGCCAACAAACATAAGCCAATATTTTACTAATGTTGGTTTTGTTCCTCTGAGATAGCTCTTGGTCCGATGCTCTGATGCTTTTGTACATCAGGCTCATACTCTGGCCATGAAGCATCCACTCAAGGTCTTCAGTTGGCTATAGCTGTGCTTGTTAGCCTACTAACAACAGCAGTTGTAGTGTCTGGTAATGACTGGGACCTCTATGAGTCTCCAGTTGATGAAACCAACTAAGCCCTGTGCAGGAGTCCACTTGTTAGGAGAGACCCCGGGGAAAGATTTTTAGTTACTGCAGTGATGGCACAGCGCCTGTCTCCATAATAGCTGGGTGGACTGCTGGTGAGAATTTTGCGGCTTGAAGTGCCACCAAATACACACTCTCTGCTTTGTTTCCCCCTGAGCACTGAGCAAACATGCTGTCTGCTGTATACCTGCAGTGGCTTTCCCTCCTGGCTACAAAGGTTTCTGGGAGTTGTAATGCTACCTTGGCTGAGGATTTTATTTGTTTAGTAATGCGAGGAATACTGTATCTTCAAAATACTTTGATCCTAAAATATGCTGCGTTGATGATAAGGAAGGAAGTTAATTGAATCCCTTAATATTTTTGCCAATCTCTGCTGGCACTCTCTCAAAGATCCAGGCTGTGCACCTCATTTGAACTGTGAAACTTTATCATTTATGCACAGTGCTCAATGTTTACAAGTGGCGATGAAACGAGGGCACCCCGAGCTCAGAGACTAGGTCCAAATGTTTCAATTTCACCACAACATAAGCAATTAGAGAGGCGCTTAATAGTGTGCTCCCCGGTTTCTCTCTCTCTCTCTCTTTATCTGTGGATCTCCTTTATCCCTCGTGCCAGCGGGAGATGAATATGTCTTCGATGTCCTTGGATTCCTGTCTTGTAAACACCATAGGCGGTGAGCACTGTTTACCAGTGTGCATGGCAGGCAAACAGCCGGCTCCGTCTCCTGCACAGTTCGTCCCGTGGGGGCAAACTCACCTTGTTACCCTTTTAATTAGTAGGAGCAGTTAATAGTGCCGGCCACTTCTGCCGCCTCAGCACTCTGCTCTGACTTCAAGAATCCCTCCAATCGATAGGAGGAGTCCGACTGAGACAGGGTAGCCGAGGGAGAGGTGGGGGTCCTATTGAGAGAGCAGCTCAGGTACATTCATGATGTTTTTGGGAGAGAAATCAAACAACATACTATTTTCTTTGAAGGAACCCTTGGGGCGAGTGTATCAGTATCTATTCTTTCTTTTTTTTCTCCTTGTACATTTGAAGGGATAACAAGGTCTCTGGGTTCCTCATGCACATTCCCTCTCCCGGTTTCTCCTCTCCCACATTTCCTCCCCTTAAAAATGAATGTAATCAAAAAGCTAAGGGTTTGCTCACCAGTTTCTGTTGTGCCCTTATAAGCTTTTATCCCTTCCAACCGCTTGCCCCCCATGCTCATTTCTTTTCTTGTTTTGATTTAAAGATGCAGTGGAAGTACTTAGCATTTAGATGACATGCTGCCGGAGAGGTGTGATGGATCAGCGCCTCTTCAGAGGACTGAATTTCATCGACAGTGCCTGGGCTGTTCGGCCGTTCGGGCAGACAGAGCGACAGATCGCAGGACGACAGGCCGGGCGGGCAGCAGAATACCAAGTCCACTTCGCTGCTGCAGATAGCCTGGCACAGCCGAGAGGAGAGCAGCGGCTGCTGGGAATGCCAATGCACTGCCCAGACAGCCGTCTCGCCTTGGCTCCTCTGATTGGCTAAACAGACCATTAGCTTCCTGATTATGATTAGCCGAGTCATTATCTACACAAAAGTGGCTCATTCACCAATATTAAGAAGGCAAGGGAGCTGTTTTCTTCCTCCGGTCAAGGGGAAAACAGCGTGTTTTCATGTGTTCTCCTAAAGATGGATGTAGGAGGCAAGAAGTTGTTGTTCACAGAGAAACAAAGTGGAACACTGTTTATCACCCTGCCCTACAGCTAATGTGATAAAAATTTTCTATCTGTGTGATGCCATAGATGGAAGAAAGGAAAGGTCTCTCAATCGTTAACGCGGATGATGAGGTGGCCATTACTCGCTCGTATTTTCTGGTCGAGGAGAGAAGTGGCGTCCTCAGAGGTCATAAAAACTGGGAGAGAACAAAATAACCTTCAGCTTCCATCGTCTTGCCTTAGATATAATTGGAAGACATGCCATCTGTGCTTTTAAATGGACATATGCTGCTCTGCGTCTAAGGCCAATGTGCTGAGGGAAAGTTGAATAAAACGTTAGTGAAGGCTGGCCCTCTGTTCCTCCGATTCTGACCTTCTACTTTTCTTTTCCAGCCTTTGCCCAAGGAGCCATCGTAGGATGCAGAGAAAACAGCAAGTATGTGAGTTTTTTAATGATGTATTCTATTCTAATTTGCATATGGAGTGTACAACCCAGCTTCCGTTCACCGTGACATACAAGCAACCAAAGACATTTGGGTTTTTGCATCTTTTTGAAAGCAGAAATAATAACTCTTAAGGGAAACTTGATGAACAGCAGAGTCCATGCCTTGATTCAAAGTTATACAAAGGTTCAGTGTAGCTCAGACCCTGAATGAATCAGCCATTGGTGAGTATTCATTATGTATTTTTTTAGTGCTGCTCTCACCACTGAGCTTAGATAAAGATCATCCAGGACTTGGTGAAGATACAATGGAATCTCCCATTTCTCAGGATGCAGTCACTTTGATGCTGCAAAAAAGGGAAATCAAAGGGTTTTATTGGAAGTTTTGAAATTCATAATGAGGGAAACTAAAAAGCCCCACTGTGGTTACATCAAAGGAAAAGGCTACTTCAAGTGTCCAGGCTTCCTTTTAGGACAAAGGTAGAAAACTGATAATGAATGGAAGGATGTTCTTGACAAAAGCAATAACCAAAAGAAAAAGCTACATTTTATAAATCCTTTTCTAAACGCCCTGGTAAGAGACTCCTAAGACTTGGCTGCATGCCTTACATTCCTCCAAGCGGATATTAAAAGTCGGCAGGTAAACTAGAGTTGGGAGCAGGCTAGCCTGACTCCTCTGGCAGGTTAACTTTACTTCTGCAAACATTTTTATTTTCTCTAAAAGACTAGGAAATCTAAAGATTAAACTAAATTCCTCTCCCAAGAACATTGACCAAGCATCTGCAGAGCTTTTATATTCTGCAAAACCACAGGCATTTGGAATCTGCATGGTTTATGTCTCCTAGCCAATATTCTAAGATTGATTTTCCCTCTTCCACTGAGAAAACAAAATGAATCACGCACAATTACCAAGGACAGGGAGAAAAGGGGAATTGGGGGCGTCATAAATATTTATTTGCCAGCCCTGGGAATTTGTGCAATTCTGTGTGGATTTGCCAACTCATATTTAAGTGTCTGAATGATTTATATGGGCAGTCCTGGGTGTCACATTTGTCCACTGTCACCGTGAATCATTTATGTATTAACATTTATGGATTTATCCATATAACATATTCATGGCAGAGTTCTATTATCATTCAAATGGGTTTCTTGATCAAATGATTGGCTAAATTAAGTCATTAGCTACAGAGTTTCACTGGAGGTGAAATGTATTCCATGTGGAGAGGAATATATTAGTACATACAAGTATAGACCAATCCCTTTACAGAATCAATCATGAAATTTGCTTTGTTAAGGCTCAAATAAAGCCTCTTTCAGACACCTGATACATAAAATTTCTGCATTTATGTATCTGTTTGAGTAATGGCTTTTTGTCAATCAAACATGTCCGTTATGAAAATGTTCAGCATTATTCAGATCCTTATGGAAAGGCCATCATGCACGCCCCATGTTTGGCACCTCAGCTGCAACGGGCACAACAACAAACAGCAATGAGTTCAAAAGTAATATCAAGGAGGAAAAGTGTTTTTTTTGTTTTCATTACAGACCATCATGAGTGTTAGGGATGCTCAGCATCTTCTCACAGTGAGGACCCTTATAGTATTTGTCATCGGTTCCTTCATTTATTAAAGTTCACATTACAAGAGGTGAAATGTGCCAAAAGTAGAACTCTGCTTCCTTTTTTAAAATATCCAACGGTGCATGAGCAGTGTATGATAAGACATTAATTTGGGGCTCTCATTTAATTCTTAATTTGCTCACATGCTGTATGTGAAGAGTTTTGTTTGAGCCGGCTCAAATGAAAATTGAAAATACAGGGAGGGGGTGCTGGACTTATTAATACTGTGTTATTGTTTTTTTCTGGTCCTGCATCATGAGGGTAAAAAAAAACAATAATATCCTCAACAGCTTTAAATTGGCTCATTCAGTGTTTTGTGGTTTATTGAACTGAATTTATTTTTGATATTAAAAATCAGATGAGGAAGCACTTATTGAATCTGACAGTAGTCTGACACAAAACAGGTGGTTCTGTTGTACAAGTATGCAATCAGTGGTTACCAAAAGGGAAATAAACTCCCCCAGAAAGTTGACGCACTCTGCTTCACTGTGGTACAACAAATAAAAAAGCATTTATTAAAGTGGATTTTGTTTTCTTTGCGTTCAGGAAATACTAATAAAGTGATTTAATACATTTATTACCTCTCTCTCTCGCATGAAAACTGAATGTTTCGGAAAACTTCAACCCCCAAAATGACAATTTGCATATCAGTAAGTCACCCCGTGTTACACTGAATTTGTGAAGAAAGCTTTGTTTTTCTCATATGCCTCCACAGTGAACAGAGAATCTAAAGTTGAAGTCATACAGTAGGGGTCCACTAACTATAACAGAACTGTATCAGAACATTTACAAACTATGAGTTCTCATGCAGTGTAATCCAAGTCTCATTTGTCCACTCATATACTCAGTCCTTTTTTCAAACAGACAGCCCTTTCTGACAGGGAACTGAAATAAAAGCAAAACTTATTGATGCTCTCTTCAAAGTCAGACTTTATTCACAAATATAGTAATTTTACCTTGCTAAACACGAGACCTGCTGGTCTACCACTGCCGCAATCTGTAGTTTATTTATGTTATTTTCTGACTTTGGTGAATCTGAGCTAACCTTTAAAAACACCAAAGTAACACAATAACACAAACTAAGTAACCGACAGAGGTAGTAGACCAGCAGCTCCTGCATTCAGTTGGGTAAAATTGCTGTTTTTCTCACTGGAGTCTGGCTTTGAAGAGGGTATAGATAACTTTCACTGTCATTTTAGCTATCCATCAGAGAGACATGTCTGACAGTAAGGTAATGTAATGTGTATGGGAAGTACATACGTACATATGACTGAACAAATGAGACTTGGATTATATTGCATGAGGTGTGTGATAGTTTTTAAACATATATTTTTTTACAGTTTTGCTTACTTCAGTTCATCAAGAATTTTCACATTTCAATAGATATACAAATGGTCATCTGGGGATGGTAAGAATTCCATTAATCACTGTGAACATATAACCGTATTTTGTGTCGCAGTTGCCTTTGTGTTCATGTGGTGGTATTGAATTCAGAGTTGTCTTACATAAAATGTTACGGAAATGTTAACTACGTCTGACCTGCTTTCCAGCGGGACTTTTACATAAAAGTGACTCTGGGCCTTATTCAGATATTAGACATGGAAAATTGTTGGCACAATTATGTAACAGGTTTGTTTCAGCTTGAAGCTCATGAAACAACTGTGTGTTGTAATTCTTTTCTTATCCGTTCTTCCA
Source organism: Epinephelus fuscoguttatus (assembly GCF_011397635.1). Lineage (NCBI taxonomy): Eukaryota > Metazoa > Chordata > Actinopteri > Perciformes > Serranidae > Epinephelus > Epinephelus fuscoguttatus. The sequence continues at coordinate 9,558,060 of NC_064758.1, read as the reverse complement.
TAGGTTCATAGACATCCACACTACAAACGGAACTGAGGCCAGTCACTTCACCAAAACATTGTGTCCATTCACCAACGAGACTTAACAACAGGTTTGAAAAAAAATAAAAAATAATAATCCAGAGCTTCTCCAAGCACCACAGTGAAAGACTCTCAGCACACTTCTGAGAACTCTGAGAAGTCTCAAGTGAGCAGCATGGTACACCGTCGGCATTGAATCTTCATAGAACAAAATCCCTGTGAGGAACATTTATCAACAGGGCAGTGGAATATTCATTGAAGTACATTACCGTTTTTCCTTTTGTCCTTGTTATCCAACATCGGGTCTGCAGGGGAAGGCTCCTTGAAGGTTTTTTTGTACCTTTGTGGCTTGATTTAGACTTGTCAGAAGGTCTTTCAGAAGTCGGCCCCTTCATCTTCTTTACTATCCCCGTTATGAAGCTGTCCAAGGGTTATACTCCAGCCAAGTTTCTTTAATGACAGCTCACTGCTAAGGACTCGTGACTTTACGGAGTGTCCACTGGATTCTTCTCTCATTTGGTTGGGTGAAACTTTACGTCTCCAAAATCTCTGCATACACAGGACAGACGTTGTAAAAAAAAAAAAAAACAACCAGACAAAAAAAAACAAAAAAAAACGCATGAAAGTCTTTTGGAATGTCACAGGAGACGTCAGAGATGAGTTGACTGTCTTTACTCAATGACTGAAGGTCATGATGATGAAATGCGGACAATTTGGACAACTTAGCTTATAACTTATGTTTTTTATGTGGTGCCAACATAGACTAGAAGAGTAGTTTTTGTCAATGAACCTCACACATCTTGTACACACCACTGGGAGCATTTAGCAGATGTGGACCCCTGGCTCATTTTAATGGTCTATACTGTGTGTGTGTGTGTGTGTGTGTGTGTGTGTGTGTGCGTGTGTGTGTGTGTGTGCGCATGTTTGCATCTCTCCATGTGTGCATACAGTATGTGTGTGTATGCTTGTGTGCTTGTGTGTGAGTGTGTGCACATCCAGAGATACACTGTGAAATAAGTCATATCCGATGCATTATTCATACTCTTGTATATTTTTGGGACACGCCCAGACCAGAGCTCACCATCTGGCAAGAGAAGCATTTGTGATTTTACAGATGTTGGATCTCATTTGAATCTTCTCGGATGAATCCTGGGTTTGCCTTTTCTTTTCTTTCGTGTCTTTTCTTTAGTGCATAGAGATATTTATATTGGGGGAAATATTATTGAAACTGGGGACAGATCTGCAGTGTGTCACATAAGTTAAATTCTGTAATTAAAATCAATTCATGCGTGATTAAATGTATTCAAAATCCTTGTCTAAATCAACTATATTTTGATATGAAATGTTTTGGCCAGCTGGACGTGCTATTTGCTGATTTCAGATGCTTGATATATTTGAAACTATGTATATATATATATATATATATTCAATCAATGTATTTTATGTTCTGTGGGTCTCATTCCAAGAGGAGGTAAAGAAAAGGAGGAGCACAAGAGGCATTCTTTCAAGAGAAGTACAAAAGGTGGACACAATAATACGAACACCAGTAAGATATTTCAAAACCACAGAATAAAATGAAACACAACCCAAATACCACAACGTAACAATAATAACCTAATTGCTGCAGGGTGATTGCAATAGATCGCATAATATTGTACAGGTGTTCCTGTTATTGCGTCTACCCCCTGTTTTTTCATTTCTTTGTACTAAAGAATCCTGTACATCTCCATCTTAATGTATGCATTTGAGGATATAAAGAGAGCATCCGCTCCTGGGAGCTGCGGAGTGTGTATTTGGTGTGTGTGTGTGTGTGTGTGTGAGTGTTTGACGGGTCAACAGTGGTCTCTGTAGTGAGAAAATACCAATTTCCACCTGATCCCATACTTTTGATTTCATGCTGCCTTTATTCATCGCTTCTTTGGTTCGCACTCACCGTAAATAAATTGTCCCTTTGATTTGAGTCACTGTCAATGCAGGAACTGACACCGCAGTTGCACTCAGTGGGGCAGTGGCAGAGTAGATTTTGATTTTAGCAAAAATCTAAATAAGAACAAAAACAACAAATATCTAGACCTCTACTTGTAAATTGGTCTAAAAATGTCAGCATCTGACAGTGGTTGTGCATTTTCACCAGCACATATCGTCAGACTATGTTCTCCAAGTCCTAGCACTGAGCCGCTGACTCTCAAGCTCTGCTGCATGGTGATGGAGGGGTTATCTAGGGCCCCGAGCTGAGGGAGAGTCCTGATATTGTCAGGGCCTTAAATGCCTTTTGTGGTCCTCAAATGTCTATATATAAATATTTCATACTTTTATTTCACACTGTCCCTGTTTTGAAAGAAAACTACAATACTACAGTCCAATTATTTCCCAAACAGGGACACGGCAACAGTATCTGAGACAAATGGGAACAATAAAAAGGACAAAGTTTTTCTGTGAAGACTAAATGAAACTGCGTAACACTTTCTATGAAGCCTTTGTGTATGATGTATTATAATGCAGTCTACTGCATAATGCATTATAACAGCAGAATATTACATTGCAGAAGTTGACGCATGCCCTCATGTGAGGGAGAGTGCACCATACACGCAAAGTAATGATATGAGGTCTATTTTGTCAGGTTTTCGTACTTAAATTACATACAAAATTTCCATCAAACATAAACTATATTAGAGTAAATTAGATAACATCTATGTGCTATAGTTACATAAATTTTTATAGTCTATTAATTTGATTTGACAGACTATGAAAATCTATGTCACTATGGTGCATAGATGTTATCTAATTTAATCCAATGAAGTTTATGTAGATACTGTTAAATTCAGTCTATTTCATATATGTCTAATTATTTGAATTAAGTTTATGGAAATTACCATTAAATTACCATTTGTGAATTTCAAATATGTTGAATTAATTAAATTAGGTTTAACTTATTATTGTTAATAAAGTCTGTGTATTTCAAATATGTTGATGAGCATCAGTATATTTGAAATACACAGAATTTATTAACAGTAATTACAGTAAGCAAACATTAAACATTATTTTAACTATGTTGGGAGCCTTTTGTAGTTATCACAAACCAGCAGTTTTAAGTGTAGAAATTGTAAATTAATCTACATGGGAGCATACAATTCAGTATATATGGAAAGTTATGTTTATGATAATAAATTAATGATGAATACATTTTTATTTTGGTTTACAACTATGCCGCTTTCAAAGAAATCCCTCCTGAAATCAATAACTGATGATAAAATCAACACAACCAAGTAAACCCTAATGACTCTCAGAACTATCTATTTTCTTCCTGCATTTAATACCAAGTTACAGACCTCTTCCCAGGAAACCTTGAAGAAATCATTAATAATAGGCCCGTAAAATAAAGCGCCACCATGCTTTCTGTTGCCATTATTCTGTGTTCTTCTCCTTGACAGTGTCTGTACATAATAGAATATAATAGAAATGAGTAATATTTGCTGTAAGAAAGGTGAAAATGGTGAAAATAGCCCAACATGCAGCATCATCAAGAATATTATGTGCTCCAGTTGGCTGCAGAGACTCTGAGACGTGTGGTTTCTGCGGTTGCTGCCGAGCCAGTGTTCCCACTCAACTCCCACTCACTCAGAGATGTTCTTTCAACGAGGCCCTGCTGCTGCTCCCTTCCTTTTTCAATGTCTGTCTTGCTGTCTCAGGGTTTTGAATGTGGGTTACTGTCAGGATCAACAAATGGTACGAAGGTGGTATCCGGCCCCCTGCCATCTTTGGTGCTGCACTGTAGCTATGTTTGCAGAAACCCTTACTTTACCAGAAGTAGACAATGAGCTGTCCTGAAGATGTTATGGTAAACTATAGCTGCACTCTATGTACTCTGATTGTAGGAAGAACCATAATGTTCGTCAGACCTTATTATCTCTAATGCAAATATGGCACTTTAGTCTAAGCTGTTGTGATACTTGACCTTATTATTATGATCATTCTTATGATGCCTTATGACCTTTGTTAGTTATAGGTTGTAAAGGCATATAGAAAGTCTTATGATGCACTCTAAATGTTATAACATATTAGTGTAGGCTGTACACTGTAGGTATCAGACACTGCCCAGCAAACATCATGACATCGAATGACCATTGTTTCAACATCCAATCAAGACGTCCCACAATGGTTCAAAAATAGTCCCAAAGTGAAAGTTGTACAGACGTCTGTGACATTACCTGGCGATCAGCCGGCCCCCTTTCCTGAGCGCCCTGGCAATATCGAAATATGACGCTGTCGCAGCAGAACAATAAAGCAATGTTGACCAACACAGGACTCATAGCCCAGTCAGATGAGTGGAAGCTCTGTACTGTATCCATTCATCCACCACAACTCTCTGCTGAGGTGGACTTTGTTGCTCTTTATACTGTGTCACCTGAGTATTTGGCAGTAATCCCTAAAGTTTACTTCCCCCATGTGCAATCAAAGACAGCTTAGATAAAGACTTCTGGCTCTTACAAACACCACAGGCCTAAAATGATGAGACAGGAACATTATTTACATGTGTATAGATATACATGTTTGGATATGGAGTGGACATCACGGTGTGGCCATCGGTTCACAACCATTTCACAGTCAAACAAATCAATTGTTAATAAATGGTGTTAAAAAACATATATGCATTTGTTTTTTCATAGCACTATTATGATCAGTAGGTCCTTGTTTGTAAGAGAGAATCTGACTGGACCATTATTGCACGTGAAAATAGCGTCACCATCTTGCTGCCTGCCTCATAACCGCCTTTGGCATCCTACCGGGACCATTTTTGGCCAGGGACACAATGTCTGACCAGTGTTTGCTGGTTACGGGCTTCATGTAAATTTTTACCAGAGAAAAACCTCCCCACACAGATTATTCCCAGAGTACTAGAAGAGAAAATATGATTACAATTGCCAATTAGCATTTGCAATTGGAAATGTGTCCAGTAACTGATGAATAAAAGAGTGTATGGAAATGTATTTGAGTTGTGGATGGACACAAACAGAGTAAATGGTTGTGTGGGAGAATAAGAGGGTCTACAAGTCAACACTTATGTATGAGAACTATCTTTCTGAGCTACACATCTCAGGTTTATCAAGAAGCTTCAGTTTGTGTCAGTGTCAATCCCAGATAGCAACAACCATCATGCAACATAATAACACCTGACGCTCGATCAGTTCCAGTCTTACAGGCCGCTTTTCTGTTTTCAAAAAGTAATTGTGTCTGAAGTGTTGCAGCACTGTAGGCCTTTGTCATTGTACTTCTGTTTTGCCACTGAGTCCTCCACATCCACAATAGATCCCTGACCGAGCCTAATGAGACACAAACACACCCCCGAGGCTCAGACTGACTTGCTAAACACAGCGTTGTCGAACAGCGCCGCAGTGTAGCGAATTAGCATTTATGCCCACATAAAAATCCATTTACTGATCCATTAGCTTAGCATAGTGCTAATGAGTTGCTGTTGATGACTCGCGAGGGACTTCAGTTAGCAAGCAAATCGTCATTAAAGGGAGACATGAACAGGGCAACAGCTTCATACATGTAAAGAGTACATGGCCTAGGCTGTAGAATACTAGAAAACTAAAACTTACCCCTCTTAACTCTTTTCGACATTTTCTTTCATCTCTTCTAAAATGCTGCCCAGACACCTGCACGTTCTGTCTTGTGGGAAATGGAAGTGCTGCTGTCACATGAAATCTGTTGTACCATCCCTCAAACTAACAATGGAGGTGGCTGCACTCAACAATTACAACCTGTCCCAGATAAGCAGAGCAGCACTGGCTGCAGAAAACACTTCATCCTTGGTAAGTGAAAAGTAGAATATATAATCAAAGGTATCAGTGAACTGAGCCCTAAGCTGCTGCTCGTATCGACCGAAGAGATTTCAGGAGTGATTTCTTACTTTTATTTTCTTGGTCCTTGCTCTCTATTATTACAACAGACACTTCAGTGTCAAATTCAGATCTGCTTAGGTGAAGGTATGTGCAGTGCAGCACCACGCCATACCCGCTTGACACCAATGAATGTAAAGAGCAGACATGCAGCTGAATTAAATGTCATTCACACCACTGAGTGATTTCCTACGAGGAGGGAAGCAGGCGGAATAATATCAGCGTCATCTGAAAATGTCTCCTTGCTGCCAAAGCCTCTTAGTCCAGGGCCCTTTGTGGTGCTTCCACACTGAAGGGGAGTCAGCTCCGGGGGGAAGATGAAGGTATAAAATGGTCGTTTTGCTAGAGCAACACAAGCTAATTTATCATTCTCCAGGGGTCAGGCGACGCTCCCTTGGTTGTGAATTTTAATGTTGTTTTTTATGGGTCTTAATAAACTCTATTTTGCTGCGAGCGTTTATGCAGAAGAGCACAACATCCTTCACTCGGCTCATTTAGTGAGTCAAGGAGAGAGGGGCCGGAGCCAAATTTAACCAATGAAGTCATCATTTTCTAACACTAATAGGACACGGTGAGGTGAAATATTGAAGGTATTGGAAAAGTTACGGGAGTCATTCACATGTTTCCTGAAGATCCACGCTGCACAGCCATGTTCAAATTGTCTAACCCAGAAAATTGTAGGCTACTAATTATTGCTCAGAAGTAATATTTAAACAGTGATGTCATGCCATTATACTGTAGAAGCATTAGGCAAAAAGACATTTCTCACAAATGCAATGTGAAAATGCCTTGTGGTGATTGTTGCTGATTGGTGCTGCACAGTATAAATGTGCGTGCATATGCATGTGCACGTGTTTACAGGAGCTACAGGAAAACTGTTCAGATGTACCTATATCACATGTCAGACACAATTTCTAGTATTTTACTCTGAATGGTGTTGAACGTCCAGTTGTCTCTTTGCTGAAGCCACTGACGTTCTCTGAGGAAATCATAACATTACATCCACTTGTTGTCCGCTCCATCATTACCTGCCATAAAACTCTACCGCAAATGTCTCCCATGTTTGGTTGACCTTTGAGCTAACCCTGACCTTAACACTTTGATCTGATGTGATGATGCTATCACATCAGATTGGAGGAAACAATTAAAATTTGCACATTTTAATTTCAAATAGTCATCCTATTAAATGTTGTTCAAAATTTAAATGTTCAGAGCGCCCATTATTTATGGTAAAATTGCAGACTCTTTTTTGTCCTACCTCTAAATACGGGGTGCTGCAGCACCCTCAGCACCCACCTTTCTATACCCATGAATCTACATACAACCTTTCATCAAAAAAAAAAAAAAAGTGAATAAGGCCCAATGACTTTCCCTCTACATAGTGCCAGTTTCCACTCCACACAACAAAAACCTATTCAGACAAAGAATATCTAAAGGGTTAATGTTAACTACATAATGCATCAACTAATCAGACCCCAAAGTTGATGTTAATGCTAGCTGTTGTGGCTAGCCCCGTTCTGTTACTAACATATGGCATATCAGTTACATTACCATCTTCACTGTATCCCAGCTGCTGAGCAATCTCAAGCCATATATTGTCCTTTATGTGGTTGTTGTTGTGATAGTTGTCGTGGTGTTATTCGTATAGTATGAGGTGTTCCGAAACCAAATTAACAACCCCATTTTGACAGCAAGCAAGCTATGACCTGGAGGTGTGACATCAGCTGGAACACAGGATTTCATTGGCCAAACATATTTCTGCAGGCATAAATCTGCTGAAATCGAGGTAGGATTTAGTTTTTAGATTACATTGCTATCTTAGCAATCACATACCAGAAGAAGAACTGGTGTTAGTGCATCTACACAGAATTAATGGTAAATTGTCTTTAAGTGCCAGGCCGCCTCTTGGACCGTCCTGAAAAAGCAAAGTCAGGGGTCACGTATTGCCATTGACCTATTTACACAGCAGGAAATTCACTATGATGAAGGTATGGATCTCCACACAGGCCTACTGACTTGTTTATCGAATTTTAAAAGGTTGAGTGGCACCATTTAACACTGGGGTCAATTCATCACATGATTGCTTCCTGCCACATCTGTCTCACTGAACCCCAGCCCTGCATGCGGACAATTAACAGACCTACTGCTGAGGACTCCGTTGTTTACTTGAACGCTTTTTGCCTTTGGACTCAACAGCAGCTAGTGGTTTCTGGTACCCACACAAAGAGAACATCCAGATCACAGAGGACACTGTGTACTCGGGTGAGGAAATGAACAAATGTACGTTTTATTGCAACAACACAGAGAGGCTTAAAGTCAAGTGCAAAGCCTCATTGGATATTTGATGTCAGCAAAAACATAGGAAACTGTTTTCAAGGACAGCTTTCAGTCAAATGTATTTCTGAAGATGAAATGAAACACAATGAGTGAGGATATCAACAGCACTGGAGCTGCAGCATGTTAATTATGTAACTGTGTTATCCATTTACAGTAAGAAGAGGAGAGTAAAACAATCTTGGACTATAAGGCTTGTTGACCAGTGGACAAACATAAATGTCAATGTGTGTATGTTGCATTAGTTGACAGTCTGCAGCGATTAATGATTGCATTGAATAAAGGAATATCAAATATAAAATGTGATTTATCAAACTAATTTACATTTTTAATGAGCTTATTATAATATAATTATTTTAGAATTAATGTACAACAAATATTTTTTAAATTAACATATAAAAAAATTCTTATGTACCCCCTGCAGTACTCCAAAGTACCTCTAGGGGTACTTTGATGTACCCCTGTACCCCCACTTGAAAAACACTGGATCAAATGAGCTCTATGCGAAAGTCAGGGCGTATGAGTTGTCTAGACACGGTTTACAGCATGGAGATGGCTCAGTCAGGGGCTAACAGCTAACAGTGCTAACTCCAATAACAGTTCTAAAACAGCAACAGTGCTAACAGAGCAAACTGTGTTGACCAGGGGGCAACCACAGGTTGGGTGCTACATTTCACAGGCATCATGTCCAGTGGCGGCTCCTGCCAAATTTCTTAGGGGGGCAATTGTTGTGATGATGGCTGAGGTGACCCGCTCAGTAGGTAAATTTGAATTAATTTGGCTCTGCAATGACTGAACAATCCACTGTGGTCATCAACAGACTAATTTTCATCAGTTTGCCCACACAAATACCTTTGAATATGAACAGAGACCTGTTCTACCATTAATCAAATAAAATTGAGTAAGGTATTCACTGAGTCATTGTCAGTCTTTATCAGAAAACATTATAGCTAAGTGGAAATTCATTTTGTGTTCTGATTAAAGAAATAAATGTGTACCCTACAACTTAATACAATGCACATCACGTAGTATCACTGCTCTTTGACCTGACCTGAACAGTTTTTGTTGTTGTTTTTCAGTTTCAGTTATATATTGGGGGGACATTTTGAGCACTGGGGGGGACGTGTCCCCCTCAATATATATGGTGATTACTGCCCTGTCATGCATGCATAATTAGGCCTCAGTTGTCTGGGTGAAGTGCGCTGGTCTTGACATACAAAGTTTGATGGAGTGTCAGCTGGACAATATGGAGATATTTGCATCTTGAAAGCCGGACTACAAATGTGGATAGACAGGGAGAAACACATACAAGCCTAAGATGTGGTAAGATATGATATTCCTCACTATATGAAGTGGCTGACAACAAGACCTGTATAATGGATTGTAAAGAAATTCATTAGGTTTTTATTTTGTAGACAATTGAAATATATTTATAGCGTGATGGGATGACAGCACATAGAGAAGAACAGGTGTGAATTTGGACGCACTATGTGTTGTTCCTTTTTAACCTATATGGTTAAAAAGCCTCTTGGATCAGCTGGAAATGTTAGCCATGTTGATCTTGAATGTGACCACTGCGCAGTGGTGCTGCCCCATGTGATGTCGGAATAATCGGAAAAATGAGTTTCTGACCGTAAAGCAATGTTTCAGTGGAAACGGTTGATGATGTGTTTTTTAAACATTTTGAGTTATAAAATACAACACATCTTCTTTGTAATGTCCATGTTGTCTCCACATTAGGACTTAAACGCTCATGAACGCACAATGAAGTAATACGACTTTCGTATGACGAAAACACGTTGGGGCAAGCCCTCCCGGAACCCACAGAGATTGCATTGGAATGCTTGTATTTAGAAAAAAAGCCTTTTACATGAAAGTCTATGAGAGTGAATCGGGGTGGTTTCCAGCCAGGCTGATATCACCCCAAAGGGTCGGAACGCAACTTCACACTGCGTCTGATTGGATATTCAGAGGCAGGACGAGCTGTTTCAAGTGAAAATGATCAGAATAATCAATATATTGTGTGTATATATGACAATAATGATGATGATAATCATACATTTATTATCATCATCGTTCTTTTCTTTTGTAGCTCAAGGAGGGGTGGCGCCCTATCGCCCTCTATTGGCCAGCCACCCCTCATGTCCCAATATCAGCGATAACCACCATGTGAGCACAGTGCAAAGCAGCAGCAATGAGCTAGCCAGTATACACACATGCACGCATGACCAGACCAGCTTACCACAATAAATCACAGAGAAGCTCAGATTACAGCACACAGAGGTAGCGTTACTTTACTCTCTGCTCAGGACACCATTACTCCACAATATCTTGTATAGAGCTCGTAAGTTGCGTGTTGCGTGTTTCCATTTCCGGTACATGATATGACATAATGTATTTCAATGGCTAGATGACAATTATTTTCTGGTCCCATTTGAATTGTGCCATGAATTTCACATATGTTCTTTGTGAATTTTTAATACATTTTTTTGTGCAAAGAAAGCTACAATTTAGCAGGAAGAAGTCTGATACTGTTAGGTTTTATGTGAGAGCGCTTTGTGGACTACAGCACTTCGCTGCTCTCAATGTGTATGATATATGTCACCACTCGCACTCGGAACATGGCTGTGTCTCTGGTACACTTCACCGCCTCGAAAGAAAATCGAAAGAAAGAACAGCCGTTCTCGTTGTAGTGGTGACATTTGGGTAGGAAACACACCGGCATCTTGATCTGATGGCTCCATAGATCGTGGCAGAAGATGCAGCAGCAGCACTGTGAGTTGAGAAGTGGAGGGAAAGTGTGATGATGTGACGTCACATAGGCAATATGTAGTCTTTCTCATTACATTGTTTCCACAGCCTTTAACTGAAGAATCATACAACAAGCTGTCAAACTCTTAACATGAAAACATATTATTTAGACCCACACAAAACATTTGTGTAATCCAAGGCATTTAATGACTGGGACCAGAAAATAATAATTTTCTAGATTTTCTATAATTTTCTAGAGGTCCGATGGGGGTCTACCGGAAGGGGTGTGACTTACGAGCTCTATAGCAAATAATAGTTTGCTGCTATATAAATGCGCTGAATGTTCCATACAGAATCTTTACAACCTTTAATCAACCTTTTTTTTTTTACCATTAAATAACTACTTATAGCTTACAGTGTTGACCTGCTGTGATTTAAAAAAAAAAAGTCCTGTTTGTTGTGTGAACCAGTAGAAAGCAATTAATAATAAAAATCTTTATTGTTCATGTAATTATGTCAGTAAATATGGCTGAATAACCTGAAGCTGTCTATCCATTCAGAATTGTGCCTCAGTCCCATGACGGGTGATTAAGCAGGATCCATATTTGATCACCAGGACAAACTCCCTTTTCCATGCCTCCAACCAAAGAAATGAGATATCCTCAACTGTGAAATATGTAAAAGTAGAAAAAAAAAGTCTGTCATTGCAGGCAGTCTGTCATTGCCAGTCTTGATTAGCTCAAACTCTGCTGAGCTCAGTGTACTGTCTCGGCCCTCCTGACTCGAAGACGAGGTCCTCTGGGTTTTAGCTGTGACAGATTGAGGGTGTCAGGAGGGACTCCCAAGGGTGTGTGTTTGTGTGGGAGTGTGCTCACTCGTGCATGTGTGTGGTACCCGTTTAAGTGTGTGTACATGCATTTGCTTTTGTGCATCAGTGCATAATCTAATGTGTGTTCATTTGTGTGTATATGCTTGCTGCCCACATACTGTAAGGGTGTGTGCATGCTTGTGCTGTATTCCATGTACGTGAGTGTAAGCGTGCGTGTACATGTGGTTGGAGGCTGAGTGTACCCGGGCCAAGATCTCGTCTGTGAATCACATGTCTCCCATCAGTCTGACAGCATTAAGCCGAGCCCAATCAATACCCTGAGGGCCTCCAATCCCTGCAACTGAACGACACAGAGAGACACAGACACACCAAAGGGTGACTGAGAAAGGGTGAGAGGGGGAGACAAAGAGAGTGTGATGGAGAAATGACTTGTAAAGTGATGGATGAGAGCACTGAGTCCAAGGCTATGTTCACATTGCAGCTTAAGTGTCCCTTGTCTCATTTATGTCCTCACATTTGACTCACTCAGTCTGATGTTTTCTGAATGGCAAACAATATGCCACCAAATTGTTCATTTCCATCCTGACTGTATGAATGTGTCTCTTGCCTAACAATCAGATCCTGAAGAATGCAACCCATGTACAACTTGTATTAAAATGCTCATCAGCCATTTGAGCTGAACACAACACTTTGATTGTTGGCGGCACCGGAGATTTTTTAATTTGAAAGTCAATTTTGCCTTTGACGGAATTATGATTTATGGTGTAAGTATTACACAAAAATAATAACAATCACAGTTTTTCTTTTGTTTTTTTTTTGGTGACTGTGGGTGGGTGAGGTGGTGGGGGGGCACTCTGATAGGACTCTGCCTAATCCAAGTGCAGACAGAAGGCAGACAAATGCAGAAATAGACAACGGAAAAGCTGATGATGATAAAGAGTCGGCAGAGAAAGCTCAAAAACGGACTGCACACTACCTGCTCAGCACCCAACAGCAAGCAGACATAGTTTGCAACTTGCTGGTGAAGATGCACTCTAAATAAAAATGGTGCTAAACAGAACCCAAAAGTTTTTCTTTGACTTGTAATCATAGGGGAACCTGTTTTGGTTCTATGTGGCACCCATTTCTTAAAGATGTGTTATCCTCTGGACATAAACTATAGGCTGTTTTAATGTAGTGTTTTTATTCTTTCCCCACTAAACTAAACTAAGAGGTTCTCTATGAAGAACCAGTAGAGAACCTCTAAAGAATATATATTATAAAATGTTGAAGAACTATACAGGGGCAGTAAAGTTCTTTGTTTGGCAGAGGTACTGTATAGCACCTCAACCTAAGCCAAAGAACAACTGAGGAACCAGCATTTTTCTATGTGTACTGGAGCATTTAGCAGCTGAATAGCCTTATTTGCCTTCGAGTTGGTAGAGACCAAAAACAGAGCAAAAAGAGAGGCTCTAAATACATACTAATAAATATGTAAATATTTAAGTTTCAAGTTTGCCATGTTATCTTCAAAGCTGATAATACGTCAGTGTTGCAAGTGGCCAAAAAATCAATTTAAGTTTTAAAAATGTTGCGCTCACAGCACCTTGGCTAACTCTTTAGCATTAATAACTGGCCATAGACACAGTTCATATAGATGTATCGATCTTTGAGAATCAAAGATCAAACAAACAACAAGCTGATTTGAATGGTATGTAGGAGAATAATTAGACAATATGTGCTTAAAACTATGATGTTAAATGTAAACTTGAGTCTCCCACAAAGTACAGCTACTAAAAATTAAAAGGAACAGATACAATGACACGTTTATCAGTTCATGTTGGTTTGTGAAAAAGTTACAATTAATTGACATAAACAGTCAAAAAGTAGAGCCATCAGTGTGAAATGAATCTTTGCCAGATAGATAGATAGATAGATAGATAGATAGATAGATAGATAGATAGATAGATAGATAGATAGAAGGACAGACAGACAGAGACAGACAGATAGACAGATAGACAGATAGATAGATAGATAGATAGATAGATAGATAGATAGATAGATAGATAGATAGATAGATAGATAGATAGATAGATAGATAGATAGAGAGGAAGGAAAGGAAGAGAGGCAGACAGATCAAGCATGGTTTGCTTTGTGTCCCCTGGGGGCCCATGTCCAGATGGCTCATTGGAAAGTATCCTCCCCCCTCATCCACAAGAGTCCTGTCTCTCATGCAACACAGAGAGCTTGTTATTCCTCACTGTTCCTCCGTACCATGGTCTGTGGTCTACAGTCTGCAGGACCCATCATGTATTTCATGCATTCGTGGCAGTTGCTGTGTTTCTTATTAAGTCCCTGATCCCAACCAGAAGAGCAACTAAGGAACTTTGGTGTGTTGATAAGTGAAATCTCGTGTTTGAGCACAAATGTCAGCCCTAATAAAAACTTAATGAAACATATTACTCTCTGCAAGTGTTTGCAAGTCTCTGCAAATGATAAGGGGGAATATTCATCGTTGGTTCACAAATGGCTGAATAATTTTTTCATATCAGGAGGTGCACGCTTGGGATGAAAATTTAAATACTCTCCGTTCTTCGATTCTAAAAAAAAAAAAAAGTCCCAGTCAGCAGTGTTGCTTTTCATTCGGGTTTTTAATGTGTACCTCTTTGGCATGCAAATCAATGAGTTAGCAAAGCGGTGATTGGAATTCCACACATGTGGGCATTTGATCGGAATTTGCACCAAGATCCATGGGGCAAGTCGATCAAGGGTAATTCACTATGAAATATCCAGAGTTACGCTCCGGCGGGCGCATCTGGCCCCCGCCATTCATTTTGTTTAGCCATTCCAATGTGGCAATCAAAATGAATTAGCATGACAATTTTATTTCTGAAAAGGCTTAGGGTGGCCCATTTTTATTGATGAATTTCAATAAGGACTTGACAAAAGGTCCTTTGAAATTGACTGCCCACCCTACCCCCACCCCCCCTCCCGCTTCCACTTGACCTTCAGGTATCTGTGTCTCTTCTGTGTATGAATGTGGACACCATAAGTGTCCATATCAGCCGTAATCATTTTATATCACCGTCCAGAGCTGTATTAGTCAGGACTTCAGAAGGTAAGCACCCGAGATGATGAAAAGGATCTGAAAAGATGGTGATAACAGTCATAAATCTCCCAGTGTGTTGTGTTACAAAGCCACACTGCTGGTTCAAATGTGTTCCTCAATTTAGTGTGGCTTTAATATATCGTAATTTGGATGATTAATGGTAAGTTTTTAACTGTATTGAAGGTGATATAAAAATATAAAATATCACTTCTAGTTATAGTGTAGCATTTAATATTGTAGTGGTACTGTATGGATAAGCTACAATGTGTGACAAAATTTGAGCCAAAAGAGATTATACGTATGATACTCGAAGTCCAGATTTTCAAAAAGTTTATACTGGATCCACAAATAGACCGCAAAAACATATATACTTCCTGTTCTTTTGTTTTTTGTTTTGTTTTTTTGGGTCAGAAATTTGCTGCTCTTGTGTTTACCTGTAAGGCCCACTGAGATGTTGTAATAAATGTGATTTGATTTGACACCTATTAGAATTTGGGGGTCTCAAAGAATCAATTAAAGGAGATCATTTTTAAGAGTAATTTCATTTTCAGCTGCAAAACTTTCTGTGTTTTGTGTGGGAGAACAAGGGATTAAGTGAATGAATTTCAAATGAATTTCCATGCTGTAACTAGTGCTGAAATGATTATCACAATTATTATACTCAGTAGGTGATCTGGTAATTTTGAACATGGGGTACAGACCCCCCACCCCATCCAATGTCTAACTTGCATTATGATTCAGTGCCATTTCATTGGAGATGTACCTTGTATGACTTCATGTGACCAGTGAATTAATTGATTGCAATCAAGTATTTTACTTTTCTTTTGTCCCCTCAGTTTGGATTTGAGTGGGTATGTTTGCTCAAAATATGCTCTGTGCTTTGTCTCTTTTTAGAGCCAGTCTGTGTTTACAACATGCCATGTAACATGCCACCTATGCATCTGACTGTTGTCTCTGGTCTTTCTCCCGTGTGTTTATCTCACTCACTTGAAGCAGAGTCCTGCACTGGGTCGGGTACCCGCAAAAACAGCTGATTTGCGGGTGGTTTTTAAAAAAACATTTTTTCCTGGGTTCGGATCTGGGTGGAAAAAATAACATGCGGGTCGGATCGCGGGTTTTAGATAAACACATCAGTCATTAGTTCGGTAAACTACCAATAACTATCTTGGTCATTATTTGGTTCAGCTGTTTACACGCATTTCACCATCTAATAACACAATTTGTGATTGGACGACAGAATCAACATGGCTGCCACTGTCTAACAAGCGCCGCTTCCAAAACAGTAAATAATTATTTAGGTATTTGAGAAATAAGTGGATAAAACGTACAACTATCACTTTATAATGTTTCTGAAGTGTTTCCCTGATGGATTACTTCTCTCCTCGATGGATTCTAAAAACACGTGACGGCTCGTAACTGCTGAACGTCGCTCTGGACAGAAAGTAAGTCTATTATTGGGCTACACATTTAAAGTTCCTTTACATAGATTAAAAGTTTAAAAGCATTAAACGTAACAAACGAGTGCTTTTACACTCGTATGGGAGAAGAACACAGAGGGTTGATGATGGAGCTGAAGTCAGGTTTTTATTGTGAGAGCTGCTTCATTCAGGTCGTTGTTTACTTACTGGCACCTTAATGTGGCGATATGCTGTTCAATATTCAGCCAATATGACCCAAAATGATTCTTTTAAATCCAGCTTATGGGTCGGGCTGCGGGTCGTGTTTCAACGGGTCGGACCGGGTTGGGGTACTAATTGGCCTGATGCGCGGGTTTGCGGTTCGGGTGCGGGTTTGTACGTCGCCGGGTCGGGTCGGGACGGATTTTGAAAACTGGACCCGTGCAGGACTCTGACTTGAGGTGCAAAGCTTATCAGAATGCACTGATTTGATTGGCTGAGTAACACCACGTGAGATGATTTAACCCATGCAACTGTTGGCTAAACCAGTGCTACAAATGCTGTTTCGTTAAAAATATAAATGCTTTGTCAAAATGTAATGATTCTCTAATCTCTAACATATCAGTTATAGGTCTGGGTCCGGTCCTGGGAGAGAGAGATGTCAGGTTAACAAGGGGGATGTATTGTGGTCATTTTGTTTACAATGGGGATGGCTTCCCCGCTCAAATCACCTCCTGATTATATCAGTACAATTCATCATGTGAAGGACATGAGTGCATGTTCCAAATTTCATGGCAATCTATCTAATAGTTGTTGAGGCATTTTTCTCAAGACCCTTTACTGTATCCAAAATTGCTGGTGGTACTAGGGAAACATCAGGGGATCACTTATGTTATTAGGGTATAGCATCTGGAAACCATCACTGTCTAGCTTTAAGTAGATGTTGAGACATTTCACTGGATAAGTGAAAATTTTGACCTGCTGTTGGTGCTAGATGAACCAAGGTCATACAAATTCACCGTCTGAGTATGATGATGATTGTTGTAGCAAATTTCATGTCGATCCTTTCAGTAATTGTTGAGATATTTCATTCTGGATATTCTCAGAATCCCTCTACTCAACTGTAATCCATCAGACTAAAACACAAATCACAGTTGAGTGCATACGCGTGGAAGTCATTGTTCCCCAGAATTACAAGCAGGACTTTTCAGAAGTACTGCATTAGCCTGATCTCCACTGTGAGAGTTTTTGTGGGTTGGCCAAATCCTCTGTCACTTATTATGAATCATAAACTGCTTGACTCCACCACCTCCATCACAGTGTTCCCCAGCGGAGCAGCTCCTCAAACACCCCTGGAAGCATTACAGTCGGCAAAATGTACACCCACATCTTGCATCACCACAGCTTGATGGCCATTATTTATGTTGTCTCCTGCTAGGAGCTGTCAACAGCATAACTGCAGGCCTGCTGCTACAGGTTGTTAGGGTTTTCCAGAGATAAAGTGAAGGGGTTCTGAAGCCCTGGGATCCTTAGCACGACCACCATCTCTGCTATCATCAAAGAGCAGCTGGTGTTTGATCTGGCCTGGATCAAAAGGTGAAGGACAGAACTGTCCTGCGGTGCTACAAGAGACCTAGGAAAGTCATGCAGGGAAAAAGAGAGAGACTGTAGAGAGGGAATGCTGTAGCGCTGAGCAGAGGCTGGTATAATTGAGACCAAGGGGAGTCCATCTTGGGTCCTGGGGGGATTTCCCAACGGCGTCATCTGTGTTTCTTCAAAGGCAAAAGCTACATGTCACTCTGCTCACAGATCTTTATCATCCTCAACCCTTGAATCCAATAGAGATACAAGTAGGATCACATCATTATCATAGGGAAGTAAAGAAGACTTGAGGGGCAGAAACTCTAACAAGTTGGCAACGGCCTCTCATTGGTTTTCCACACGAGGGTTCATAACCGACTTCTGAGTAGAATGTATTTTACCCTTTTTTTCAATCTCAACCCTGTTTGTGTCCAACTGGCTTTGTTCTATTGATGTTCGATGGCCAAGGAAGTAGCTTTTGGCCCTAATCATTTGAAAGCACATCATCTCCCCCCCCAAAGGCGCATTCTCATTAGCTTCAAAAGTGCATCAAAGAAAACAAAGTCAAGAGCATGTGAAAGAAAGGAAGGAAGAGAGAAAGAAAAAGACAGAGGGAGAGAGATCTGGTTTGCCTCACCATTCATCATCATCCATCTGTCTTAAAGGCTTGGCTCAGATCCCTCATAGTGGAATATGTTGATGAGGAAGAAAGAAAGAATGGTAGCAAGGGAGATGGAAGGAAGGAAGGAGTGATTAGCAGAGTGAAAGGAGGAAAGGAGGAGGGGCACTGGATGAAAGAGAGAGAAAGGAAATTAAGCGAGAGGAATAGAGGACAGATGGATGAAGAAAGAGGGTAAGTAAGAGACAGACAATGTTCTCCATCAGATCAATGCTGCGTGTTGGAGGCCGCAGTGGCAGCCCTGAATGCAGAGACGCTGTCTACAGTCAATTAGACGAGCTGCTTCACCTCCTCCTGTCAGACGCTGGTTAAAGCCGCCAGCAGTCGTGGCAGGTCTTCCTCTTCCTCCAGACTCAGACAAGCTTCCCATTGCTTTGTGTTTGTGGCTATATGAGGTAATGTGATGTGTGTGTGATTCAAGATGTTCAGGTGTGAGCACAGAAATGTCTGCTGTTCAAGTCTGTGCATGCTGTTTGTCTGTCAGTGATGGGAGAGTTACTTGAAAACATTAATGAAGAGCAGTGCACAGCCACTTCCCTGAGCTTTTCTTTGGGAAGCTTTGGGGGGGGGGGGGGGTTAGACTTAGGAAAAGAATTGTGGTTGGGCATCGTCATGTTATGTCCTTAATGTAACATGGCAA
Organism: Epinephelus fuscoguttatus; assembly: GCF_011397635.1. Classification (NCBI taxonomy): domain Eukaryota; kingdom Metazoa; phylum Chordata; class Actinopteri; order Perciformes; family Serranidae; genus Epinephelus; species Epinephelus fuscoguttatus. The sequence goes on along the minus strand of NC_064758.1, from coordinate 9,538,838 downwards.
CGTAACTGACAATGCACCTGATAACATAACATGACAGGATAACGTGGCAATTTAAGTGACATGAAGTAACGTGAAGAGACGTTATCACAGTTTCCTGGGTCAAAGTCCTGTGTTTGTTTGAACTGCCCACCTCTGCACTTTGCAACGTTATACTACATGACCTGACTTCCCTCTTTGCTTCCCTCATATGATGAATGACCGCATGCAACACATAGGTCATTCACAGCTTAATGGCAAAAGATTACGTGGGTTATATACGGATTATAGTGCATTCATTTTCACAAGTACATGTTCAAACATTGAAGAGAACAGCCTCTAATAATTAAGACACATCTTTGGATATACCAAAAGCTGTATTCCTTTCCGTATACACTTTGTTCGGTAATGTGTTGTATCCCAACACTGATGTCTTTGTATTGTTCAGCAAATGCTAAAAAAATCTGTCTTCCATTGTTTTTTTGTCATTATCTTGTTTGTATTTTGTGGAATTTAAAGTCTATCCACTCATCAGTTAATTTTATGTGTCCACCTATTCAAAAATGTCCTTGAAAGTCACATTTAGTCAATACTACCAGTGTATTCTGCTTCATTGTGGCCCCCTTGTCTGCATTTAACACAGACAGAATGCACTTACCTCATTGGCATGTTTCGCTTGTTTTAAATGCTTACTGAGTGGATTTCTGCAGTGTGTAGCTTGTAAACACAGCTTGCAAAGTGACCCATCTCTCTCCAGCTCAACAAGACGCGAAGGTCACGGCCTCCTGAATGCAGCTGCCAGAATTCAGCGGCGACTGTGCCTCCGAAACCTGAGGGAGCTGCTGGGGAAGGACGTACCTGAACGAGCCTGAGTGATGAGGTGATACAGATAGTAACAGTTAGTATGCAATGCAGTGTTTTTATGGTGTTGCCTGATGCCAGCCACGATGCAGCGGATCTGATCTGCAGGTTCATACAAAGAAGGAAAGAGAGAGTACGGCACAATTTATTCAATGGGGAAAATATCATAACTGTCATATGTATTGACCAAACTAATTTCTAAAGAGATTTGTAGAATGAGGACAACCGTATATATTACCACTTGAAGAAAGTGCAATTCAAGATTAGATACTTGATTGCATATTAGGATTCTTGCAGCCTGTTTTCCCTCAATGTGTGTGACTATGTGTGCATGCAGTCTGTTTTTAGCACAGGTGGTCACCAGATAGGGCGAGTTGAGGGGAGTGCGCATGATTGATAGAGAGAATGAGTGAGTCCGACTGAGTTTGAAGGAGTACGTGCGCACCAGTAGCCTCTAATAAAGTATTAGCAGGACAAGCAATTTGCTTCATTGCCAGGCTCCTTGGCATGAAAAGAAGGACTTTTACAATAATGAGAGAAGCAGAAGAGGCAGTGGAAATGAACTCTTATCTCAACTAAAAGAGGAAAAGAGGGAGACTTAAATAGCATAATATATCAGCATAGCGCGGGGGGGGGGGGGGGGGGGGGGATAAATAGAGACAGAGAGAGAGAGAGAGGAAAGGCTGATTATTCACACGTTAGCCCTTTTTAACCTCTGGTTAGGATGAACCAATTACACTGCATAAACACCTATGGTAGCACGGCTCCTGCAGAAACAGGGAAAATCAAATATGTCTAAATTACATTTCTTTATTACATTAACAATTAAAAGGTATACGTTTAAGAAGTCAAACGCATTAATATATGAGTAAATTTAATCAGTACATGGGAAACATGAGCAGGCTGTATAAATCAGAGAATGTGGGCATCAACCTGTGATGTCATCACGATTAAAAATCAAGAGCTGCTCCACTGATGATAAATGTGAGTCAGATTTTATTCAAACCACAGAATATTTTAACAACTGCTGAATCAAAAAATGTACTGGTCTACCTCTAGGACACCCCTGGGTGCTCTGTCACCTTTCCCCATGTATTATTAATGCTTTTTGAATGCAATAAGTTGATCTATGAAGGAAGATTTTAATTTATAACATCTTTTGTGTTAATAGTTTCACAGTGCAGTGCAATTCACTGGGTGAGTACAATAGGGAGTTTTACAGACAAGAATGACAGCTAAGATTACAACAGGACTAAGAGTCTACTACAGCTACAATGTTAACATGTTGATGTTTAGCAGTTATAATTTTCACCATGTTCAGTCAATCAATTAATCATTTATTTGTCACATGAAGACATACAAGGTACAACTCCAATGAAATGCAATCCCGTCAGCCCCTTTAGCTTGTGCATTGTAATTTAGTCAATTTCTGTCTCTTCCTACATCGTAGCCTGCTGCTTTATAATTGTCCATGTTTCCAGACTGGCTGCATTGCATGTGTTTAAAGCATCCTGGATGGTTCTGGTAATCCATGGTCAACCTGGTGTCCTGGAATGTGCTCCAGACTCTGACTGGCTCCATCTCTTGCATTACTGGGGGTATTTGTTGTAGTTCATTCACGTATATATCTTGACCTCAACAAGAAGGCTGAATATCACCCAGCCCCTCAAACACGGGCAGCAACTCCGCTCTGCAGCTGCATCTGAAGGTGCACAGCAGCGATCCAGATTGCGACTCCCCCATGTGGTGCAGTGCATGCAGGAACGTGACAGCACCTCACATTCCCACTGTCTCACCAATTGGGATATAGAAAAAGAGACATGTGGCTGAATGGCACTTTCCAGGATTTAGCCAAGTTTCGGGAAAACAAAAGATATCGAAGGAGGTCATCCAGTTTATTTTCCAATGCCTGCACAATGCCTAGCAGGTTGCTAGCTTGGCTGGTGCCCATCTTTTCTACCTTTTCCTCGATATTTCCTGATGAGTGACTCACAAACACATATATACGATGTCAACACTAACCACAAAAAGCACCACCAACACTCGAGCATAAAATAAGCACAGTGTTTACCATCTTAGTTCAATGCATCAGCATGCTAATGTTTGCAAATCAGCACTAAACACAAAGTGTAGCTGAGGCTGGACTAAATTTTACTAGTTTTGCAAGTCGTTGGTCATAAACCAAAGTATTGGACAAATGAAAAATTTGACCCAGTGATGGCACCAGATGAAAAGTCAGAGGATCACCAAAGTTATCATAATTCATCCTGTCAAGAACATGAATGTATGTACCAACATTTCAAGCAAATCCATCCAAAAGTTGAGGCAATTCACTTCACCACATATACATCCTCATGGTGGCGCAAGAGGAAAAGTCAGAGGATAACCAGCATTAGTAGGATTCATCATGAATGTCTGTGCTTGAAATGTAGCCTCATACAATGGTTTGAATGATATTTTACGAAAATGCACATACAATAGTTTGTATAACATCTAATGAATTAGCGGCCCAAAAATGATGGTAGATACTTCATGTAAAGAAACACGGTGAGGCTTACCTGGATTCATAGTTCCGAACACAAATCTCCCGTGGGAAAGTCCTGTCCACAATCCCAACCAGCCTCTTTGTACGGACTACTTCCTTCTTCAGTCCCATCAGCGCATTGGTCATGTGATCACAGCCTTCCCTAATTGTGGTGTGTTACTTTTGTAGGCATATGTACAAACAGTGAATGTGTACAATCTAAAACTTCATGGAAATCCATTAAATACTTATAGATATTGATTCTTAATTCAGTGGTGCACCTCTCTAACTTGGTATTAGGTGGTTACATGGGATTCAGACATGTCTTGGTCTAAGAAATATACCCGCCCAATGTTTTTCAGGGCAAAGTTACAGCCTGTTGTTAACTCACACCACGCAAAGGCTTATCTGTGTAAGGCAAAACCCTGCAATTTGTGTAACCACATTTTATCAGTCTTGTGCTTTACATTTTGATGCAGCGAGGGACTGTGGAGTGGTGGGCGGGTTGGACCAGAACAAACACTGGAAGTGACTCAGACGAGCTGGATGGCAGCCTGCATTCAGTTACAGAGAACCACAGGCGTCCTCCAACACCCATCACACCAGGTACTGAAAGACTCGCACTGCAGGATACCAAGGAGGAGGGATGACAGCAGGAAGTTTTGTCCCGGGTGTGAGGCCAAAAATAAAATGTACTGCTGCAGCATGCTGCTACTTGTGTCGCTTTGAAAACTGTGAAGTTGCAGGTGATAGGGTGTGCAGATTGGTGTTTATTAAAAAATCCTTGCTGGTAATAATGATTAGAATCTGTATGTGCACCCACTGGTACAGCATAAGGTCGCAGTATGTTGTATTGTCACAAGATATCAGATTTTAAAAGTGATATAGATGAAAGTATTGTGGAGGTTCTTCAAAAGAGAAACTCAACTCATTTAGCCTTGAGTCTATGTGGATTCTGTTTTGTAGGAAAATTTTGGAAAGTTATGTTTTCTAAAAACCCAGATATCCTCATACCCCCAAAAATAATATTAGTTAAATTTCAGCAGAATTTTATTCTTACCAGAGAGGAAAAGCCTCGACGGCATCGGGTTCAGTGCTTCCCATCGGCAGCGATTGTTGTATTGATTAATTCCACAATGAATATGTCATCAAACAAACTTTATCATATCAGATGTGGACTGCATCGAATGGCAGATATCTGATGTTTTATTCTTCAGTCCGTCTGGGAGCCATATATCAGCCTCACACTAATACTGTACATCCCATTGGAACTTTTTTGCATCAAATACATATTTCCTTTGCAGTCAAATGAATAGAAATCTTTGAAAGTCATATTACAAAAAGATGAGAGGTATGAGCAGCCTGTGAAATTGTGTACCCATGCAATATCTCATCGAAGCTAACTTTATTGTTCATTGTCATGGCAAGGATAAATGAGAGACGCTGGCAAAGAAAGGTCATTTTTCATGTCACTCTTCCTGCCCCCTCTTTTCCTGCTTTTCTGTCTTTCTCACTCCTCCTGTCTCCCTCTTCCTTCTCCCAACTTTGCAAAGGCTTCACCATCTCTCATTTCCCCTTCATCATTCCTCCTCTACTCCTCTCCCATCTTCTCCGTCCTCCTCCTCCTCCTCCTCCTCCTTCTCTTTCTCTCATCTCTCTATCTCTGTCATCATCTCGCCCCTCCTGCTCCATCTTCTCCTCCCCCTGTTCGCCCTCCCCTCCCTCTCTTCTTTCCTTTTCTTTCTCGGCGTGAAATGTGTAGCTCATTAGTTTGCTCACCACACCGTCTCACGTCAGTCTGTCCTTCACATCTCGCTGCACTGCTAAGAAGTCATTTACGCCGCCATGTAGCTCCCCCCTCCCATCCCCCCATCTCCCCATTTCCCTCCCTGCAAACCCCACCACCACTAGCCTCCATATGGTTTCATCATCATTTTGCAGTAGCACAAGAAAAAAAAAAAGACATCCAAACTCCTCCAACCTCTCCCCGACTCTACCTCCTCCCCCAGCTCTAAACACCCTGTAAAACAGAAGAATTTGAAGGGTGAGGCTCAAGACTTGAAGGAGGAGGGAGGAGCGAAGGAATCAGGATTATCCCAGGCGTAATGATACAGCACTTTGATAGAGCAGAAAGAGGGGGAAAGGAAAGAGGGGAGAACAGGGAGGCAGAGGAGAAGGAAGGGTGGAGGAATAAAGCTTAAGCTGCTCCCGAAAATCATGTAAATGCAGAGATAATAAAGGAACTGTTTGGCATTCATGGGAGTGGGTGGCGCATCAGTGGGGAGAAATCTCAGTGAGAATGTTGACTAATGCCAGCTCGCTCCTTCTCTCTCTCTCTCTCTCTCCTGCTTCAGAGCCAGCAGGGTGTCTGGGTATTTTCTAAGAAGGCGGTGGGCAGGGAAAAGGAGGTGGGAGGGTTTCAGGATAGAGGCCTCAAAGACACTTCATCGCATGAAAGTCAGATCTGTCCTGTGATGAGTGAAAGTTGCACATGTTCCTCTTATTTTAGAAGTTTGCTGTCAGATTTACACACTAGTGGAATGTAACTAAGTACATTTGCTCACGTACTATATTAAAGTAAAATTTTGATGTACTCCCCAAGAGGCAGCCTCTGAGGATGAAAAATGCAAAAAAAAAAAAGTGCCAAAAACTGCAGTTCCTCAAATGGCCACTTGAGGCTGGCTCCAAGAGTGAGTCAGTCCCCATAGACCCCCATGTCAAAACACCCAACTTAACAGCAGAAATAAACATGTTTACAGCCTGGTACAATAAAGTTTTGGTCTCTATAACTAATTTCAACATTCATGACAACTGTACGGGGGTGAATTTCTGTATAACTCGCTCATCTAATTTAACCCATTTGTTATTAACCTGAGAGTTATGCATAATTAAGGGAATGGTTGCTTTGAGTGAAAGGTGGGTGCCATCCATTGTCAAATCATTCCATGGCAACAACGCTGATTATGTAACATAAACATGCCGTAACCCCAGATTCAAAGATTATAGATGTAGCTGTAACTGTCACTATTCCAGTGTGTTTTCTGTTCATGAAAGTTAACTGTAACATTCTGGTCGCCCAATAAAGTCTTGTTCAGTGTTTGGTTACACTGAAAGTCCCAAGGAGTTAGATTTTCAGTTTTTCTGGTAAGTACAATGGTTTTAATGGGTTTAAGCTTGTTTTTAGCTAGCAAAAATTTGTGCCATGCTAACCAAGCTCATAGCTAGTACTAGGGTTAGCTCCATCCTTTTGCCCAATATGATCACTTCTGGCTCCAAAATTCCAATGGTCAAACTTTAGCACACTCCCAAGAAAGCAGCTCAGCCTTGCTTTCAATTTGGACACTTGCAGTATTGCAGCAAAACAGTCTTTTCCCCATAGACCACCATTATAAAAGCAACACTTTGTAAAACTGTTGACAGGACACCTCAAAGTTCAACAAGGTTAATTATCATTCCTTCTATTATACATTTTTGATCCATGGAGGTTTTATATTTGTAAAACATTTCTCAAACCAAGAAATGTGATTTAAAATTTTGTAACACCATCAAAATATGAAGTCTACGAGCCAAACGTGAACTTGCAATAACAGCAGGAGAAACATTACTGGGCATATTCAGTGGGCTGCATACCATGGAAGTAAACCAGAAACTCTCCTCTTCCTGAGGTTTCTACTGTTTTTTTCCCCATTAAAGGGTTTTTTTGGGGGGAGTTTTTCCTTATCCGCTGCGAGGGTCCTAAGGACAAAGGGATGTCGTATACTGTAAAGCCCTGTGAGGCAAATTGTGATTTGTGATATTGGGCTTTATAAATAAAATAATTGACTGATAGAATTTTTTGGCAAATGCATCTAGCGAGCAGTTCCAGTGGACTGAGGGGTCCAGTATCTAGTTATTATTGCACATCTATGTACTTTAGGGCTTCAAAACTGGAGTCCACAAACCAATGAGTGACGTCACAGTGGCTGTGTCCATTCTTTTATAGTCTTTGGTACTATACCCTTTTAAGCCACTTTATACTTCGATCTTTTATTTATCTTAAAGACAAATATTCAGCAGTTTTTCTGCACTGTGTGTGACATTTAATTTGTATAATAAGATTTATGATGAGCTCATGAAATACACTGAACTCATAATCATGCATCTATGATAATAGTATTCACTTTATTTGTACAGCACCTTTCAAAACAAAATTATCAAGCACTTTACATTTAAATAAAAAACTATGCATGAAAGTAAATAAAATCTAAACAATTGAAATATAAAGAAATGTGAAATTATTTTAAATAATAACAACATATGCTATCTGTTCAGACAAAAGTACAAGGTAAAAGTGAGTTTTACGAAGAGATTCATAAGAGGATGATACCAAATAATAACAATTAAATATTTAGTTGTCAACAAAACTGTAATAACACTGTAAGAATACTGTGTTCCAAGTAAAAGTCCTGTATCAAAATTATTAGTAAAACTACATAATACAAGCATTATCAGAAAAGTGCACTTAAAGTATCAAAAACAAAAGTGTTTATAATGCAGAGTGGATCTATTATGGAAGTGTTATATTATTATATATATTACTGTAATAATATTAATAAATGTGTTACTATTGATGCATTTATGTGTAAACAGCATTTCAGTGTTGAAGCTGGTTAAGATGCTGGTTAAGATTAATGCTAATTTCTTATTTCTTAATACTGTAGATTAATCAATAGAAATGCATCACATTTTGTAAAGGTGTCACCCTGCACACCTATTTTCCAATCACATTTTTTGTTTTATTGTTTTGTTTTGTTTTACTTATATTGCTGAATAAGTGCTGTCCTTGATTGACATTTCGTTAAATCAGGTAATTCCCAGCATAGCTCCACCCAATTTACATTGGACTAGAGGACTAATCTATCAGAGTAATTGAAGATGCCTGTGTGGGTGTGCAGAGTCTTTAATTTGCAAAGTAACTAGTAATTACAGCTGTCAGATGCATTAAAAAGTACAATATTTTTAGTAGAGTAGAATTATTAATTATTATTGCTGTACAGTTACCTTAGAGTTGTACTTAATAAAGTACTTAGTTGTTTGCCAATACAGGAATAGGTTGATTTGGTCACTACGAGTGACCACTTCCACATCAAAGAAATTTAAATAAATGAATAGATAGATAGATAGATAGATAGATAGATAGATAGATAGATAGATAGATAGATAGATAGATAGATAGATAGATAGATAGATAGATAGATAGATAGATAGATAGATAGATAGATGCAGCTTGAAGTAATACTTTGAATGCAGGACCTCAAGAGTATTTTTATCTGGTGGTATTGTGAAGTGGTACTTTAAGTTCAGTAAAAGATGTGAATATGTCTTCCCTCCTCTGGTGACACATTGATATAACTTCCAGCAACAACTGCCTCCATGACGGACATGACTGGCAGCACAAACACCATCAGTGATTTTTGGTGACAATGTGTCACAAAGTCACAAGATTACATTTCCCATACAGCCTGTGTTATTGTTGTTGTTACTGTTCGTGCTAAATCCTCTCTGAGACTGAATCATTTCTGGGATTGGACTGAAGTGTCTGACACCAGCAATCACACCAAGTCAACCTTTATTTTTCCTTCAACACTATATTTATAACTTTCTGTTTACCTTCCACATCATTTCCCCAACATCACCAAGGTATATCATTAAAAAAAAGACATAAAAAGTACAAATAAAAACAACAACCAATAGAAAAGAAAACAGCCATACGCATATTTCAGTACTGGCCCTCTACAAATTCCCCAAAAGTGTTCATTTTTATAGATCAAACCAATGTCTAAATAGTTAATTAATGTAGGCTATCACTGCTTGGTACATAAATAAAGTATTTTCTGATAATTTTCTGATATTATGTAGACAAGAAGAAGAGGAAGTAATTTCAAAACAAAATCCTGCCCTCAAAATGATTCTTAAGTGTTCTGACAGAAAATTACAATGTGAATATCAGTAATTTAAGTACTCATAATGCAGAAGGGCCATTTTAACAGAGTTTTATTGATGTAACATTCATATTACATTTTTTGGATTACTATTACTGATGCGTATTAATTTAAGTAGCATTTCAGTGGAAAAAGATAACGTTAACAAATGTATATATTATGTGGTTTAATCTGCAACAATGCATAATATTTTATAGCTTCCTTTTACGTTTTGTTTTACATGTAAAATCTTAACCTGCAAAGTAGCTGTCCAATTAATGTATTATAGTAAAAAGTACAATATTTGACCCTAAAATGTAGGGCAGTTAGAAATATATAGTAACATGGGAAGACTACTGAATTAACATACCAAGTGTATTTAAAGATGCATAGCACATTAGTTGAACTTATGGTTGATTAGTTTCAGCTGTTTTTTATGTATGCCTCACAATCGTTGGCTTGTTCCCAGCTGTGTGGCTGGTAACATCCCATTATATTCACAAAAGTGCCAAATGGAAACCAGAGGACAAAGAAAAGCTTGAAAAAGTAGATCAGTAACACTGTATTTGTGAGAACAAAATGAGTCAGACTTGATGAAAAGAAAAAAATAATCATCCCAATCACCCACACAAATGTTTGGCATTGTACATTTTTGCAAACCACAGGTATGTTACATTTGTTGGTTATTACGCTGAAGCTTTATGTTTCCTTACATTTCAACAACGCTGTGGTTGTGGTTAGGTTTAGGCACTAAAATCATTTGGTGATGGTTAGAAAAATATCAAAATACCCAGTTTTGATGGCACAATCTTGGCTCAGTAGCAGTGGCTCAGTAGAAAATGACAGCTTTTCGTGGCACTATCCCTGGTAGCGACAGGTCGCTAAAAATTACCCACATTTAGTGACTAAAAATAAAAAGCTGCTGGATGTTGGTCTTGAACAGTGATCTGCAGTGGTATGTAGTGGTCAGCAGCCGTAGGCATCTCTTCTAGGTGACCCCAGGCCCCACGGAAGTGCGCCGGCATCCCCATTGACTTAGTGTAACACAGACATCTGTAAATCAGTGGATTCTTTTGAGTGTCACAACCCCCATGAAATGACTCGTTTCACTTCGGATGATGTATTTGATTAATTTGGCCCAATAACATTTGGAAAGTCTGGAAGAGCCGCATGATTGAATAATTTTATTTCCATTCAAGTTAACAGAGTGCCAAACCAGAAGAAGTCAGCAGAAGGCTCTGAGTTCCTTGCTCTATAGGCCACACAGTGTGGAAGCAGTGCTGATCGTTCCTGTAGTTTTATATGCAGCAGCTGAACTTTTTTGCTTCATGCGCCACTGAGCAACTGCCATAGGAACGAACAGGGCCCCACCTCCAATGCTGTATCCAGGTCTCTTTATACATCCATGGGAGACACACCAACCACCATCCTTCCAGCTCTGGATGACAAAGTCAGCTCATACACTGCATCACTTCAGAAACATTAGAATGACGCATGTAAAATGTCCAATTGTAACATATCTTTGGTTTGCAGAAAGATACAAAGCCCACACTTTATTTCAGCAAATGGGCTGAAATAACCAATATTAACTACTGCACCTGTTCTGATGCATCTGGAATACCAGACTGGACTGCCAGAAGCCCCCGATTGAAGTACGTAGAGGATCTAGTGATATTAATGTAAGGATATGTTAAAAGTTACATGTGTGCTGCTGATTCTAACACTCAGAGAAACAGTTGCTAAACCTCTCAACCACGCCTGCATGCTTCACTCTTATGCTTTATTCATATGTGACTCACTGTCTGGAGCAGGGCGTCTCTCTAAATGATGAGGTGCACCTATTAAAGGGGAAACTCAGCATATCGCAAAATGTCAAGGGCAAGTTTGCCTTTATGTGAAAATGAAGTAGCTCTGTGCACACATGGAGAAGTTGACATTTTGGTGACACAAGGTGACCAGTCAACCCCAAACACACTGTTTCTCTCATTTACCAGAAACATGGTCCATTCGCATTCATGAATACCCCACCCCACCCCCTCTCTGTTTTACCAAATCTTTTAATGTTTTTAGTCATTATTTTTTAACTTACAGCTTTTTATCCATAACTAAAAACATTCTGTGGATACTAGTAATATGTAGTCTATGATACGTACATCCTCCCTGCACATTATGCTGTAGAAAATATAGTGCCATATATTCTCAGGCTTTAGAAAATGAACCTCTGAATTGCTCAATCCATCGCTGTCTTTTAGGGAGAGCTTTATTTCTGGCTGTTGACGAGGATAACTTAATGACAGCAGTGTTTGCACAGTAAAACAATAGGGGACATATATATTCTATACAGTTTTATGTAGGACGGCGTGTACTAGAACTATGTTACCTTGACTGTGACAGATGACTGTTATTCTGCTGTCTACCTGCTCAACAAAGAGGGATGTTTATGTTTGTGTGCATGTGTGTGCACTCAATCATGCATACATTCTTGCCTCTGCATGAGTCAATCAGACTGCATTAGGACAGAGAAGTGATAGAGGCAGAGAGCGAAGAAAAGAAAAGAATCAGAAAAAAACACAATAATGGGAAATCTGTCTGATGGGGAGTGTGTGTAAGCAGATTGCTGTACTTTATGTAAATCTTAACCTTTCCACCAGTGCTGGCTATCAGGCTTGTTGACAGCATGGCGCGTATCTGTCCTGTTGACAAGATGAGCAGGGAGACAGAGAGAAAGAAAGAGAGCGAGAAAAGACCTGTCACCGCTGACTAATTACACTGCAAGCAAACAGTTGAGTCCTCTGTTTACATTTGGACAGCCAAGGGAGGCCGAGATGAGCATCATTAATCAGATTTTTCTATTGCATACTACCAACACACATGCGCACACACATGCACTCAAAAGATTACAAATGGCCATCAGTCATGTTTTTGATTTGACATGAAGGACGGTCTTTCTAATTACCAAAGAGTTTGCAGTGATGAATCCCAATAAAGAGCGGGACCAGATGTAGTTAATCAAAACTCTCTGGGGTTTCTGGAAGCCAAAGCAGGGCTGCAAAGCTGCAGTCAAAGTCAATGGGGACACGGGCCATTTCTCCCAAAATCATTTGCAAACTGTTCCATTAGGTTGCATGAGATATCGTAGGATTCGATTGGGAGACAAAATAAATGGATTTCCCATTGACTCCCATGGATATTACCAGGGTGTTGACCATCTCTCCAAAACTTGATCAATGTTGAAAAGATTTTTTTTTAAATTGATGTTTTCAGATCATTCATTGAGGCCTGAGAAGTTTGGTAGGATACTTTGAGTGCATAAGCGCATTCACACTGAGAACTATTGGAAAATGCAGTGTTCTGTGAGCATCCTGATGGTACACTCTTATGGGTGTTAATTCTGCAAATATTTGGTACCATAAATGATAACGCAACTGCTAACATTAGCTTGCAAGCAAGCTAACAGCGGCACATTTTATCATCAGGCATTGACATCAGGCTACATGTGTTGTGGCGTAAGTTATACAATCTAGGAGCCCAGTTACATTTGGTGTTTATGCGTGTTGCATTGTCGTCTTCACTGTACACGATTTTAGTATTAGATTTGCAGTCAAATGCTAGACAAGTAATAAATATTCGCAAAATGCAGCAGCTATCATTGATGCGGTTGATCAGCTGGTGATAGAGCAAGCCAGTATTAGCCACAGACATTCTTAACGTGTCATGAAAGCTTGTTCATTTTTAATACAATAGCATACATTTTGGCGAGCGGCAATGGTTCATCAAATATTGGCGATGATGCTCCTCCCTGTTGCAATTTGCCGAGCAGAAGAAGAAAGGCTAACAGATCTTGTGACCGTCATTTCTGGTGAGTGCACAACAGCTGTGTTTGATCTAAAACAACAGTACCCTGTCAAAATTAGTGCACAACGCAAAAAGTGCATAGTGTAGCCTTCAAAGTGTACTGCATGTGAATGTACCAACAGGAAGTATTCAACTTAAGACACAGCACCTAAGAGTCATGGTACAGTGTTTTTAAAAGGATGGGAGGTTTCTGAATGTGAACAGAAGGACTAATCACGGGCATATTTTTAAAATTAATGTTATGCTTAATTAAATATATTCCTGCAAAAAAAAAAAAAAGGAAAAAGAAAAACTTTTTTTTTCTTATTTGACTCAGTGCTGAGCTAAATACATCTCAAGAATTTAAGTATTTAAAGCTGCAAATGGCATTGGCATCTTTCTCTAACCATACGTTCTGTGTATTTCATATAGTAAACCATGTTGTATTTGTTCATTTGTTTTATATATATACCACTTTTGGTTTGAAATGTCCAGTAAACATAAGCAAGGAAAGGAAAGGCGAAAAACAACAAAATCAAAGGTGATGAGAGGAGAGTAAAGGAGGTACGGCAAGTAGAGGAGTCCCCTGCCTTATCATTTTAGCCGTGGACCACTGGTCATGGGTTGCTTCAGGTCATCTGGCACTAACGCACTGGGCCTCAGAGAGAGAGACACAAATACACACTTAGACAAGGGCCACTGGACAGGAGAGAGGGTGGAAGAGGAGGAGGAGGAAGAGGGAGCTGTTAGAGAGAAAGAGCGAGTGTTGCCGGGCTGATGTGCTGCAGGGTTTAAGTCAGAGGTTTGGAGCAGGGCCATCTACGAGGACAGAGGAGAGGAGGGCTCAGATGTGAAAGAAAGGGAGTGATAAGATGAGATGAAACCTCAGTGATGCCCATGTGGACATAGGGTAGATTTAAATAGTTATAGTAAAGCTCAATAAAACATAAACATAAAGCATCTCACAAATTATGCAGTAAAGGAGTACAAGAAAGCAACGAAAGCAAGATCTATGGAAAATTAACAATTATAACTCTTGAAAGGAGAGCTATATCAATTTTGAAAATTCATACATGTTATTCCTATGGTCCATAAATATTAGTAAACATGAAAAACTCTCCCAAATCAAAAAACTAGAGTGCAAAAACTCAAATTTGTGATGTCACAGGGTAGGGAGCTGCCCCATAGATAATGAATTGGGAAAGATGTTAAAGATTACATTGATTCCCATTTTCCACCAACATGGAACCGGTTCCAGCACCTTCTTTGAGCTGTTCAGAGCATTTCGACTAAAAATAAATTGGATCAGAACCCAAAAAGTTGGTTCTCATCAGGAACCAGGTTTTCTTTGACCTGATGTGCAAACTGTGATAACATCAATGGGCGTGTCATATTCTACAGGTTGGAAAGAGAGGACGGAAAAGGCAACAATGAAGAAGTCAAGTGAAAAATTGTCAAACAGCGTTCAGTGGTCTCATTAATAGTTGGTCTCTGCTTGTTTTGTGGTAAAAATAAATATATCTACTAACAGAACAAAAGTTTGCGGGTGATCAGTGTAATCCGTAATTTTGCGCAACATTCTCCACTAATGAAACATCCATGATGACAATGGTTCCACTCAAAACTGATGGAAATATGGACTGGTTCGCTGGATAGCACTAAGCTTCAGAGAATCCCGAACATTCATTCATTCATTCATTCATTCTTTCATTCATCTTCTAACCGCTTCATCCTCTTGAGGGTCGCGGGGGGGCTGGAGCCTATCCCAGCTGACATCGGGCGAGAGGCAGGGTACACCCTGGACAGGTCGCCAGACTATCGCAGGGCTGACACATAGAGACAAACAACCATTCACGCTCACATTCACACCTATGGACAATTTAGAGTCACCAATTAACCTAGTCCCCAGTCTGCATGTCTTTGGACTGTGGGAGGAAGCCGGAGTGCCCGGAGAGAACCCACGCTGACACGGGGAGAACCCGGGATCGAACCGGCAACCCTCTTGCTGTGAGGTGACAGTGCTAACCACCATACCACCGTATCGCCCAGAATCCCGAACAGAACCAGTGAAAGAACCAGGGCTAATTTGATGAAAAAAGGGGTATGAGAGTAGCGGTGGAAAGTTCTCAGTATATTGGGATCATTTTCTGTTTCACAACTGAGAACATGACGACATAATAAAGTTCATTTGGGTATAAAAAGAGAAAACAAACACTGCAGCCTGGTCTCACAGAAATATGTGAAGTGACCACGACCTCTTAAACCCGCATTACTAGTAATAATAGTGGCAAGTAATGTGTTAAAATTACACGCTGGCCCCTCAGAAACAATGCCAATGGAAAGTCACATGGGATCACAAACGTCCCTGTTGAACGACGTCACACAATGGGCAGCAGTCTGTGTAGGGAGGAGGTTAGGATTGGTCAAAGAAATGCAAATGCAAAGGACATTCACCCAGGAGACTTCTGTTCATGTCCTGAAACTACAAGTCAAAGTTGACTACTTTAAACTTTACGTACTTGCGTCCTTTACACAGTTACGTTACTCTACCTGATGTACTTACATCACTTTGGGATGTTCTTATGTCCCAAAGTGACTTAAGTACTCAAGACACAGTTATTTTACCTGAAAAGATTATGTAAGGGATAATGTATAGTGAACCGCTGCGCGTCAGGGTTCCATTCCCCTGTCAGGAGTTATTTTTCAACTGTCACCCGCTCACTATACATTATCCCACTTAGAACATGGCTTACTACTAGAACATTCAGTGATGTGACACAAAATAATGAACATGTTTTATTGATACAAAATTCGCAAAAAGAAATATGTCTGTACACTCTATCCATCTCCATTCATCCATATCTTTGTGTCTGTCCGCTTCAATCTGGTCAATCTCAGAGTCCTCTAGTTGTTTGTGCCGGTTTGCTCCTGATGGCCCTGTGATTTTCTCTTCCTTTCTTTTTTTTTTTTTTTTTTTGCTGGGGACATGTCATTTTTTAGCCAAACATCAAGCGTTATGTCCTCTCCAAAAAATGTTAAAAGTGATGTCCTGAAAATGCTGCATTTTGCCACTCCAATCCTATTTGGCCTGTGTGGACTAACGTTAACTGATTTTGATGCTCCTCAGTCGAAGACCGTTGCTATGGCGTCCCTAGCAACGGAGCAGCAGAGCAGCGGTGATAGCCTACCTCAAGAAATAAACACTGCAGAATTTTGTTGATTGACCAATCAGTGCTATGTTCTAATCTTTTCTAAACTTAACCAAGTGGCTTTGGAACCTAAACCCAGAGAAGCTCCATATTTTACACTTAATGACGTCACAACTTTTGGACTTAAGTGGGATTTATACTTCTGTGTTGAACTGATACCGCACCTACAGCATAGGCTCTGCGTGGATGCGTACCCTACACCATAAACTATGCCTTGGCCTGATGTGCACCTCCTATGAAATGAACTACACTTTGTGATGGTGCAGACCTCCTGTTTATTTTTTTTAGGCTGGAAACCATTTCACTCAGTGTAAATGACTTCATTTCACAAATAAGAAAAAATACATATTGAAGACATAACTCTGTCAGCCACTAGGCTAATTTATGCAGTGTAAAATAATATAACTTGTGCTAATAAGGTTAGCATGTTGTATTTGTGGGGAAAATATGTCATCGTATAAATCGGCCTAGCAGCTAGCATCCTCGACTGGTATGAAGCTGGGACCAACAACAACATTTAACAAAGGTAATGTTACAAAATTCAGCTCCATTTAAAGGACAACAGCTTTGTCTATGAACCTTGTGAGTTATAATGGAGCCAAATTTTGTACTTGTGTTTAAAATTGTCGTTAAGTCATGTTTAATGAATTTAAGGTGTGTTTTGAGTTTATGTAACTTTACGGCACATCACAGAAACTCAACACAGTAGCACAGAAACACAACAGCGTAGCCAACTTGTGTAAGCTACGGTGTAGGCTCTCTGTAGAGCCATTATACAATTATAAATCAGCATTTACTTCTCTGGTTTCTGGCTTTGTATTGGTTGAACTTTCCTTGGCCATGGAAATAACATATTGGAATTCTTATTTTAGGTGGCATTCCCCTATAATAGTGAGCAAAGGCATGCAGTTTTTCATTCAAGTGAGATAGTTGTTCTTGTGGTAATCAGCACAGACTTGTTACATCAGACTCCAGCATTAGTTTTTCTTTGTTTTAGCTTCGAGTGAAGGCTGATGCACAGGTGAGCTGTCAGTCTACATTATAACACTGCAACAGACATTTTGTCAGGAGACTGGAGGCTTCATGCTAATGCTTTAGAATTTTACTAGCTCATGTTGCAGTAGTGTGTCCTGCTGTATTTGTCGGGGAAGGAAAAGGGTGTGTGTGTGTGTGTGTGTGTGTGTGTTGACAGGTGACAGGTCTTCTGGGCCAATGAACTGGACAGACAAGACGCATCACTGTCACCTCACGGCCGGTCTGACAGGCAGCCAGCGCAGCCATGACAGGCGTAAGTAACACGTTTTAGTCTGGACGTTAACACACTGTGACATATGCTCTCTAACACACAGGCTGCCCACTCACCACTTACAGTTTCTACAGTAATTACAGGCACCACGAAATGTTATCTGAGGAATGCCAGAGTTTTGGATGAAACTTGCATGGTGAATGATGCCTCATATGTTTGTCAGTCATGTGGAGACAGTTTTGTGCTGAAATAGTTATTTTTTTTCTGCAGATACGATGCCTCTAATGTATTTGTAACACCACTTACTGAGATGATAAATGAAGTGTTTGGAGTAGAAAGATGTTACAAGTCATTGGTTTCTCTTAATCAAGTTTCAATTTAGGAAAGAAAAAGCCTATGCGCTTTATTGTTGGTAAACTCAATCAACAAGCATAATGAGAGCTAATGGGCTCTATCGTCATGCAAATGCAAACTGAGGGGATGGAAAACTCAAGAAAATGTACACCCGCACTCTTATGTAGTTATTTGTGTCATCAATCTGTGATGTTTAAAATGTGCTGCAAGTAGTTGTGTTAATTCTCTTTGTTTCATATTTCTACATGCCTCGTCTATTTATGCTTCTGCTTCTCCCACATTTCCCAGATTAACTGACAGTAATGTTAACAGACCACATTAACTTTTAACAATGAACATGGATTGCACACAGGCTTTCCATATTTTTTAAAACCATGTCATTTATGTGTCTATGATAATCCAGCCATCAAATATTGTAAAGTACCCTCTACCCACTTAGCCATAGGAATGAGTAAAACACGCAGCTGCAATAGTAGACTCCTTCACTTTGACAGGGTCAACTTGTAGAGCTCTCCAACATCACAACAGTACCTGTCAGGGACAGATGTGGTTGCTCAAGCTTTAAATATTCATAGGTACCCACAGTTCATCTCCATTCATGACCTGCTGGAGTTCCTCTATCATACACAGTCACCTATGCACCAGTCATTTCTTTCTTACTACAATATATGACTTTTCCCCCCTAATCTGTAAGCAATAGCACCACAGCTGCAGCTGCTCAGAGTAACTATGGATATGTAGATGCCTGATTGTTTGAAACAGCATTTTAAAAAGGTCATGATTCCCAGTGGAATTAAAATGTCATATTACAGTAACATCATGTTTAAAGCATCCCATAGACAGTACAATATTTATCAGACGTTAGGTGTGTGACACTGAGTAGAACAGGGTGTCAAACTCATTTTGGTTCATGGGCCACATACAGCCTATCTCAAGTGGGCTGGACCAGCAAAACAATTGCATAATAACCTATAAATAACATCATCAAATTCCCCCCTTATATTTTATGTCACACCAGATGCCGATGCTGTTGTGTGAAACTCCCGGCCTGTCACGCCTCTTTTGCCTCCAAGATGTCAGTATACTATCTAAATTGACACACTTGCATGGCATGATGCTGCCATTGTTTGGTTCTGTTTAAAAATGCAAAGGAGGCATAAAGAAGGGACTTTCTAGAAGCCTCATAGCACGATCTCTGTGTTAGAAGGGTTAAAATGTCTCATTTTTTCCATGTTTAGTTAGTCTTACTACTCACTATCATTACATGTGCATTTTTCCATACATGTAATACAGTAATGCTGGCATCACCACATCAAACTAAAGTGAAAGTTATTGAGAGAGCAGGTTTAGTTATCAACTACCTTACAAACCATTTACAAATCTAAAGTTCTGGCAGTGCCCTAGCAATATGGTTCCACCAGTACTGTTTTAAGATATAAGTCTGATACAGATTCTTTTGTACTGAAGCTGCTGATTGGCAATATTTTGCACAATGTTCAGCATCAAATATATTCTGGTCAGAGTGAAAAGCCTCTAAAGCAGCATTTTATATGAAGAAGGCTACTGACTGTTTAACTTGCTCCTGAAACCTGGCAACTCACAAGTGCATCAATATTAGGTGTGTGCCAAGTCATTGCCAGATTGAACCCTTTGGTGGGCCAGTTCGGGTCCATGGGCCGTATGTTTGACTCCCCTGATATAGCGGATATTGAATTTTTTATTTTTTTTTTAAAAAAAAGCCAAATATTACTTAACTGACAGAGTTGGAGACTCATGTACTGTTTGTTGTGTATCACGATGTTATGTACAACCCTGGAAAACAACATTTTCCATATATTATATTTTGGAGTCTGGGGGGAGGTTGATAGACAAAACAGCATGTTGCACCATTTATAGAATATTTGTGATGCTAGTGAATGTTATAGAAAAGGTAAAATGTATAGTAACTTAGTCAGTTGAAGTGAAAATATGAACTCATGCATACACACTGAATATCCTGCAGTGTGCAGTGTAGCGTACATGAACATATAGGATGGACACATGGGAATGTTACAAGAGCACATTGGGAATGATCCAAAGTTCAACCCTAGAGTCTACACACACACACACACACACACACACACACACACACACATAGTCTTTGCTCCTTTCCAGCTGCTTGTAAAAACTCTTTCTGCATTGAACCTAAATTAAATCTTTTCTAAAATAATGAGTGTTTTGTTTGTGAGGAGACTAAATTAGTTTACAGCTGTACAGCTGTTACAAGCTCATAACTATAATTTTGGCATTCATTTTTAAATTAGGTTGAAATTTTTTCTCTTATGTGCCAAAACAAGGCTCATAAAACAACTGAAAACACACACACACACACACATAGTCTTTGCTCCTTTCAGCTGCTTGTAAACTTTAAAACTCTTTCTGCATTGAACCTACAATTAAATCTTTTCTAAATAATAGCATAAAACAACTGAAAACACACATTTTGTTAGTTTGGCTCTCTGTCCCTCTTCTCTAGCCACATTTCTAGTTCTCCAAATCAGACAACTGACAATTTCTATTCGTCCAGCAGATGCCCACGGACTTTCCTTCCTTTCCCCATCGCTGACTGCTACACCCATCTACACACCTGTTCTCACTTTCCCTCATCAGCCCTGTAGTCATCTGACCTTGACTTAAAATTTTTAAGCAGGCTTAAAATCATTAAAGCCTCTGGAAACCCAAATCCACAATAGCCTTCTAACTATGTAATTTAGGGTCTTATGTACATAATATTAAACATGTAAAAACATTTAGAAATCAGTTTCCATCCAAAATTCAAAATATCTGTCTTTTAAGTTTTTGTACATTCTTGAAATTGGGTTTGATTTGGCCTTGGTTATCTCTGAGATTTATTACGCAATAAATTCCAAATCAATATAAATCACCCGTCAGTTGTCTCATCCCGCCCCCCAGTGGCAGTGCAACAAAACCTATATATACACTACAGATCGTAAACTGGCTGAACCGCTCGGCTGCGACCCAGCGGAGGCTCTGCCTCTGGCGAGCTCCCAGCAGCATTCGAATCAGGTTGACCGGCTCCAGAGCTTGGACAATCCGAGCCTTTGCAGCTCATGGAGCTGCAGGAAGAGGCGGCTTGTGAGCGGCCGGGCTTGCCCCCCGGGCCCGGTGCCGGTGTCGACTGGCGGGGAGGGGACGTAATGTGCACCCTTCCTCACCCCTAACCCCAAACCCAAGCAGTTAGCTTTGCTACGCATAAACACATCGGTGATGCTGCGGGAAACAACACAATTTTAGCCGGAGGGGAACATTATTCGGGCAAATACTTCTACACAACGCCAGAGAGACGGCCGGCCGGCACCGGTCTCTCCCGCTTTGAGGGTCAGTGTGTGTGTCAGAGTAAAGACATATTTAATCTATTAAGACTGGATGTGTTTGAATGAAAAAGGCTATTATCAGAAAAACAGAGCAGATTTATGTTTTCAATGAAAACGTATCTCAATGAAGAAAGGCAAAGCGCTAGCCTCCCGTTGTCATCTATCTCAGCTAACATTGCATGTAAAAGTTATGCTAACTATTCTACTAAGTAACATTAATATGAATCACAAAACATTTTGAATCTTACCATTCAGTGAAAGGAATCATTTTCAGCTGGCAGGGCTTCTGCTTCGTCCTCTGAATCATCAGAGGGCTCAAACATGTACGGCTGGATTAAATTTGTGGCAGCTATTGCTGAGCCAGGGAGATGTCAATCAAAACGAGGGAGCTGTCAATCAGAGCGTTATCTGCCACGCCCTCTCTGTCCTGGCAAGTGGTCTAAACAGCAAAATTAGTTGTTTTTAAACCGGGTTTTCTAATAGTTATGAATGGTTATTTTCACTCAGACTTTTGTGGATGATCAATGAGACACTCGACTTTGATATAATATATGCATTTTTACTATTTCAAGCTGTGTTTCCAAAAGCTTTAAAACAAAATGTAGGTATTTACTGGAAAAGCTGAATATTCGACTCCTTAGGGTTTTTTAGTACAACCAAATGATGAAAATATTTTTTTAGGTGACCAAAATGTTACAATTAACTTTCACAAACTGAAACACACTGAATTAGCAACAGCTATGGCTACACCTTTACTCTGAGTACTGGGGTTATGTTATGTTAGTTACCTAACCAACATTGTTGCTGTGGTAGCAACTTGTCAACGGACACCACCCACTAATCTAAATTATGCATAACTTTAAGCCTTAAGATTCAAAAGGTGAATTGTATAAAATTCACCCACGTACAGTTGTCATTAATGGAGAAATTAGCTATGGAGACCAAAACAATTTTTGTACCAGGTTGTAAACATGTTTATTTCTGCTGTCTATGGGGACTGGCTTGCATTTGGAGCCAGCCTCAAGTGGCCATTTGAGAAACTGCAGTTTTTGGCACTTCGTGTTCGCATCATTTTTCATTCTTGGAGGTTGGTGCTTGTAATGTTAAACTGCAGTTACTCTTCTGTAGTGTAACTTTGTAGCAATTGACTATGTAAAATGTACCCTTGAGGTCCATTCTGGGTCTTTTTCTATGTGTAGCCTACACTATTGTTTAATAATTGGGTAGTATCACTGGTTTGCTGATTATACCCAAATGCAAATGTCTCTAAACCCAGTATATACTAAATGTAGCAGTTAGCATATTTACCTGACTTTATTTATATATTAAAAATTATGTCTTCGAGATGATTATGGCTGAATCTGAAATGATGGTTATTAGGCCCTGTGTTGCTCTGGCCCTGCTGTCTGGTGTTTTCTAAGTGTAGAAAACAAAATTTGTGGAAACAAGCACATAGCAAACAAGAACAAGACTGCTGACAGCAACACCACACAACATGGCAGATACTGTCCTGTTCTGTCACCGACGGCGTCTCTTATGATAAATGCAATGTGACTAAGAAATGCCATCATAAAAATTAGACACAATAAGCAGCAAGGAATCCTGCTTGTTACTGGCACCTCAGTCAGCACACACAACCCTACAAGCAGACTTTATTATGAAAATGAATAACATAATCAGGGAATGATTCTGGTTTATTACTACATGGGTGTTATCTTGTTGTTTGGGCCATCATTTCTATTGGTAATTGAGATTGTACATACTCAAGTTAATTGCTGACATTTGGGAACACAGTGGACAGGTTTTAAATAAATCTCCAGGTTAGCCAGCATATCAGGAAGAAAAAAGAGGGACTGCAAAATCTTTTGCGCACATCCAGCACAGTTTACAGACTTACTTCCAGGTTGAACTTTGACCTATTGTAAATGCCTTTTTCTTTACATACAGTTTCCTATGCAATGAAGGATGAATACTTGATGCTTTAAATTTCAGTTTTACCTCCAATTTAAGTGGTTTAGAATTTTGTCTGGTTAAACTGTTTTGTTTTGTTTTTTTGTTTACAACCTGCATGATCATTTAATTTCCCTCAGTTTCTTGGCCCTACTTGTTGAGTACAGTCAGTGATGATTCACTGAATGGGCATACTGGACACAGGCTCAGGGGCCCCTGGCCTCCATCAGCAAAATGTCACTTGAAAAGACACCATTACCATGTAGCAACCTCTGGGGCTGAAAAATAAAGCACACAGTAGTGCCAACATCTGCAGTTTTTTGAGTGGCCACTTGAAGCTGCCTCCAGAAGCCAGTCAATCCCCATACACCCCCATGTTAAAATGTCCAACTTTACAGCAGAAATAAGCATGTAAATGACGAGGTACAAAAAATGGTGTTGGTCTAATTCACCCTTCACAGCAACTGTGTGAGGCGTGAATTCGCTCGTTGCTCATCTACAGCACCAGCCTTTTGCTCAAATATGATCACTTCTGGCTCCAAAAGAATCAAGATGGCGATGGCCAAAATGTCGAACTCGAGTCTTCAAAACAGAAGTCCACAAACTAAAGGGTGACGTCACGGTGGCTACGCCAATTATTTTTACAGTCAGTACAAAGAGACACAAAATCACGACAAAGAGACACAAAATGGTGACAAAGAGACACAAAATGATGATTAAGAGACACAAAATGACTGCAAAGAGATGCAAAATAGCTGCAAAGAGACAAAAAAATGACCAGAAAGAAAAGCATAGGCCTACTGATTACAGGGATGCAAAGAAACTTTAAAGTGACCCCAAATGACACAAAATGACTACAGAGTTGCAAATTAAGTTCAGGGACTTGAGATGATCATAAAGCGACTCAACAGGACCTAGACTCACAAGTCAATCTTTAGACGCTTTGCTTAACTAAAGACTGATGACTTTCTCCCTGATTTTGTGTTTAGATGGGCGGATACAATTTCAGAGTTTAAAAAAACTCCCTATGTTGCAAAACCAATAGTAAATCTGCAGGGCGGTCCTTCGGTGGCTTGCTGAACTCTTGTGCTTGTAAACATAGTCCCACTAGAAACACGTGTAGCGGTACAAAATGGCTCAGACGCGCTCGCAGAAAACGCCGTCAAAGTTAGTGGATGTTTGTCGCGTTTGCGGCGACACATTCTCGCCAACTAAAAGAAACAAACATAATCTTTTACAAGCCCATGACTCATCCGTCCGTCCGGACTACAGAGGGAATCGCCTTGTTGTTTACAAATACTTCCTTTAGCTTTTAGCTATACATATACATATATATATATATCACATTTTTCACATCACTGTATCACCGTTTAGACTAATCCAATGTTTGTAAAGTCTATAAACACAATGATTGAACAAACATTACTATTTCTTAGCCGTTAGCGGTGTCAGTAATAGAGAATAACTCATTAAACGGTCCGTGAAAAAAATATTTTTGCCAGCGGATATCTTAGTTACAACATGATTGAGCTAGCAAAGCAGTTTTGTGTTGCTATGTATGGTATTTATTCAGCTTTGGGAAATCACGATGTCTAGAAAGCATCAGTGGCTGCCGCTGACAGGGACAGCTAACAGCAGCAGCAAAGCTAACATCAGGACATCATCTGTTAAAAGCCTTCTGTTGTTGGATACGACATGAAACTACTCCAGTTAGCTCAATAATGTTGTAACTAAGACATCCGCTGGAAAAAATATTTTCTTCACGTTTGATAAAACGGAGTTAAATCTCTCAGCATCCATTTTCAAGCTCTCTGTGTGTTTGTTTCCTTGCGGACGAGAAAAGGGGGAGCACACATTTACGAGAAGGCGTGTCCTTTTCAGAAATGCAAGAGGCGTTGCTTTGTTGCCGGTCGTTTCTGCCGGTGTGTTAAACACACTTTAGAAAGGAGTGTGCTCGCACTATCAGAAGGCGGAGATCTCTGATTGTCTGGTGGAGAGACTAAACAGGACCATAAAGAGACACAAATTACTACAGAAAAGCAAAACAACTTTACAGTGACTCAAAATGGCCACAAAGAGACTTAAAAGGACCACAAAGAGACACAAAATGACCACAAAGAGACTCAAAAACAACAAAGAGACACACAATGACCACAAACAGACTCACAAGGACAACAAAGAGACTTAAAAGTACCACAAAGAGACACAAAATGGATAGATATAGATGGAGAATGCAAGTGCAAAACAACTACAAAGACACTCAAAATTGATACAAGGAGGCACAAAATAACAACAAAAAGAGGATAAACAATTAGAAAGTCTGTGTGTCTTTCTCTTGTGTAGGACAGGTGGTGGGGCCTTCTGCTTGTCTGTGCCCAGGGGCCCATTGTCTCATAATCTGCCCAAGAGTAAAATGTTATCATAACTGATTGTGATGATGGCCAAAACCATAAAAATACCAAAGTTATGATAAACTCTAATTATACTTTGAGAAAAATCAGATATAGCCTGCTCATACTGGTATATCACATGCACATTTAGCCTTACATGCCTGCTGTCTGATCAAAGCCAGGATGTGTTTCAAGTCTTATCTCAGCTCAGAGGAAAACATGTTAAGACAGTGGAGCTGTGTTTTCTATAACCCTACAACACTAGAGATTTTCTGTCTTTTACTCACTACTAAAACTGCAACCCATGCTTCTCCTTCATTACGCCTGGAAAGCTGTCCAACCCAGCAGATTATAACCAGATTACAGTTTGTCCAAAATCTGCAGCTGCTTTCCTGATGAGAGCTAAGTGGAGAAGACAATCTTATACTCCACTTTAGCTTCACTTCATCGGCTACCAGGGCAATTTAGGGTTGATTGTAAAATTTTATTGATCAGCACTGGCTGCACTTTTCTCCTTAGAGTAGTCTAATAACACCACATTGTTCCACTGTTGCCGCAATAAAATTGCCATTTAAGCCGTGTTGAATATATAGATGGGGACACATTTTGCAGACATGAGCAACTGTTTTATTATATGCTCTCACTCACATGGCTCTGTAACCTCTGACACTATTTGGGTCATCATTCTCACAAATGAATACACTGGCCTGGCTAATGCTCATTATTATCTCCTTTTTCCCCAGCTTCACACTCATGAATGAAAAGTCAATGTCCTGAATACTTTATAAGGCCTGAGTTGGGTCATTATGCTGAGGGTCACCCCAGTAACAGCCTCCTATAGCCCATTATTGTCGTACACTCCAGAAATGCAGCAATTACAGGCCATGTATGCTATCAGAATTGGCCTGCTTTGCTACAGAGGCAGCCAGCAGACAAACAGTGGTAAAGCTGAGGTCTGTCATGTGCTGGCCAGCGAGCATCATTAATGAGTGGGTGAGATGAAACATGGCACAATGACTTGCATGCCTCTGAGGCTTGGTATAGTGGCACCGCAGGGACTTGCTGCACTGTATGAGGAGCTGTCATCGTCTGGGCAGCGCACCAGCCTCATACGAGATGGTAATCGCTGTTTAGATGAGCACTAGTGTGTGAGCTATTGCTGGTATTGTCTGTGTGCATGTGTGTGTATTAGCCATCTGTTACCAAATGTTACACTGTGACAAAACAAATGCAACATCTGCAATGCTTGGAGAGTTATTTTAACAAACGTATTTTCCTCTTCATCCTCATTAGGAGGTGATCTGTGCTGACCTGATGCTGGGTCAGACGGAAGGAGAGCCAGGTGGCAGCCTGAACAGAATGAACACATTTGGGATAGTAAAAGGCTCATGATCCGAGTCCTGATCGTCTTGGATGATGTGATGATTGATCCTGCACGACAGCTGTCTGCATGACCAAGTCCAAACTAAACTGCACCACTTTATCATGCTACCAGAAGGTAATTTAAAAGTAAATAAAATGTCTAAAATCATTTAAAGTAAAGGACTTAAAGGGACAGTTAAAGCACACATCTAGTTATGGATGAGAGGCTTGTTCTCACGACAGTGTGGTATGTAAACATTTATGACGTCCTCCTCAGCTGAGCTGTAACGTTGGTTAGCTCAGTGATGCTAGGTGACCTAGCAGTAGATGCACGCTTCCTTCTGCACAGTGATATAATTGGTGGGTGTAGTTTGGTAGAAAGAAAAAAGCTCCTACATGAAACTGCTCACAACAAGGTCTGTGGATTATCTTGAGTAACCAGGTCATGATTTTTGGAAAGAGACATTGTTAATGAGTTTTTCAGATGTATTTTTGGCACTTTGGACAGCACAAGTTGAATGTTATCTAAGCCTCATTACCACCAAGCAGTCCAGTTCAGTTCAGTTCAGTTCATTTTGGCACACATTAGAATGGTTATTTTTCCATTTCCAAAAAAAGCTGAAAAGTTGTAGATGGTACCAATAGACCCATCCTCCTCTGTTAGGGTACCCAGCACACTGATCTAGTACTTAAAGTTCTAGCTAGAAACACTGCAAAAAAAAAAATAAAAAATCATCAAATCAAAAATTTATTTCACTGTGCTGACTGCCGGAAGCTACTAGCAACTTTTAAGATGAAAAATTCAATTGTAATGTTACTCAATGTATGAGTTGACGACATTAATCGGTCAACCCATCCTAGATGTCAATATTCAACTCTGGCCATTCTATTTGTTGAATGGCAAACATGGCAGAGCATCACTCCAGTGCGCTCCAACAGCACTAAACCCCTGCTCTAGCTTGACAAGGACTTGATACACAAACCTGCTATTTTTAAATATCCCAAGGAGAGAGACCCTCACACTCTAGCCTGTTCCTTTTTGTTATAAAAATGTCATCATGCAACCCCCTTCATGTGGAGGATAAACAAGGTGCAGACGTTCGTCTGCATCACCAGTGAAGGGGAATTGCAGCAAAAGCTGAAGGAAGCTGTGAGTAGCAACAACCCTGCCTACATTTAAGAGTACAGTCTGCAGTGGAAACGCAAATCTACGTTGTAGGGACACGCCTGTAGAGATTACTTTTGGTTCTGAAGGTACTATACCAAATGTTTTTGGTACAGGGCTCTAGTTCCATTATATTGGAGAGAAGGTCTCTAAAGCAGACATCTCCAGCATTGTTTGTAAGCTCTATGCAGAGCCTATACACACGACCTACGCTGTTGCAAGCATTTATACTTGTGTGTTGTGTGTCTGTGCCACTCTAAAGTTACACCTACAAAACGCTAGTCAGTTGGGGCATTTCTGTGAAGAGCTGTAAATCTGAGTTGACTGAAGGCACACCCAAAACACACATTAAACATGGTTTAATAGTGACAATTTCAAACACAAGTACACAAATCAGCTTCATTATAACTCACAGCATTCACAGACAAAGCACTTGTTTTTTGCTGGACACATTTTTCCCTGGGGGGCGGCACGGTGGTGTGGTGGTTAGCACTCTCGCCTCACAGCAAGAGGGTTGCCGGTTCGATCCCGGGCGTGGGAGCCCTTCTGTGCGGAGTCTGCATGTTCTCCCCGTGTCAGCGTGGGTTCTCTCCGGGCACTCCAGCTTCCTTCCACAGTCCAAAGACATGCAGATTGGGGACTAGGTTAATTGATAACTCTAAATTGTCCATAGGTGTGAATGTGAGTGTGAATGGTTGTTTGTCTCTATGTGTCAGCCCTGCGATAGTCTGGCGACCTGTCCAGGGTGTACCCTGCCTCTTGCCCAATGTCAGCTGGGATAGGCTCCAGCCCCCCCCGCGACCCTCAAGAGGATGAAGCGGTTAGAAGATGAATGAATGAATTTTTCCCTGAAATACAACGTGCTAATGTCATTAGCAAAAGCCTATGGCATTTTTCATTGTATAAATTAGCTTTGCAACTAGTGCAGATTTGCTCCACTCATATTAAGCCAGGAACAACAGCAACATTTAACAAAGGTAACATTGCAAAATTCAGCTCCATTGCAATTCACAAAGGTTACCTACAAAACAACTGGCTTATACTAAACACATTTTCCAAACAAATACAACATGCATGGTTTTCAGCTTACAAAAACAGACAGGACTGCAAGGCTACGGGTTAGGCTAAAGGGGTAGGCTCTGCGTCAAAGATGTAGTATGTAATGCACTTGTAATGATGCACTTGCAGAGAATTAAAACCTTACTCTGCAGTCTGTCGCCATTCCAGGGAACTATTTTAGCCCCTATCATTTTATTATGAATGAAAATAGGTTATCTTTAACCATTTAGCACCATGTCCAGGGTGCTGTGTTTGAAGTTTGTTTCACTGCCTCCAAATGGCAAACTGCAGTCGAGGGATATTCATACATTTACAGTTTAAAAGTTTATTCTAAGTTGGAAAGTCAGCTCAGTTCAGAGAGTTTGCTTTGGAACTGATCTAAGTCATATTCATGACCCTGCACGTTCCAGTTCTGCATTTTGATATTTTTTCCCTTTCCATTCAGTGATATTTTGTTGAGTTTTAGTAGGTCAGCAGACTTTTTGAGTTATCCTAATAGAAAAAAAGTGCAGGTGTTACTAATATTAAATGGAATTCAGCCATCATTAATTTTATTTACAGCTGTGCATTTCCTACTGTGACATGTCAAAATGTCTCCCAAGAAAAAATAGGAGAAAAAAGATTACTGCAAAGTAAGTTAAAAGTCAGAGAGTGAAATAAGGCAAAGCAATGTACAGCTCAACCATGTCAATGAGCTCAGCGGTCACTAAATTCAGCTACTTATCCAAGCTATTTCTATCTAAGCCTCTCTTAAACAACCATCTTTGTACAGTTTAAAAGACATAAAATGAAATGAAATAAAAGTGTAAAAAATTCAGCAATTTTCTCAAATAGCTCCTGCTATATAGTTTTGTAACCAAAAAATGCAATGACAGTAAAAGTCTAATGTGTATCTCATTATTTCCTGTTCTCCTTGCCAGTGCCAACTCAGCCAGAGCAGTACACAGCAGCATGCATACAGTTTACAGTATCTACATGTACATATACTGTAACTAAATAGACTAAAATGAAACTGCTAATTACTGCCCATGATACAACCACATATGTGCACACACTCTAAAATACTCCACGTGTCTTTATTTATAACTGCAGTCCTAAAACTGTTCTGTATATTTTCCTTCACAAATAAATTCCATGCCTGCTTTATGAATCTTTTCATGTGGAAAACATCGTTCTTCCCTCTTGTTCTCCAGTGTGAGGAATGAATATAGCCTACATGCTTGGCTTCTCCTGTTCTAGTGGGAATGCTACCAATATAAAAATGTTAATGCCATGCTCTACCAACTAAGGCCCATGGGACAAAATATGGAAATTTCTTAGTAGAAGTCTTTGGGCACCCATTAATATCATTATCATCACCACTTCTGCCACCATCACATTTGCATGTGTGTATAAGCTTTGAGGAATATTATCAGTTCACTAAACTTAGCTACAGTGACGACAATTTTTAGTTGTATGTCAGACTCGGGTGAATATGAGAGTGACAACTGTCTGGAGAACAGTGATGTGACTTCCTCAGACATACATTTCTGAAGTTTCGCATCTGCATCACTACCTGGTGAGGGTCATGTGTGTGCATTTCGTTCCATTTGGATGCAGAGTGTATGGGTGGATGTTCCAGTCCCCCCACCCCCCAAACTAGAGGTCACTTTGAAATGGAATAGATTTTTCTAGATCTCAGCCAAGGCTGTAGGGAAGGTCACTTCATTAATCACAGCTAAATGCCACTGTCCGCCCGTCTCCCCTCTTAACCGAGTAACACCCACAGATAACATCATTGATTGATACTAATAATTAATTCTCCTTCGGTACAGAACGACAGAGAGTATCATTCAGTGGGGAACCTTTAATTACTATGTAAAGACTCATTAGGTTAATGCCATCGCGTGCTCCGGTGGCACGGAGGGCAAATGGATGTCTTCCTCTAGCCATGGCCTTTTGTGAAACAAGCTTCTTTACCCCCCCGCCCCCTCTCTTACTTCCCATGTCTTTCTAGCCATCTTACGTGCTAGCCTACTTTCTCTGCTGATTCAGTGTTGGAAAATGTCAAGTCAGATTTTGCTTGAGAGGATTTTGGCAGATGGGTTGAAGCACAAATGACAGGGGGAAGAACAGACACACAGGCTCAGAGTGTGCGTCTGCACAGCTGTACAACCGTCGGTGTGTGTGTAGTTTCTGTTTGCAGTGATGTATAGGTGCATGTGTGTGTGTCTCTGACTTGAGTCACATATACGCCACCAGTCATGCCAGTGTATCTGCATCACAAGCAAGAATAGAGGACGTGCCATGTTATTTTATTATCTAGCAGTCCACGCAGTGTGAAGACGGCTGATGCAATGTAGTGCTCAGAGGCTTTTACTTGTAAAATAATACTCTGTGACATGTTCACATGAGTAAATGTGTCATGCATTACTATCTCATTCAGTCTTTTTGTTTCCATTGACAATTATGAAAGCACAGTAATGTAATGATTCAACCCATGAAAGCTTTTACATTTGCTGTTTTTAATAGTCAGTGTCTGGGAGATATTTCCAGGAATAATCCTACTGCACATAGGAGGTGATGCATTAATATTTTGGATTCCTCATAGGTATTTCATTAGCAGGAATAGCTACAGCTGCTGAAAGAAGAGCAACACCTACAGAAACTCAAATTCTGTCAAAATAAAATTCAAGGAAAACGTTGCTTTATGGATTACCGCTATATGACTCAGGCTTTACAAAATTTAAATCAAACATGACTTGAATTTCATTTTATCTTTTAAGCAGTTAACACACAAACAGATTTTAACAGTACACACTGAACATAGCTGCACTGGTCACTGATCTGATAGCCTGAATGCACCACTCAGCTCATCCTGTGGCCCTCTGCTAGACTTTAGCTCCATCTTGTGGATTATTTAGATCTTTTCCAGAAAATACTGAGCTGCAACCTTAAAGCTGCAAGCTGGGTGTGACGTCTTTTCACATGTCCACATCCATAGCTTATATTCACACAGCCAAACTGAGCTCGAGTTGGACTGAGAGATTTGTGTAGCAGGATCAGAAGCAGCTGATGCATCAATCTGGTACATCTTGTAAAAGTACCATTTCAAAGCAAGCTTATAGCTCAAAGCATATGTGGTAGGCTCAGCAGGCTTAAAGAATATGTGATGCTGTGTTTTTCCAAAATTGGATCATTTCATTGTTTGAGCATAGCGTAAATCCACGTAGATTGAGATGACTGCACTTGCTTTTTGCAGCCATTATAATGTAAACTGCTTGTTTCAATCACTAAATATGCAGCATATCATCATTTTACAGAATCAGTTTTGCATCATTTGATTCTTGGCGTTACCTGGCATGATTATCACTGAATTATATTCTGAACTAATGCTTCTATAAAAGGAGACTGATTACCTTTAAACAACTCTTATATCACAAAATGCTGACAAATTGTTTCTAGAGTAGCTAACATGTAACTGATACATCTGTCAAAACTGTCCTGCCAGGAGCTGATGTAATTTACTCACTAGAAGTCAATAAAAATCCTTTGTGTTTGGTGTCTCAAAGACTCCAAAAATATCTCTGAAATTTGGCATTTCACTGACATTTACCCAGACAGAGTGATGGAGGCCCTCTTCAAGCAGCTGATGAAAACTATTTTCGGAAATGACCCGGGAAGATTGACAAAATGCAAATACACAGCAAAGAGCAAATGGATTTATGATCAATACTGGCGACAGCCAACAAACAGCAGATGTCTGTCAAATTAGATTTCTCAATTTTGGATATATTAGCCTGCAGGTGGTATGTAAATTCATTATGTAGAACAATGCAATGTTTGCAGTACTACCCACAATGTGCATCTGTGGTAGTCAGTCAGTTAAATGCATATACACCAAACTCCAGAGAAAGAAGGGCAGAGAAACGGTGTGGCTGCCAGAATATACTTCAAACTTTCTAGCCTTTGGTCAAGGTGAATGACAAGGTGAAGGAAACTTTAAGCTCATTTGCTTCATTTACAGTTAGACCATTAATTTAAGTCGGTGCCAGGTGCTAAATTGTCCTTTGAAGATCACTGGCTAAAGCCATTAGTGAATTATTCTTTTAAATGTTACTTAACAGGAGAGAGGCCATTGTAAACCACATGCAAGCAGGATATATCATGACACTGGGCTTTAATGTGTTTCATGGGCTGAAAAGCATCTGAAGTTTATTGATTTTTAAATTACTGTAGCTGCACTGCACTGCACTGTGGCTCAGTGGCTAAAGAAAAAAGGTCTTGGCTTAAGACCTCAGATCTACCTGCATCTGCAAGACTTTCCTCCTCATCCTTTAATCCAAAGCCATGTCTGTCTGTATGTATTAGAGCTAGGCAGTAGGTAGTTTTTGAAAAAGCAAAAATAAAAGGCATAATTTGAAAATACACCCTTCATGTTGCAGCTCTCCATTCTTTGTCCTGAGCTCCTCCCATCACACAACTACAGGCATATGCACACACTTCATTAACCCAGTGTGTTTCCCCATACATTGATTTATTTAATCTTATTTAATTGTACAGCTGCCACACAGCACATTTGCTTGCCCTGCTCGCTCTCATTTTCTGTTTATCAGGCCACAAATGAGACAAGAATTAGCACGGTCCCTCTGCCTCACTCCCCACCTCTGTGGGCTGTTTGGTGGACAAGAGTGCAACAGCAGTTCCACATACCTTTTGGTGGGCAGTTCAGCCAGTACAAACCCCTCAGTGGCAGGTGTCACAGTAGGCTGGTGGCCTTACCAGGTCTAACCTGTGTAATGGCAGCAACAGAAAGTTTGCTGAACTGGAGGGGAGACAGAGCAGTCAGGTCCACCAGCACTGGTTGGTTTCATGTTGCTGTGGTACCTGAATGGGGGCCAGTCTCCAGAGCTGTTGCCAACTCTCCTCCCACCGAGGTGGTCTGTAGCGGTGGGGAGTGAGGTGGAGGACACACTTCGATTCGAGGCTCTAGCTAACTAAACTACATAAATGTGAATTTGAATCCATAGATGTGAGCCTTTGGCTCCAGTTAGCAGAATGCTAAACTATTAGCAATATTTTCTCTCCATCTCTGAAATATTTAACTGATGCTGACATGTTTTATTTCTTTTATTGTCAGACTCTCTTTTAGTCAGCTGTCTGTTAATGTTGGGCCGTCGGTGAGTGTCTGTCACCCTAGTCGGTGCTGTGTGTCCCACACCATTGCCCCTTGTCAGCCCCCATCAGCTTTTTATTGGCCAGTTCAGCATGTCGGCAGATCCTGTGAATGAAATCACTCTGATTGGCAGCTCAGCACACAAGAAGAGAAACGGAAGTGAGGAAAGTATACAAAGAGCTTAAGTCAAGAGGGAGTCAGACCAAAATAAACTTGTTACATAAGGTAAGATTATTTTTCTTTAGCCACTGCAGAAACACTTTGTGATGGTTTGTGTCCATGTCTTTCAACACTGAATTGTTTTAATGTGTTAACTGGCTAAAACTAGCATGAAGACAATCTTTTGGTCTCCCTTTTAGAATGACGATTATACACTACCACTGCCTGCCTGTTGTTTTGCAGTGTAGGTAGTTGTTGTCAGTGTTGGAATAGTAACTTTTTACACATAATTTCTGCCACTTAACGAGTTCACCATCTGAAGGAACATGCATACCTATCAGTATTTGCAGAACAGCAAATAGGAATGATCACTTTCTGAAATGACCAGTGGTCGGCCAAAGTCTCTCATAATAGGTTGGAAATTAGAAAGCCTGAGGCGCAGACAAAAACTCCCAAAATTAATTATGGGATTTTTGCCTAATGACGCTTAAAACAAAACTGCCTTCCCCCAACTTTAACCATGTCACCTTATATTTGCACCTGTTCACTTTATGGTGAGTGTTGTGTGTGTGCTATCATATGCTTCAGTCTCAAGACCTTCCTGCCCTACATGCTAGAAAACTGTGCCCCACCACATACAATTAGTACCCTTTCTATTTTTTACACCCCTGCCCTTCAGACTGCCTGAGTCCACAACTACCTGCTGACATGGTGAGCTCATATGCAGCCAACTTTCAAGCTTTGCAACAAAGTGAAGGGGGGATGGTTGTCTTTGTCATATGGATGTTACACTTTCAACCTCCTTTAGTCGACTTTGCTAATAATCTAATACTAATAATCAGAGACCAGTTAAAATTAGGTCTTGAGACTCTAGTAGGTGGGAGCTCAGAATGGAGAGTGGTGTTTGAAAGCCAGAGGGTTCAGCAGCTGGCCAAGTAATGGCTGAGTCATTGGTATTGATCCATAATCCTTTCAACCTCCACAGATATATTATGATCATTTTTGTGCCATCCTGCAGTAAAAATCTTACTTATTGCACACTTAAAACCAGTCACCTCATCCTTTTTTCTTTCTTTTTTTTACTTTAAATACTGCCCCCAAAATATGAGAACTGTGCTGCCCCAAACCCTACACAGGCAATGCAGACGAATACTACGAATATTACACATTTTAGGTTTATTCGCTCATTTATTTTTCAGCTTTGCAATGATTATATTGGATTTTAAATGCAGTATCTTCACAGACATTATCCTGCTTAATACACTGATAAAACAGTATTGACATGAGACTAAGACAAAAAAAATGCTTAAACTGAGTTGGAGTCTGTTATCACACCACACAGATATATACACAGGTCCACAGAAATTTGGTGGAAAAGTGCAGTGATACGTATAGTTTTAATAACTGTCAGTATCACTGTAACAGCTTACCCTTTAGGATGGAAACAGCTGCATTGAATTTACAAGGTCAGTTCTGTGTAGACTGCCAGTGGAGCAGCTCCAGGTTATGTATCTTGATGATATTATAGAATTCAGTGTTGATTTTCTGGCTTTCAAAGAGCTGCTCTTTTGCATAAATGTTTAAGCTACAGTACAGGAATAATATTTGTCTTTTCTTTTTTTTAGTGATTGTTCATATGACTGAAAAAGAAAGGGATCATAATGAAGGAGTATTCATTAACTGATTATAAACCCACAGTGTATTTGTTTAGGCCACAAAGCCAATATCTCAGGGCTCAGTAGTTTACATGTTATGTGTGTACGTGTGAATGTCCTGCTGTAGGCTAAGCTGACATGATTCATAAACTTCTGCCGATGAACAGTAATTATTCATGACAAGTAACACCTACTGTGTGTGGGCGTGAGCAAATCGAGTCATATTGACATGTTTCAACAAGCAAGCCGTCTGATGTTTCACACGTCCCTCATGTTTTCCACACGGTGGATGAAGCTTACACGGACTGTTTTTCTGTAAGGGGAAGATTGTACAAGCTTACAGGTTAAATAGACCTCCAGGCGACTTGTCTACTGTAATACAAGCAAATGACTGACATCATATTGCATTAATGCCGAGTAAAGCACACCATAGACAGTCAAGGGTACACCGGAAATTTAATACGTGTGCCTTCAAAATAAAGTTTTGTTTCATGGGAACTGAAAATACAGGTCTGTAAATTCAAATGGAAACTCAAATGAGAATCTAATAAAACAAGAAAGTCATGTTTCCATAATACATTTGCCTGGAATTCTTAATGATTTAAACACCCTCTTGTTACATAAATTGATTACAAACTGATATTACTATAGGCAAAAACCAACAGACTCAAATACATAGACTCTTGTCAAATATGAATCACACCTAGCTATAACACAAA
The DNA here is from genome assembly GCF_011397635.1 of Epinephelus fuscoguttatus. Taxonomy (NCBI): domain Eukaryota; kingdom Metazoa; phylum Chordata; class Actinopteri; order Perciformes; family Serranidae; genus Epinephelus; species Epinephelus fuscoguttatus. Next base: position 9,501,886 of record NC_064758.1, on the reverse strand, counting down.
AATGTTTAGTTTTTACATTATTATCTTAGGGACTGTTCATCATTTATGAAGTGGGAGGGGCTGGGCCAAAATGGAGAGAGCAGGTAAATTATTTAAGCACTGGGAGGGACTTACATTTTCTATTTTAGCTTAGGGGAGGGACATATGACTTTTAACTGTTGTATTTTGCATTTACTTTAAATAGCCTACCCCCTGAGCCACAAAACCCACCAACAAGATTCAAAAGCATTTTTTCCTAAAAGATAACCAAACTCACACTATTTATCATAGCCACAAAGAGGAGACAGAAAATACCTTAGAATTTTCAAATTTTCCATATTCCTTGTACATATCACGTATGACAAATGCTTCCATAAGAAAACACAGGCAAATCTATCTTAAATTAGTTAGAATTAGACATTTAAATTAGACATTTCATCAAAATCACTTTATTTTATGTCTCATTTAAATTGTTTATTTAAAAATAAATCTTACACTAACCAGATCTTGTAAAAAAAAAAAACAAAAAAAAAAACAAACAAACAAACAAACAAAAACCAACATTAAATTCTGCACTCTCTATTAAATTCGCAATAGTGGAAAACCAAGGCTTTTGTCATCCCAGGATTTTGTTTTCAATTTTTAACTCTCAAACATATCTCCAACACCCTAAACTTCCCTTAGGGGAAGGACATACTAATTTAAATGGTTGTATTTTGTATTTATTTTAATTATCCTATTTTAAATACCCACTGAAACCTGCCATTGGGTTTCAAAGGTGTGTTTTCTTTAAAAACGCTAAAATTACACCATGTATCATACCCTCTGAAAGCTGCCCGTGGGTTTAAAAGGCAAGTTTTTCTTAAACATTTTTTTTTAAATTACACTATTTATCATAGTCAGAAATTGTGTAAACACAAAGTATTGCTGCATTATTTCACACAGTCCATGAACATATGATCTGCAATTAATGCTTCCTTAAAATATATATATATATATATATATATATTTGTAGCTTTGGGAAAGGTCAAGATATGAACAAAAAAAATAAAGTCACACCCCAGCCAGCCCGTCCTCTAATAAACAAAGAACAGTCCCTTATGTGCTTTGTAGTCTGTTTATCTGGAATTTTTGCAGCATGTTAGCCGTTTCCGCTCCACAGCGGGCTTTATTTTGAAAACCTCTAACGGAAGTAAGTTGTAGGTATGCTCTCTCGACTGTGGCTTGTGCAGTGTTTTGCTTTACCTTCTGACCAAGTGACAGGCTCACAGGAGGAGGGAGTAGAACTTTTTACTAGCTTCGCCCTCTCCTCTTCATCATGGAGGCTCGGCCACATTTCTCCCGTGAGGAAATAAACAGCACGGTGTGGGAAGTCCCGGAGAAATACACACGACTCAAACAGATAGGGACCGGGGCGTACGGCTCGGTGTGGTGAGTCTCGTTTACCTGACGCTGAATGAAGTGTGTACGTGTGTGTGTGTGTGTCATAGTTGGGACTGGGCTGTGTTATGAATAATGTTTAGTCTGAGTCCAGCATTTATAAACGTTAGCTGCACTGGCTGCATGCAGCCTGTGTTGGGCCCGGATTATATCCTGTAACGCTACTGTACACCAACACACTGTCAACATTCAAGACACAGCTACTAACTCATATTATCATCAAGTTCTATCATCTGACACCTTGTAGCACACTAGCAGCATATGTTAGCACGAAGACTACATATCCCACAACACGTACCATACTACCTGATATGTGTATGTCTGTACAATAACTGAGGAGATGTAGCTATTTTAGAATGTCAATATTAAAGATGGCCACTTTCCACTTTCATTTCTTCATGTAGTTATCAACAAGGTACAGAGATACATAGTGCAAGCCATAGAAACAGACAGTGTGTACACTGCATCATACATATGCACATACATATGTGCATACATAAATAGCATATTATGTAATTATGTGTTGCGACATCCATAGCAGAAATTACATGAGATGTTAGAGATTTACATGAATGTCGGAGGTCAGGCCTCAAGGGAAACACAACTTTCAGTAGCATCATGTTGTTGCTGTTGTGACATAATGTGTTTGTTTAAGCAAGTAGAGTAAATACATTGGACACACCCAACATCACTCAACATTATAAATTCACAGCTACCATGTTGTTTATCCAGCTGACTAGATTTTAAAATCAGTGTCTTGTGTTAAGGTCAAGTAATGCTGCAATTTGATGATACATTTGTAATATATTGTTGGTATAATATATGATGTATAATCAGGGTTCCTGCTTATCCTTAAAAAAGCCTTAAGAGGCATTGTGTTGATGAAATTTCAGAGCTGATGATTTAATAGCTTTGGTGGATCACAAACAGTATTACATGAAGACTTGATTGAGGAGAATCACAGCTCAACATACAGAGTATAACACTGTGTATGCTGTCCAGAGATTCTGAGGGTGTCCCCTTGCCCAGTCCTTGCATTTAAGCCAAACAGTATTCCCTTGCAAGTTACTCCACGTTCCCAAATGAGGTCATTCTGCCCCGATCAATGGCTATGTGAAGTTTCTATTGGGTACTAACTTTGAACGACAAGCACGCTCACCTGTCTCGCTTTAAACCACCTCGCCTGTATCTTACAAAATGCATAGCCTAGGAGACTCCCGTCTGTTGAGCCCAGAGCGTAGGGCCTTCCCTTTAACCTTGGGAGCTATGGCAACAGGGCTTGCTAGGTACCCTTATCTGGGCAGCTGCCACAACTGGGAGACAATAGATGGAGAACGTTCATAACAAAGGTCAAGTAGCCTGACTTCAAGGCCTCTTATGGGCCTTCTGCTGACTCAGCTGTCACATTAAATTTAACTATCATCCATTTTCTTAACTGAACAAGGCTAAAGGCTGTAACACAACAACATTCCTTCACACAGTGAATTTATTCATCAAAAATAAGGCCTGAATTGGTATTAAAATGTCTTAAAACAATCTTTCAGAAGTCTTAAAATGCTAAGACATGGGAAGTATGATGAATATTTTTTCTCACATTGCACTGTAGAATCTCAGAATAATTGGTAACATTTACATTTCTTGAATAATTTACCAAATGTCTCTGGCATTAGCATCACGCAGTGACACACGTGGAACCATCCACTCTCATATTTTGTTTCCAGTGGGTAGAGGATCCAGTGTTTGCCTGCTAGCCCTCACTGTACCCTGGACGGCAAGGGAAAGTGAAAATTCAAGGAAAATTGGCCATCTAATGAAGATTTTGTGACATGGCTGAAATCAGTACATAGCAACACACACGAGAATTGATGTATTTTATGCAGAAAGTTTCTCAACCTTTCAATAGGAGTCAAGGTAGTAGAATCCCTCATGCAGAGTGAAAAAAACAAATCCACCCAGAAAACCTGCCAACAAACACCTAATTCTTTTCAAAAGGTCATGTTTTATGTTACAATATAGGATATATAAAAAAAACTCCCTATTTCTACATAATCGATGGCTGTTAAAGTTTTTGTTTCTCTTCAGTTTTGGTTTTTGTAAAATTGGTCTTAAATTTCATTCCATGTGGCATTAAAAAAAATCCTTAATAAAGTCAAAGGGCTCTAGTTTCCCGGCGCAGCGCAGGGTGGCGAACCCCACGCAGAGCTAGTTTCGAGCAGCGCAACCCGAGGCGCACTCAGTTTGGTAGTTTGGCAGACCGAGGTGCGCTGAGATGGGTGTAGCGGCGCAGCAGGGGGAGATGTCGACAGATCCAGCTTGGCGCAGTGACAGTTTCGTACCTGATTTGATTAACACAGCTGCTCTCAGCCACCCACAAACAGCCACAGCATCAGATAGGGAGTATATATTCAGCATCTGTCATCTTAGAAAAGTCAAAAGAAAAGAAACAGAGTGAGACTGCGAGAGAGAAAGAGAGATCGTGCGCGCAAGAGAGAAACGCAACATTGATTTACAATTGTGGTGACCTCCTCCCAGGCTACCTTTGCATCATCAGCCCGTGGAGGTCTGCTCGCAGTTCCGTATATTCGGACACTGCGAGCTTGGACCTCCCGGACCAAAACATCAGTTTCCTCCTGGGAGAAGTTTGGCCGTCTGACGCTGCTGCTCTCTTCTGCCATGGCGAATTGAGTAAACTCTTATTACGCCTTCGTGTGGCGCATTTAAGGGCAAGGAGAGGGGCTCATTTGATTGGTGTGATGTGTGTAAAACCCATTCCACGCCTTCTCTCCTCCTTCATTCTGACTTGCGCAAGTAGGAGGGACGGAGGTGGGAAAGAGGAGGAGCTGCGCCAGCACGCACGGTGTGCCAAACTTGCAAAATCCGCCTGGCCACACCCAGTTGGCGAAGCGTAGGTGCGCCCCCGCCTCGCCCAGTCTGCGAAACTAGAACCCTATAAGTTTAACTTGCTTCAAGCTGTAGAAACCCTGTGTATAATGATGTATTAGTAATATTTAATCTTAAAAGGTTAAAATCATATAAACCTTTCCTCAAGACATAAAATTCTCAAGCTGGTCTAAGTGTCTGAAGTGTCTCTTTACCTTTCAGTTGATTTGGTCTGTTTGTTATCGTCTCGTTAAGCGGAAGTCTCATTCTTAAATCTCACGAGATGTTACTTGTTGCAGAACGATAACAAAGGAAATGTGTGTATCAAAGGCTTCATCCACATTGTCGAAATCAACTAAATAATCAACTACTGTTTATATACTCCAATGCGACAAACTATTTCTACTATTACTTACTCTCACTCCAGCTCTGTCAAAAGGGAGTCTGTCGTGAGAATATTAGATTCTGCACAGGCCTGGCTCATCTAAAACAAGCCTAATAATAAACAGACCAGATCAAATGAAAGGTAAAGAGACATTTCAGACACTAATAACAATCTGAGCCATAACCACTTACGATGGATATACAGTGACGGTGCTCAGTTGCTCCATATGCTTCCATTGCTGTTGTATGGCTGCCTGGCTGCTGCTGTCTAGCTCAACCAGGACCAGTCACCTAGACACATATAGCTACATGAGAAAATAGGGTCCAGGTTGAAAAGTGCCGAAGTCATCCGTTAATAATCTCTTTAACAATTCAGTGATTTGTGATATTGAGCTTTGTAAATAAAATTGAATTGAATTGAATAGATGTGACACGGTGTGTAGAAGCTGGTACTAGGGCTAAAACTAATGATTATTTTCATTATTGGTTAATCTGCCGATTATTTACATGATAACTGGTAATCGATCAATTATTTAGTATATAAAATGTCAAAAAATTGTGAAAAATACTCACTACAGCTCAAAGTGACACCTTTAAAATGCTTCTTTTGTCCAACCAACAGTCATTAACCCAAAGACTATTATACATTTACTGCATCATACATCCATACAATCATAAATTTGTGGAGCTAGAACCAAATAATGTTTGACATTTTTGCTTGAAAATTGACTGACACAATTATTTGATAATCAAAATAGTTAGCAATTAATTTTCTTTAAATAGACTAATCCAGTGGTTTTCAAAATTTTTGTGCCCAAGGCACAGCAAAGGGCAAGACAAATCTCAAAGCATACCTGTATTCATATCTGTGCACAATAGCTTATATAACGTGTGTCACTCCTATCACGACACAAGACAATAGAAATAAGAAAAAATAAGACAGGTAGCTTTCGTGACACTGTCTACTGACATTTTTTTTTCTCTGTCAGCGATAGGTCGTCTTGGCTGGTTATTTGTTGTAATTTGCTCCGTACCATAAATTGATCCATTGTGCAACTCATGACTTTCTTCTTTTAAATGTCATCATCCCTCACACTGGCTGCCAATCTGGGCTTTTGATGTCTCACACACTTATAATTCCCATGTGCAAGCGGCAACAAATAGGTTCCCCGTGAAGCTTTTTTTTTTAAATTAAGTTAAAATTGAATCAGACTTTTAGCCAGAGTTTGCCTCTTTATTAAGACATGGGTGTGCACAACATACTGATACAGTCACTTAAAAATTCATTCATAACTTTTTGTATTGGCCCAGTTGAATATTGCAATAATAATGTGTGGTTACACCTGTACACCTGGCTTGGCATCATGGCACACCATTTGAGAACCACTGGATTAATCGATAATTGACTGATCATTGCAGTGCTAGTTGGTACAGTTACTGTTGTCATACATTCAAGGCTGCTGTCAAGTTTAGACTAACATTATACAAACACCTGGATGTGTAATCTACACTAAGGGCTGCAGCCAGGATTTTAGTTCCCTTAGCAGAACCCCACCAATCTAAAACATTTTTGACTAGCCACTCACTCTTCTCACTGTTACTATTAACATTTTTTTTTTTTTTTTTTGAAACTGCAGAATTGTTTAAACTGCCGTTTCCCTACATCATAATCTAATTTGCTGTTTCAAAGCCTTCTCTACTTCTGTTGCAGTTATGTAATTATGGTGAATACGAAATTCCTTTTATTCATACAGAGTACATGACCTTGTTGCGCTGCAGCCACTGTGCTGTCATCTCATTACTGTGGTTGACCCATACAGTAACATATACATATTCTGTAAATTATAGCACCACAAACAGGATCATTTCCATTGTACAGAGTGCTGAATGCTGAATTCCACTGAACATTCACTTTCAACATGTTTTGGAATACCAGTCCATGTGTTATGACCAGTTTTGATGTTAGGTCACACTCAGTCTCAGCTTTGTTATTTATACTATGGAGGGTGCACACTGACCAGTGAGAGGGTGGAAAATTCTGAGAGCCTTGAGGAGGAAAAAAAAAATCAAAAAGTCAGATTGGTTTAAAATCCATCTTAGTGTACTTTGTTGCTTCTGTTAACAGAACTGCAGATATTACTGACTGTGGTTACCAGGCATTTATGTATTATAGTGTGGGAGTGATGATCTGTTAAAGCTTAAAATGTCTGACCTTTACAAGAAGCACCATCTGATGAACTTAGATCAAGCCCCCACTGTTGTCTGTAATTCTGGCAAATTTCATGTCTCACATAAATCATATTGTGGGAAACTGTAAACACAGGAGGAGGGAGAAATAATAAAAGCAAACATAACCAACAGTTTTCAGTTTCATAACCACAACCACTGTATTTATTGTGGATGCCTATCTGGGATGGATCAGCTGCTGCATGTGAAATTTGCTGTTAATCTTCTACATTAGTGCATCATCGTTGTCCACAGCACTATGCACAAGTGATGTGTGTAATGTGTGTTGGTGGATGTGGCTCCAAATAGCCTAACAAGCTTGTCCTCCTACGATTTAGTGCCCTGCAGATCACTGCAGACGTGCACAACAAGAGTTGCCAAACATTTACATGTTCATACTCAGTAAACCACAGACCCCCCCACTCACTGAGAGAATGAGTCCCACGTACTTTGCCTCCATCTGAGAATGGCTTTGCTGTGACATGATTTGCTTCTTAGCAAGAGTGAAACCTCAAAATAGACCGTCCTGTCATTTTCTCACTGCTCTGACTTCAAAAGAGTGAAATCATAGTGGTGCTAGAAGACACAGGCAGACTCAGAGTGCAGAGCTAATGACTTGTTTTTCCATTATTCATCACAGCTCAACAATAAATGAGAAGACTAAAGAGAAAGTGGCCATCAAGAAGCTCCACAGGCCCTTCCAGTCAGAGATCTTTGCTAAGAGGGCCTACCGAGAGCTCAAACTGCTCAAACACATGAAGCATGAAAATGTGAGTAGATTAAACCAAACACATCTCCTTTTGATTCAGCATGTGCTTTTGGCCTTAAAATAGCATAATCATTTTGCCTTTTTGATATTGTAATATCCTGCAAATACTTCTGCTCCTCACATCTGCTCCCATGCCTCTGTATTAGTCACCTCGCTCTTTCATTCCAACCAGGTGATAGGACTTCTTGATGTGTTTTCGCCTGCCTCATGCCTTGATGACTTCCAGGACTTGTGAGTATTTTTCATCATATTGACCAAGCCCTCAGGCACAGATAGGCAACGCCCTCTTTCCAGGGTAGGTATAGGGGCATTGGACAGAAAGTGCAGAGATGTATGAAGCAAAGAGCTGCTGTAATATCAAAAGATGGTCAGAAGTGTTTGGACACCTCATGTGTGAATATTGAACATGTCATTCTAAAACCATGGATATTAGTATGTGTAAGATTTTTGAACCTGGCTGCACAGCTTTGCTCCCATCCTGCTGCAAGAGTGTTTGTGAGGTCAGCTGCTAATGTTGGGCAATAAGGCCTGGCTCACAGCCACTGTCCCAACTCGTCCAAAGGTGATAATTGAAGTCATGGCTCTGTGCAGGCCAGTCAAGATCTCCCCCACCAAACTCTGAAAACTATTTCTTTGTGGACCTGCTGTGTGCACAGGGGAATTGTCATGTTGAAACAGGAAAGGACCTTCCCTAAACTGTGCCACAAAGGTGGCATGATCTCATTGGTCCTGCACTCACTGTGTCAGAGAACAACAGCAAACCTACATGTTATTGGTTGGATTTTGATTCATGTCCACTGACACAGCACAAAGTACTGTAAACACTAAAACTCCCAACTTTATAGAATTTAAAGTGACCATTTTTAAAAATAAATGAAAATAAAAGATTTAGTTATTTGATTTGGCCATTTATCAATTAAGAGTTCAATGGCTTAAGTTTGAGTTAATGTGCTGGTAAGATGACTGTGTTGAGCTGCAAACGTAGACTTTTACAGCAGCAAAGCAGGAGGATACTGCAAAGAGGCAGAGTATATTGAAGGCTGTATAAACACATGAGTGTAACATAAACATACACAAGCACTCTAAGCTCCTTCATCAGTGTATTAAAAGTCCTGGATTACAGCGTTAACAGAGTGTGGAAAACAACAGTGAACAGCAAAGGAGAGGCTTTTTCTTGTGCATTAGCTGTGATCTTGACTGAATAAAGCTTGTATCGTGTTTGGACTATTCAGTAGAGGTAATCACACTGTCTGTTTCTTTCCATTCATTATCATGCTCGCTCTCCATCTCATTTTCTCAGCTACCTGGTGATGCCTTATATGTTTACTGACCTGTCAAAGGTGAGAGGTCACCTCTCAGAAGACAAAGTCCAGTTTCTCGTCTACCAGATGCTCTGCGGACTCAGGGTGAGTGGAGGAAGCTGACCTCACAGAATACATTCCAAGGCTACCATGAAACATGTGTTTCATATGTATATTTAATAGGGGTGGGACAAAAAAAACATTTTTGCAATATATTGTTGTGGTCTCTCTCACAATAAATTATCGATACACTGAAGGCAAATTTCGATATTTTATTACAACACACACTCATATTAATGTTCATGCACTTTAATGTGTCTAGCTGTCCAGTGTTTACAAGCCTAGGAGGCAGTGAGGCACTATGCAAAAGTATTCATGCACATGTTTCTTTGTACATTGTTTCATGTACTAAGCCAGCAGTTTTGCACAAAAAATATGTGAAGTTTTGGAATAAATGCATAATTACAGACGTTTTCCTTTTTATGGGTATTTTTTTCTTTTTCAGTCACATATATTGTGATATATCGTTGATGAAATTTCTTGCAATATATCAAATATCACAGATATCGTGTATCGTGATATTATCGTTATCGAGGGCCAAATATCATCACAGTATCGAATTGTGAGTTACTCGTATTGTCCCACCCCTAACATTTAAGCACATGTTATGTCTAAGTGAGTTACAGTAACAACAATTTTTAAGTGTTGAGTGAGAGGGCTGCAGCCGGCAGCGGCTTAGCTGCAATGTCAACACTTGTCAGCTAAAAATCACTGACAGGTTCAGATTAGTATTTTAAGTGTCTGACAAGATTATTGAAAGGATCCCTTCAGAGGTATACCATTATTTAAAAGAGTAAGAGTAAGAATAAGATAATTTTCTTTAAAAAGAAATAGCCCTGAAATTGTTATCATCGGACTCACCAAACTCCATTCGAATGAACAGTAATTTTATCATTGTGAAACACACTTCATTCACAGTCAACAGAATTAACTTTCAACAATGACCAACTCTGGTTTGGTTGAAATAAACCTTAGTTTACCCAGTTGGACATGAAAATATACTGATTTAATATATGCTAAAATTACTGTTTGTTTAAATGGAGTCTGGTGGCTTTGGCATGGCGATTTTTGGGCTGTTTCTGTAATAGCATCTCGTGAAATCATAGGCTGATGGCATTAAGTAACTTTAGCGCTGCTATTTTGTCTAGAAACGTGCATGGAATTCACCAAAACATGCTAGTCTATTTCATCAAAGCGTTAATGACTGTAGGATAGTGATATTATGAGTTTAATGAATAATATCTATAGTACATGAAATATTGTCTCTTACATGAGATTAAAAAAAAAGCACATTGGGAGCATTTACAGGCTAGGGGAAAGGACATTTTTCCCTTTCCTGACTCCCTCACCACGCCCCATAACTATAACTACCACCAACTGTATCTATGTTTAACTACATTAGACAGTTGTCAGGTGAACTCGTTTGATTGTGTTAACCGAGACCTTTTGTTGTTTAAATTACTTTCATCTGGTATCAATGGAAAATTCTATAACACTATAAAAGCCCTTTATAGAGACCCCATTGCTTGTGTACAAGTAAATAACTTAAGAACGGACTGGTTCCCAACGCCTTCTGGGGTGAAGCAGGGAGATTTACTTTCCCCTTATCTATTCGCTCTTTACATAAATGAACTAGCTCAAGCAATTAAACAGGTTAATCTTGGTGTTCAATAGAGGATATGAATCTAAGTATTCTGCTTTATGCAGATGACATTATTCTGATTGCTGAAAATGAAGTCAATTTACAAAATATGCTGAATATTATGAATTCTTGGTGCAGTAAATGGCGTCTTGCCATTAATAGTGAAAAAACACAAATTGTTCATTATAGGAAAAAAAGCGAATTACAGAGTAAGCATACATTTCAGTTTGGCTCTGTGCCTTTAAAATACACCTGTCATTATAAATATCTTGGATTTGTCTTTGATGAAAATATGAAGTTTTCAGAGGGAAGAAAAATATTAGCAGAGTCCGCTGGAAGAGCGTTAGGCTATGTGTTGAGTAAAATGAAGTCATGTACGGATCTTGGTTTTTCTACATTTACACAACTTTATAAATCCTTGGTTGACTCAGTTTTGGTTTATGCTGCAGGGGTTTGGGGCTTTGAAGAAGTTTTTGAGTGTAACTCGGTTCAGAATCGTGCTTTGAGGTGTTTTCTTGGTGTGCATAAATATGCAGCAAAGGTAGCTATTGAAGGGGATGCAGGATGGGATCCATGTATTATAAAATGAAGATGTGAAATGGTGAGATTGTGAAACCGTCTTGCCAGTCTGCCAGAGGAAAGGCTAACTAGGAAAATTTTTAATTGGGACAGGGCAAACCATCATCCCTGGTCTAGAGAGGTCTCAATAATATTGTCTGACATGCATATAATGTTCAGAAATAATCTGCAATGTAATATAAATTCTGTTAAACAAAAAATGTTTATGAAGTATGAAGATCAATGGAAACAGGATATATGGAAGAAGCCAAAGCTCAGAAATTATGTTCAGTTTAAGAATGACTATGCTACAGAACCTTATATTGTCCTTAATTTAAAGAGAAGGCAGAGGTCCCTCTGTGCTCAATTGAGAACTGGTACCTTACCTCTGGCAGTAGAAGTGGGAAGATTTAAAGGCATACAAGAAGATTTACGTTTGTGTGAATTTTGTGATCTCCAGGTTGTGGAAGATGAATTTCATTTTGTTTTTCATTGTCCTTTATATGGTGATTTAAGGAATTCTCTTTTTGAATCAATTCAGTTAAAAAATCCTGATCTATTTTGGAAATATGAAGGTGAGATTCTGTGTTGGTTGTTTGAGAATAATGTTTTTGCTTTGGCAAAATTTATAGAAAAGGCATGGTACTTGCGGCAAAGTATTCTGTACCCTGTATCTATCTTCTTTTTTTTTTTTTGTTTTTTTTGTTTTGTATGCATCCCTATTTTCAGAGGTTTTGCTCTGTTATGTATTATGTCACGTGGCTATCATGGATGTAATCGTGGAATTATTTGATGTATTATTTACTGTTCAGTGTCTAATAAGCCCATGAGGGCTAGGCACCAATTATGGTGTTTGACACTTAAATAAACAGATCAATCAATCAATCAATCATAGTACAAACCGGCACACTAATGAAAACATCATGTAAACAGGCATATTCAAAACACAGAATACCATAAGTAAATGCCACATACCACAAATACATACTGGATGTGATTGCAATAAAGTTGTCTGCTCCCTGCTCTGTCTCTCCCTCTCTGCAGTATATTCACAAGGCTGGAATCATCCACAGGGTAAGTATCAGTCACATGTCACTGCAGAGAGTTGACATTCAAGCTAGGAGAATGTTTCGGTCTGTAATAAACGTGTCTTTACAGACTATTGTTAAGAAATTGTAATATGTGCAGTGTACAGGGGTTTGTGCGCTGCATTATTCTTGCTCAGACATCACACTTGAGCTTCTCCTTGTACAAAATACATGGGAATGTGGATCTCATTTGTCATTGTTATTGAGTCAGATCAAACCCTGCCCCAACAGGTAGGATGAGTTCACTCTGTGATGTCTGTGTGCATGTCTAGAGATGTCAGGCCACACCTATTAGCACCAGTGCCAAGTGTGTGTGTGTGGTGAAAGTAGGGTTAGATCAATACAGCACTAATATATCAGGCTTCTTATCTCTTTCACAGAAATAGCCAGACCTAAAGTGTTGAAAAATAGGATCAACAAATTCTTTTAAATTCTTTCAGGATTTCAACCAGTAAGATCTACTGTTAAATCTACTGTGCTCTTGTTTTGCAAGGGAAGTATTAGAGTTACAGCACACTAATATTCTCTCTGTTATGAGTATTTGACATGAGCATTTACCAGACAATGTAGCTTTTTTTCACCATGTTGTAATTACAACATATTTATTGATTATGCTTATTAATAACTAAGCTTTTATTGTGTGATGGTTGAGCTCTGACCATTTGTTTGAGATCAGCTAACTGTGCGTGTGTGTGTGTGTGTGTGTGTGTGTGTGTGTGTGTGTGTGTGTGTGTGTGTATATAAAATATGATCACGCTCATTCAGTCAGTGTTACCCAATTACCCTTGTAATCCCTTACGCTAAGACGTTATCAACATTCACTCACAACAGCGCCACCCTTATCACACAGTACTATAGGAGTAACTCTGCAGAAACGCTGCAGTGAGTCTTATGGTCAGCTTATACTAAGTCACACCATTTGATCCCTGTTTAAAATCCCCACAGTATCCAGGCATTGAGGCATACAGCTGAGCCGTATGAGGCCACAGGAACTTCAAGTGCTAACTCTTCCCGGTCCTAGTTTTGATACTGCACTGTACAAACACTATAATTTTCTGTTAATCACTAAGTGCATTAAGTACCCATCACTCAGCTCATTTTCTATTACAGGATCTAAAGCCTGGAAACTTGGCTGTAAACCAAGACTGTGAACTGAAGGTTGGTACCTCTAAGGATTACACTAGAAAAGATGACACAAGCTGAAATGATAGGGCTGCTGCAGCAGCAAAATAAAAGGATTCAGCAGGTACAAAATGTCCTAAAATACAAGATATACTATGAAGTTAGCATTAAGCTTTTTTTGCTACTAGACAGATTTGATTCTCACTTAAAATTGGCTTAGAAATAGTCTTATTTAGATGTGCAGTACCTTATCAGAAGTATCAATAAATTAACAGATGTCTGTTCATGTTCCAGATTGTGATCAATTTCTTTCTTTCCGGTACAGATCTTGGACTTCGGGCTGGCTCGCAGTACTGACGCTGAGATGACAGGCTACGTGGTGACCCGTTGGTACCGGGCGCCTGAGGTCATTCTGAACTGGATGCACTACACCCAGACTGGCAAGACAATCGTAGCTGTTACATATTCTTACCTCGCTGTCGTCTCAGTATTGAGTTTGCCTGTCGGTGCTGTAACTGTTTGCTGTTTGTCGTGTGAAAACTCCAGCTACAGGGATTTCTTACTTTAAGCAGTGGCTCATACGGTACTTTCTGGGTCAGCAGTTTTTATAATCCTGCCGTTGGTGTGTGAAATGCATTTGAAGTTTCACGGGTGTCATTCTGACAATAAATCTTTTTCTGCCTTAATCTGTTAGCATTTGACAAAGATGGGTCTGACAGCAGCCTGATAGTGCTGAGACGCAATGACAGAGCTGTCCCTGCAATGCAACTGACTTTCTCAGGATTTATGTTTCTTTAGCAGATAGTGGTTTTTCATTTTGTAAACAGCATCTACAGAAAGGGATGTAGCACAGAAAGCAACTCAGGCAAGTTTACATCCTACATAGGATTGTATTACTCACCAAGTATTCCCCAATATCACCAGCACAATAGATTCTGCACTACAACATGATGAGGAACTTTGCTCTGGCATATAAATGCCACCTTCCTTCATTTCTACTGCTTAAGTTAAAACACTGCTAGTGATGTTTATTCTGCAGTGGTTCTAACTCGTGTTTTTTCTTCTTTTTTTTTCTAGTGGACATCTGGTCTGTAGGCTGTATCATGGCAGAAATGATCAATGGAAAGACCCTTTTCAAAGGGAGAGACTGTATCCTTTCATCAGCCTTGTCCATTTAATGGAATTGTAATGCTGGATTATGACATACACATTTCAGCATACAGAAATGTAAATGTACTGTATGATTCCTAAATTACAGCACATCATGTTTTAATATCACTTAATTAAATCAGTGTAATAGTATAGGTGATTAAAGCCACTTTAACAAACAGTGACAGCTTTATTTGTTGATAGGCACCATAAATCAGGTGCAGAATGGAACACAGAAGGCAAACACAGTATATTACATGCAGCAACACATTCTTTCAGGCAGCCTCCAATGTAGCCACTGCTGCATTGTATTACATACTTGTCCTACATGTTTGACATCTACTTTTCATGTTTTCATGCCATCTGTCCCATTCTCGTGAAAGCAATATCTCAAGAACACCTTGAGGGAATTTCCTCAAATTTGACACACCTCTATAGTGCCGTGTTGCTTCTCAGTAACATACCCATTTTTTTCCCCATTTTCACTCATACATTACATCCACAATTATGTTGCAATTCTTTAAAAAAAAAAAAAAAAAAAAAAAGCCAGGGCCCTAAAGATACCAATAGTACTAATGATACTGTCGCGTGACTCTCTGGAGGCCATGTTCAGATCCATCAACTCTCCAAAAAAAACCTTTAAAAACTGATTTTCTGTCATTTTACAATCTGGAAAAAATTGGATTCACAATAATCGATAAGCAAAATTTTATCTTTAACTTTTGAATGTGCTTTATTTGATGACTGACTGATACAAAATTGTTAAAATGCAAATAATTCCTAAAGCAACACTTAATGTTTATGGAATCCTACCATGATGGTTTTTGATTTTGTGTATTAAGGTTTATACACTGTTCACATGGATAGCAGTCATCATCATTTTCTACAATTAATTAGCCTAAATAAGTTTGATAATATTAGTTTAAATAAATAAAGTTCAGGCTTTTAATCTGTGTAGTCTATTAAAACAATGCACTGTGAGCCCTCTCTGTAGGGCAGAGTGTATGCTTATAGTTTACACACATTTTTCCTGCATTTACAGAATAAATGCAGTATTATTCTAAGACTCCTCAAAGAAGAAAAGGGTAACATTAGCACTCTCAGTTGACGTAAGTGAGGATTAATTAGAATTTAGAAGTTTGGAAGACAACAAGCTGCTAGCAACCCCGCAGCAACACAGCAAATGGTGGCCACATACAGTATCGGAGGAAAGACACAGCAGGACACTGAAAACAGGCATTTAAATGTAACGCAAGTAGCCAAACACTGAAATGTTTTGAAGAGGGTTATGATAGTTTAGTTTGCTAAATTCTTTATGTAAGGTTCATACATTCGGACAAACAGACTTGTGAAAAGTTCATTTTTAATGATTTTCAGTTTCTAAAGGTCTGAATGTTAAACTTAAAAGTTTCTTATAAATAAATATTTTCCCTGAGAATTGTATATAATTTTACTAAAATTTTGAACAATACCCCTTTTTTCTTATTTTGGAGTTGCTTTAAGGTAATATACCCAAAAGTGCACCAAAAATATATTTCAGAAAATGTATTTAAATTATTTTTACTTAGTCTATTATATGACAAAATAATATTACAGACTGTTTTGTACCAATCATAATCCGTACCATAGAGGGTTAAGGATGAAGTGATCAGAGTTTGGTGGTCAAAAGTAAGCAGCATCCATATTTAAAGTGCTGTCTCCTGTCATGGCTACATATGAGTCTGGACAGACATATTTGTAAACTGTAACTGCAACATTACAGGTTGGCAGAGTTGAGGCAGTAATTCTAGGTTTTTTTGCACTTGATGCACTTTACTGATTTATATTGTCTTCTAGCAAATAAATCAATCACCTGTAGCTTTTAGTTTCTTTTATTATTCTGTTTATGGACCTGTTTGGAAATCCCATTTTCCACTGCTTCTGTGTGGGAGCTTGCTTATCGATCCGTCAGGACATGCTAGGTTAAAAAATCCTTGACTCTAACTCTTTATTACCAGACATGGACCAGCTGACTCAGATCATGAAAGTGACTGGAGTACCTGGAGCAGAGTTTGTACAGAAGCTGGACAGTGCAGAGGTAGGACGAATCACAGTGTTTGTACATACATATTTACATATACATCTAACAATAAAAACATACTGAAGGTTTTGCCATTATTTAAGCTTCGCCTGTAGTGGGGGTAAAAATATAGAATTTGTCCTGAGGGTGGCACTAGAGGAAAAGACAGGGCATCAACAAAAAGTAGTTTATTGTAAGTGATTTTTATACACTGAACAAACAGTTAAATGCCACACTTTTGTTTTTGCTCCCATTTTCCACAGGTTTAAGTTAAAGATCTGAGACTTTATGCACACAATAGATATATTTGTCTTATATTTTGTTTGCAAATTTGTTAAAATTCATGTTAGTGAGCACTCCTTTTCCAGCATAATCAATCCACCTGACAGGTGTGACATATCATGATGCTGATTTAACAGCATCATTACTACACTGGTGTGCCCTGGGATAATCACGAGAAAAGTGTGTCATTGGCATGGTGACTGCAGAGATGTTCCCTGTGAACTGAATGTTCATGTCACTATCTCAAGATGTCTCAGATGCTGTTTGTTGTTGAATTTGGATTAACTTCCACATTCAGCATCTTTACCTGCAAGATTATCTGAGACCAGCCACCTGAACTGCAGTACATCCCACCAGCCTCACAATCGCATAAGTTGGTTACGATGTCAAACTGCTCTCAGGCCCTGGTGAGGATGATGAGCATGCAGATGAGCTTCCCTGAGACAGTTTCTGAGGGTTTGTGCAGAAATATATGTGGTATGCGATTGTGAGGCCGATTGGATGTTCCAAATTCAATGACAGCAACATCTGAGACGGCTTACGGTAGTTAAAAGAACGTTCAGTTCCTGGGCAACAGCTCTGGTGGAAATTCCTGCAGTCAGCATGCCAACAGCACACTCTCTATAAACTTGGGACATCTGTGGCAGTGTGTTGCGTGATCAAACTGCACATTTTGTCTGTGTAGTAATGATGCTGTTTAATCAGCTTCTGGATATGCCTCACTTGTCAGGTGGATGGATTATCTTGGAAAAAGAGCAGTGCTCACTAACAAGGATATTAACAAATGTGCAAACAAATTATGAGAGAAATATATATACTTAGTGCATTAAGAAAGTCTTGGATCTTTAACTCAAACCTGTGAAAAATGGGAACAAAAACACAAGTGCTGCATTTAAATTTTTGTTCAGTATATTTTTACAGGAAATAGTGCTATCCTCAGTCAGTTTTTGTTCAGTTGAAATGCATGTAATTTGAATCATTTAAGTCTATGACCAGAGACAAAATACATACTGTCTGCAAAATTTGCAAATGCTGTTGCTTTGATTTGCATCATAATCTGGTGAAATTCTGTTTTTGATGCCTAATTTTATTTCTCTTTTATCTTTAAAAACAGGCCAAAACATACGTTAAGGGCCTTCCTCGCTATCCCAGAAAAGACTTCTCAACGTTGTTCCCCAGAGCCAGTGCAAAAGGTGAGTTTAGCCATAACCTATTTCACTTTATTTAGTACATGTACAGTCTTTTATCACTTGCCACAGTGCTCGTCCACCATAGCAGTTTGGGATTAAACATTTGTTTTTTGAAGGGATCGTTGTCTGTCGTTTTATAACAGACAAGCGGTGTTTAAATGGGATGAGGTGCATCTTAAAAGGTTACCTTGGTAGTCTCCAAGGTGGACCCTATTTCCTCATGGTTTCTGTCTAAGTGACTATTTGGAACAACAATTTTTGAAGTTGGTCCAGTATTGAGCAATAGCGCTGCACCCAGCAGCAGTGAAACAGGCTACAATCTAATCCATGTAGGCAATTGAGCACTGTCAATTTGTCTTCACTAAAAGTGTTTGTTTTGCCACTGACAGGCTCATATTGTCACTTTAAAGGTCTGACAAGATTATGGAAAGAATCCCACAAAGATAGACATTTTTGTTAAATCATAAGATTAATTTCGTTACACTAGAAACATCATCGTCACCATCATCAAACCCACCAAACTCCATTTAATTTGCCAGAAGGTGTCATAATGGCAAATGCTGCTTTGCACAAAATCAAACTGGATCATATTAGTATTCCTGATGTCCTGGGGTCTCATTCATAAAACAGTGCATAGGATTCCTACTGAAGGTGTATGTGTATACAAAAGCCCAAAACAGCATGTGCCAAAAAATATTCTGATTTATAAATCTGTGACTGTAGCAATTTTCTTTTATTAATCCCAAGTCAACCTGGAATTATTCACACAGGGATCAGCCTTATATCCCACCCTCTACACACCCACATTCAACCACATATGGTCAATGCAAAGCACCACATGAAGGCTGATGAGCCTGCTGATCAGTGGCTCTTCATAGTGTATTATGGCCCATTGTAACCACAGTATTTACTGTATATGTTTACAGCAGTCACACTGATTGCTTCACACCGTGTCAAAACGATCACAGTAATCACAGCACTGTGATTATTATTTTGTTTATTATTATCATTATTTCTCACGAGTCAGGATTAGGAGTCATAATGAGGAAATGGAGTTTAATAATTGTGCAAGAGCTGGCGCTGACTTTACTTTTAAACTTTGCTAATCTACACAATCCATATATGCAGGTGGTGAAGATGTACGTATGTTGACTGGAGAAGCAAAAGCGTAGCAGTCTCCATTGTGCTCTGTTAGCACAGTCGTTATGTGCAATGCACACAAAAACCGTATGAAGACTAAAATCGTACTTGGTGATATTTATTTACAGTATTAGATGATATCATACAACACTGTTGACGATCCGTTTCTTTTTTATTTAATGCTATTTCATGTGCACATTTCAACAGTTGGGGTACGGTCCACAGCTGACCATGAGTGTCAGCAGCAGTTTGGCCTTCTCCTCTGTGCTAGGCGGGTGGGAATGTGATGGTGAAACAGCATGAAATAATGACCTGAATTCAATGTGAGATTTCAGTTGGCTTATAATTTTAACAACTAAAAGGTGTTGATGGAAAAGTTATGGCTCACTACCATAAGCACTATTGAAATGGCTAGATTGAATGTTTGTGTTAATGTGGATCTATATGAAACATGTGAAATGAGGTTTGAGAGGCATCATTATATGTATAGTGATTCCTCTCACATTTAATTTCTATAATCTGGCCTCAATTCCCCACCTCACTATCTTGCATTGGCTGTCATTTGGACAACTTAGAAATAAATATGCTTAAGCTGTGAGGAAAGCTAAATCAGAATCTAGACCCACTGTAATTACTAGCTTCTTCTTAAACCTGGCATAATTTTAGAAAGCCGTAAACTCACACAAAAACAATTCCACTAATTCACTACCTGTACGGTTTTTGAACAAAGTGAGATTTGCATAGCCTTCGACAAACACTTTGATGATGCATCTGTTTAAAAAAGAACGTTCCTTCTTACTGATGATGATATGTGTGCACCATACTTCTCAGTTGGTCTTTCATCCCCTCTCTCCTAATGATGTACTTGAAGTTTCACAAGCCATCAATACCAGGAGGTCACCTTGAAAGGATAAATCAGATCCCTTTTTTCTTAAAGTGTACGCTCCAGTTACTACCGAGCTATTAATTCATATATTTAATCTTTTCTGTCTCAGTGGGCAGATTTCCCAGTGTTTGGACGTCGACCCCTGTGATTCTTTTACATAATAATCACCACCCAATCTCCTAATTAACTCTGCTTAACAAAAATCCTTGGTAAACAACCAACTCAAGTCTTTTCTTGCAAGGCACTCAGTTTTGAGTCCATACCAATCTGGACATAGAGCTAATGGTTTGGTAGTAATCTTTGAGCAATGTCTTGATTATTCATTTAATTAATCAGTTAGTTGTTTGGTCTATAAAATGTCAGAAAATGGGGAAAAATGTCGATAAAAGTTTCCCAAAACCTAAGATGATGTCCTCAAATGTCTTGTTTTGTCCAAATACCCAAAGACATTCAGTTACCTGTCAAAGAGGAGTAAAGAAACCAGAAAAATAATATTCATATTTAAGAAGCTAGAATCAGAGAATTTTGACTTTTTTCACTCAAACCAATTAAATGATATCAGATTAGTTGGTGATTAATGGTTGACGACTAATCGATTAATTGTTGTATAGCTGCTTGTGACTGCTTTCAGAATTATTTGTTATAGAGGCATCAGTGTGTAAAGTTGGAATGTGCACAATCTGAGTTTTTGCTGGTAACAAAGGGTGTACCACAAGGTTCAGTTTTGGGTCCCTACTTTTATCAATATTGTCTCTTCTTTGAATGGTTGCCAAGCCCATCTTTAAGCTGATTACACTATTGTATATTGTATTGCTGATGCTGTACAACTTGCCAGAAAGAACCCTGCAACATTATTGCAAGAAGCTCTTGTTAATCTTAAGCTGGTACTTGATGCAAGTAAAGCATAGCAAAATTGATGGTTTTCTCGAGATCCCAAACCATAGACTTTTGTAATCTGCGTAACTCTGCTGTCAGTGGATCAAATATTGAAAGGGTTACAGAATACAAGTATCCTGGCATCTGGCTCAACAGATTTACATTTAAATACCACTTCAGGAATCTACAAAAAATAAGCTTTTTATTTGGAAATAAATCCAGCTTTCCTTTGATCTGTAGGACAAGGCTTGTTGAATAAACTATCCTAGCAATTTTAGATTAGAAGGATGTAATATACAGACACAGTGCTGCCTCCACACTTAGGCGCTTTGATTGTGTTTAACTCTCAGCCCTAAGGTTTATTATAATTGATAGCTACAGTACTCACCACTGTATCCTCTATGAGAAGGTTGGTTAATTTTCCCTCTCTCTCTGACGAAGAAACATAATAATCACTGGTATCTGTGTATCTTTGAAGCTCTGGTCAGAAAATTACCATCATATATGATATCTAAGAAAGTGCAGTTGTTGGCTGTGGTGCCTCAAAGCAAGAGGGTTCCAGGTTCAAACCCAGTGTCAGGCTGGGGCCCTTCTGTGTGGAGTTTGTATATACTCATCATGTCAGAGTGGGGTATCTCTGGGTTCTGTGCATGGTTGCCTGTCTCTGTGTGTCAGACCTGTGATACTATGTCCTGTTCAGGGTGTACTCCACCTCTCGAGTCAGTGTCCATGCGACAGCTGCGAGAACTGTCATATCTGAATTCATGTATGTTTTTCTCATACATGCATGGTTTGTCCACATCATACTTCACAGTACAGGTGCAGATCTGTCACCACACAGTGTTGGAGCAGCCTGTTTTATACTGCAGAAGGCTGCTGTAACCATACCACTGCTGCTGTTGGCTGCCTCAGTCGCAAGTCAATAGAGCCTGACTGCCAGATAATTTCTGACGGGGACAGCTTGCCTACATTTTCAGTCCTGCTCTGACAGCCTTGGGACAGAAATATTGGAATGTAGCCCTCCGCAAGTTTCAGAGGAAGTGCTCCTCTGTGAAACCCTCCACATTACGTCCCCACCACTGCTTACTCCTCTCCTGTTCCCACACCTCGCTCTCCACAGAACTATCAGCAATAGTTGCTAATGGAGCTACAGCTGTGGCTTTTGCGTTCCTTCATCTTCTTTCCCTCATCCTCAACATATTCCATAGCAAATCCTTCAGGAAATGGACACTCAGACCACTATGCCATTCATTTTTGTCCCCAAATGCCTGTCTTGCTTTTATGCAATTTTTTTTTCTCACCATGCATATGTGATATAACTGGTTGCATGTGAGTCCTTTCAGGTAACAGATCTATTCACATAGATGTCAGATATTGGTCATTTCAGAGATGAATGTGAACAGTCGCGGCAGAAAGATAGGATCGGAGATAGGTAAGATTGGAATTCAGCATTAAACCCTGAGATGTAAACTTAGCTTTAGCTACTTTCTGTCTCTGAATGATGTAATACTGCTGTGACTCTCTTTATGCTCTGTTCATGAAAGCTCTTCCACCTACTAAACTGTCAGTGTTAGAAAGATAAAGAACAGGAGAAATTCTCTAAGTAGTACATTCTATGTATCTTGCAGCAGCAAAATTTCTTCTGCTTATCTTTTTAAAACATCTTAAAGTGTTGCACTAGATAAGCATTGAATAATTTAATCTTCTGCGTTGAAAAAGCTTACAGCAACCCGCCATATGACTAATGTCAGTATGGGTTTTTGTCTTTGATCAAATTGTTGCATTTTTTTTGTTCCATTAACTGTTTGCAGGCATTGACCTGCTGGAGAAGATGCTGGTTTTGGACGGAGACGAGAGACCCACAGCCGAACTAGCGCTGGAGCACCCATATTTCGACAGCTTAAGGGACCCGGACGACTTTCCTGAGCCTACGCCATACGATGACAGCCATGACAACGACACATTGTCCCTGGATGAGTGGAAGCGTAAGTGAAAAACAGTTAGCAAACATTGGAAAGGACCTGACATTTACATTTTACGGATCTCACAGGACGTATATGTCGTAAGGGACTGTTTTTTATTCATCAGAGGAGGGGGTGGCTGGAGCGGGACTTATCCTTTGATGTTTGAGAGTTAAACGTTGAAAACATAATCCTGGAGTTAACAAAAGTCTTGGTTTTCTACTATTGTCATGCATGCAGGTGTGCAGACTTAAATGGGTTTTTTTTTTACAAGATCTGGTTGTTTTTGGAGACATTTTTAATGAGACATGTAGAATAAAGTGATTTTGATGAAATGTCATATGTAAATGTCTAATTATAACTAATTTAAGCTTAGATTTGGTTATGTTGTCTAATGGAAGCATATCTCTTATGTGACACGTAGAATAAACATCGAAATTTTCTGTTTCCACAGTGTGTAGCTATGATAAATGGTGTGATTTTGGAGATCTTTAAGGAAAAAATGCCTGTAAAACCCATCAGTGGGTTTTGGGGTTCAGAGGGTATTTAAAGTAAATACAAAATACAACAGGTAAAAGTCGTATGTCCCTTCCCTAAGCCAAAATAGAAAACGTAAGTCCCTCCCCAGTGCTTAAAAAACTGACATCAGTCATTTTACAGATTTCTTAGAAAAGAGACATTATTTCTGTTGTTACATGAGAAAGATAAAAACCAAAATAATAGACAACCTCATAGTGGATACAGTAAATAGAGGAGCTGTATTATTATCATGCTTTTAAAATGGTTGAAGTGGACATTTTCTTTTTTTAAAAGTGTTTACCATGTTGGCCATATTGGATGATTTACAACTACACAATCATTCTGTTGATGGGCTTCTGTTAATGTGTTAATTAATAATTAATCTTCCTGTAATGATTGGAGTTGTGGACATGCAGCACATGCAGAAAACAAATGTCTTCCCCTTTTGCACACAGGGTTATGCTTCAGAGAGGTGAAAAGCTTCGTGCCATTCCCACGGCGGGACTCCAAGAGGAAAAACACTCTGACAATGTCTCCGTGACCTGAGAATGTCTTGTAATTACTGACGCCCCGCCCTACACAGCATACAGCCAATGGTGCCCTTGTATATTCCAACCATGGATTCACTCGATTTCTTTTAACCTGGATATGTTTAGATTTTGACTCAGTGTTCAGAAGTGATTCTTTTAAAACTTTCCCACTTTTTTTGTGCAATTCTTTTCTAAGTGTGGACTGCTCTTCGAAGTACACTTTCAGTGAACTATCTCTCAAATGTATTGTGACCAAATGTCACATGATTTACTGTAATATTGTTTTCCAATTGAATTTTAAGATAAGGTGTGTACAGAGTTTTGTTTTTGCAGCAAATATTAAATGCCACTGCCCAAGGTCGACTGGTCTAACTCATAGCCTATAAATATCTTGTCATTAATATTTTTGCAGTCTTAAGGAGGAAATGGCTTCTTTATATGTTGTTTATTAAAATTATCATCAAGAGACAACAACTGGGTATTGCTAATGAATGCACTGAAAACCCCTGCAAAGCAAAGGCCTCAAAGATTAGCATTTACTGTGTCCAATATGCATCTCGTGTCAGCTGGAGTGTGTGACCATGAAGGTGTGTATGATGTGCAAAGCAAATAGGTTTGTGGTTCTATACTCCACTACTGTAATATCTGATATGCTGTATATATCATAACTGCACACAATTTTACACCCAACCATTACAGATCTTTCTGGTATGATACAGCTTTTGAATATGCACTCTACTGGGCTGGTACATTTAGAGGCTGCTGTGTGATGCATAATATTGCACAGAGGTCATTCATGAATTTTATGGATAATATGTTGAATTCATTTTGTCATCTATCTGAAAGGGAATCCTGCATCTACTGATTTTAACCATGTGATGCCCTAAAATATTATGCTGGTCTGTCACTCTCTCTAAGAAGGTGAGTGTGTGCGTGTGCATGTGTGTATACAACTAGAATAAACAATTATATTCATGAGCATGCATGTGTGCACACATTTTGTGTACATTTGGTGACAGGTTTCCACTCCAGGTACAGACAGATGGACCAGTCACTCAGAGAGCTGATTTACACAATTGCACGATCAGTTGTGAGAGAAGAAGCTAACTGTAACAGTGTTGGTCAAATCCCTGCCACTGTAACAAACATATGTACACCAGACTTTAACTGAACAAATGGTTTAAACAGGGGATGTAAAGGGCTCTTGGTGTTTGAGTTCAGCGCACATCTGTATCCCACTTTCATAATACATGTAGTGTGCAACAGTGACAGCTCAAGTATACTTAAAACAGTAAGTATGCATATTAAAAAAACACTTGATTTGTGAGAGTGCTGTTAATAAAAAAAAAAGTCAAAGCAGTTATCTGCGTAAATGAAGTCTGTTCTATTAATCTTGAATGTTCTCACAACACACAAATTAAAATGAATATATACAGTTTATGTAACTTGAAGAAAAAATTAGAAGAAAAAATAATACATATATTAAAATGGATTTTAAATTTTTTCCAGTAAGATTCTAATTCGAATCAAATTTAAGAATGTATAATATTTACAACATTCATATCACCACTTACAACATCAAAATGACAAATTTCTTATAAACATCATCTCTTGAACAATCCATTAAAGGTATATATATATATATGTGTGTGTGTGTAAACAGCATAGTACTGCTCGGAACAGGAACAGGAAAATCATGTCTTTGTGTCGACTTGGCTGGAGCTGAATTTGACATTCTGCACAACAGGGTCCACTCAGCACCCTGCACTACACCCTCCTCCACAAGAAGAGAAGTTAGTAAGGTGTCATCTTCTATTTCATTGGTATTTCAATCCCAATCAGGAATCAATGTTGGATTGTTATTTATTATTATTATGATGATGTTCTTGTCAGGTTTCTATCCACAGCTCAATCTGGTCTGCAACATTTTCTAAAGGTTTCAGTCATCTCCACGGTAATCAGAGACTCCCTGCATTTCACTCAACAGTTTGAGTGTGTTTCTGTCACTGGTTACTAAAACTTAATCTGCACAGACAGCTGTTAAACTCTCACAAATATCCCACTTGTATTTGCCATCTCTCATCACACTCTGCATGTAGTGAAATTATACCACGTGGACATGCGTGTGCACTACATGTGTGCGTATTGTCACACAGTTCTTGTGTGTGTGAGTGTGAGTGAGTGGATAGGGTTGTGTGTGCCTCCTCACTGTTTAATGTGTATCCCTCTCCAGAATAACAGTGCTTGTAGGCGTCCCACTGTGCTTTGAGGGTCTATTGCAGGCATCTCCATTGCAATGGTGACACAGTTTAGGAGAATGAAGAGCAGAACCATATGGCTCTTGTGAGAGATCACACACTGGCAACAAAATAGCTACAGTCAGTTAAAGATGAGAGGAAAAGCAAAGGAATAAAAGAGATATTAAAATATAAAATACGTTTTCAAAGTTTGAGTCCTGTGTCCCTGTATTCATCAATATTATCCTTTGGCATATGCAACATATGCACCAAGTAAACATTTGTTAGAGTTGTAAAGGTCTGTCTCTTTCCCTACCTATAAAACATTGAAATACATTAGAAGACTCATCTTGAACTCAAAGGCGTATATATAAATGTATTCAATCAGATGGGATTTGACTGGCTAAAGCTGCCCATCATACAACATAGTGCCTGCAGGTTCACCAAGTTAAATGATAGACTTTTTAATACCGCACAGTTTGCAATTTTTTACCCATTTCACAATCATAGAATAAATTGGTTAACCAATTTTGAATGTAGTTCGGGATTTTTTTTTTTGCTAAACTCTATCTTGCCTAGTATGAGCCAATGAGCTACGAAGCGTATTGCATTCACTTGACAAATCAAAAAAAGCCCTGTTTTTCTGAGTAATTTTTTCTGTTTTTCTGAGTATTTTTTTTCCCTGTTTTTCGTGGTAATTTTTTTTTCTGTTTTTCAGGGTATTTTTTTCTTCTGTTTTTTGTGGTAATTTTTTTCTGTTTTTCGTGGTATTTTTTTTTCCTGAACAATGAGACGAGATACTTCAAAATCTCGTGAGAAGCTCCCACCTGGCACCTGCAAGTGACCCCTGCATCCATGGTGACTCCTGCTCATGGATGTATTTTGCATCCGTGCTCCTGCTCCTAGACAATTTCAACTACGGGATCAGTAAGGGTAAGGCACATAATTAGTTACACACAGGGTATGATAATCTAGCCATGCTTTCGACTGCATCCTTCTAGTGTAGGCCTATCGCTCAGTGTAACAGGTTAGGTTAGTAACAGGTTATAACAACATTATCTGACAGATGTCTATGTAAGTAAGTAAGTAAAGTTTATATATAGCACCTTTCACAGATATAAAATCACAAAGTGCTTCACAATAAAAGCAAAAACACAGACAATAACAATGAAAATACAATTTAAAAAAAAATGGTCACAAATAAAACAAACCCATAAGAAGCAATAGAAGGAGGTGAAAACATTTAATCAGTCAGCCAAAGGCCTGTCTGAATAAAAATGTTTTAAGTTGCTTCATAAAAATAGTACAGGTATCTGTGGATCTCAGAGAGAAAGGGAGAGCGTTCCAGAGTTTGGGAGCAACAGCTTGAAAAGCACGCTCGCCTCGGATTTTAAAATGGGTCCTAGGGATGGTGAGTAAAATCTGGTCAGAGGACCTAAGAGTCAGATTGGGCGAGTACAGGAGAAGGAGGTCGGCACGTACTGTGGCATCTGACCATGTAAAGCTCTAAAAGTTAAAACCAACATTTTAAAATTAATGTGGAATTTGATTGGTAGCCAGTGCAGAGAGGATAAAATTGGTGTGATATGTGATCTCTTGTTACTACTGATTAAAAGCCGAGCAGCTGCATTTTGGACAATTTGGAGCCGGTTCAAAGTGGTTTGGTTGAAACAGGTAAAAAGAGCATTACAATAATCTAAACGAGAGGAAATAAAAGCATGAATAATCATCTCCATCTCAACTCTGGTCACCACAGATCTTAATTTAGCAATATTTCTCAAATGGAAAAAAACAAGAGCTAATAAACTGACTGACATGACTGTCTAGGGACAAGGACTGGTCAAGAATGACACCTAGATTTCTGACGGTACGCTGAGCATGAGCACTTAAAGGCCCCAAAGAATGCTTAATGACAGGAACTGAGTGTTCTGGGGCAATTATAAGTGATTCTGTCTTCTTAAAATTTAACTGGAGGTAGTTGTCAGACATTCAGCTTTTAATAGCATCTTAACAATCATTTAAAATAAACAATTGGCTGGACTCATCAGTTTTAAAAGAACAGTATAGCTGAATATCATCAGCATAAAAATGATAATAATCTGTCCAAGAGGCAGCATATACAGGGAAAATAACTTGGGACCCAGAACAGAACCCTGCGGGACACCGCATGACAATGGCACTGCGTCCGACATAAATTGGCCAGCAGCGACTGAAAAACTCCTATGAGTGAGATATGAGGAAAACCAATCTAGAGCAGACCCAGAAATACCCACTAACTAGTTTAACCTGTTTAAAAGAATGCCATGGTCAACCATATCAAAAGCAGAGCTAAGATCCAGTAGCACCAGTACAGAGCATTTCCCACCATCAGCTGCCATCATAATGTCATTAGTAACTTTAAGCAGGGCTGTTTCTACAGAATGCATTTTAGGGAAACCTGACTGACAGGAATCATACAAGCTGTGAGTTTCTAATACACCTTTGAGCTGCTCTGCAACAACTTTTTCAAGTAGTTTGGACCCAAAAGGCAGCTTGGAAATAGGCCTGTAATCAATCGGGAGGGTGGGATCTAAATTTGATTTTTTCAGCAAAGGTTGAACTATGGCATGTTTAAAATGGCTCGGGACAGAGCCAGTTAAAAGAGAGAGATTAGTAATATCTAAAATAGTGGAGCCAATTGAATTAAAAACACTTAAAAACAAGGATGAAGGAAGAATGTCGCAGGAGCCAGAAGAAGGCTTAATTTTGTGCACAAACTTGGTGATGTCCTGTAAGGAAACAGGAGAAAAGGAGCTCAGATTAGTGGAGCAGGGAACACTAAAGTTATGATGGTTTGAAGATGGGAGGATATTCGCTCTTATATCACAGGCTTTATTCACAAAATAGTTCAAAAAGTTATTGCAATCAGTATCAGAGAAGACAGACACTTGTGGAGCAGTAGGAGAGACAATGGTGTTAACGGTCCTGAATAAAACTTTTGAATTTCCTTTGTTAGCAGAGATGAGGTTGGCAAAATAAGCAGTCCTAGTATCCCTTATCATATTGTTTAAACAGATTAAAAGCTCTTTAAGGTGCAGCTGGTGGACCTCCAGCTTAGTAGACTTCCATAAATGCTCTAGTTTTATTCATTCATTCATTTTCGCCTAAAGCTGCAGACTCATTGATCCAAGGTGAGGAATTGACAGATGGTATAAGTCTGGATTTTAAAGGAGCCACTATATCCAAAACAGAAGAACACTGTTTATTAAAAGACTGGACAAGGGTCTCCACATCATTAAAATTAGATAGCACATCTGAGTTAAATAATGTAATAAAATTTTCAGCTGTGGTCTCATTTATGATGCACCTAGAGGACATATGTTTTTGAGGCAGCAGCTCCACATTACAGGAAGCATTAAAAAGAATACACTTATGATCACTAACAAGGAAATCCTCCAGGCAAACATTATCAACCATTATAGCATGTGCAAGAACTAAATCAAGTGTATGTCCAGCATTGTGTGTGGGCCCAGAAACATGTTGAATAAAGTTAAAAAACTCAGTGATGCCAAGAAAATCAGATGCAGCCCTAGAGGTTCCATTATCAACATGGAGGTTAAAATCACCAAGAATTAAAACTTTGTCCAACTTTATAACTGAAGATAAAAACTCAATAAAATCAGAAAGGAAAGGACCAAATACAATTAAAAAAATAAAGTAAAATACAATAAAAAGGCTTCAACTGACCAATTTTTGTCATGTTAAGTTCAAAAGAGGGGAAAGACTCAGTGCTGACTAAGCGACAGTCTATGGGCATGATTTCAATTGTCAGATTATAATAATGATTGATTATCATACCCTGTGCGAAGGGTCCCCAGAGGTCAAGCTGCCTGAGTGGAGCTGGCGGACTCAAAGGAAGAGAGAGAGAGGAGTCCTGAAATAACAGGAAATAGAATTTGGCATAGGTGTGCATCTAAGTGTTTGTGTATGCTGTACTTGGAAGCCATGATAGAAGTAAAGTATCCAGCTCTTGGGGGAAATTATCATACTGTGGAATATCTGAACCACTATGCCCACAAGTATGTTGAGAAGGACTTTTTACCCGCTACGCATGGCCCACAGAAGAGTAGCAGTCATGGCGTTATACAGCACCAGATTCCAGTCCTCCGGAGGCAGAATCTATTTAATAAAAGGTATCACAGACAGATCAAGGCACAAATTACATGATGATGGGATGAGATGATGATGGCACAAATAAGGAAGTCAAAGAGTAACTTGGAACACAGTGTCCAAGGACCAGAGCAAAGTGTCAAAGCTATTTCTGTCAGTGATGGTGTCTGTGATGTGTCTTGAAGCTAAATTCACTTCTGAACAAGTACATACCCAGAAAACTTCAGAGAAATAAAACAATGCCGTCCAATCATTGAAATGTGTGCATTCCTTTTTTTCCCATGGATGATCATCATTTTAGCTACAGAATAGCATCCTTTGGGATTTCCTGTGACATAACAGATGTCTACAAACAGACACATGAGGAGGAAGGACTTGTGCGTATGTGTGTGCACATGCCTAAAAATAAAAGTGCCAAACACCAGGAGCATGAAGAGTGTGGCTGCCTCCTCCAGCACTAGCAGCTGTCTCTTCAGGTGAAAGTGAAGCACCCTAACAAAACCCAGCAGACATGCAGAACTGACAACCTGTCTGGGCTTTAGCAAATAACCAAATTTTAGACAATGCTGTCTTTATCCCCAGCATAACACAGCATTGTCATCAAACCACTTGGAACTTTTTAGCTGCTCAGGTCTGAAGTATGCAGGGAGAGAGGACGGGCCCACCGGTCTATGTGGGTTCATGAGAGGAACATTCATATGTAGCCCACAGTATATTATTATGTTTCTACTCCATTATTACTGTTATTAAGCACGGTTGGTCTTCCTCGTGTTTGCTTCTTCTCCACAGTGACTGAATGGCTAAAGAGACAGTGACAAGCACAGCATTTTTACCCAAAGGTGAAAATTTTTCAACTCTCAATGCTCAGAAAAACACCAAACATGCAACACTCGGTGCAGAATAGACATGACCTGCCTCCCAGCTGGACCGCTCAGGACCACAACCTTGTTTACTCCTGTCAGCATATTGTTCACATGATGACAACATCCAAAATACATGGGTTATGCCCAAATTAATGGCTCATCATTACATGGGATATATATATACAAATTTTGGTGCATTACTTTTTGAAGGAAAATGTACAAATGGTGCATGAGAACAACCTGAGAGGAACTATATATTATTATATACACAGTAAATTAGGATATTTCTCCTCCATTGTTATTGTTGTTCAACACTTGTACAAGTAAAGACGGCTGGTCTTCATTTTACCCAAAATTTCATATTTTTCAACTCTTGGCGCTCAGAAAAAAAAAGTTCATCAGGCAGTGCTCAGTGCAGAAATCTAGTTATACTAGTTATAATGCATGTGTGTATGTATGAAAGTCTGTATATTTTGGATCCATACACTCACAGGCCACTTTATTAGGTACACCTGTTCAACTGCTCATTAACACAAATAGTTAATCATCCAATCACATGTCAGCAACTCAAAGCATTTAAGCAACGCGGACATGGTCAAGACAACCTGCTTAAGCTCAAACCGCGCATCAGTATGGGGAAGAAAGGTTATTTAAGTGACTTTGAATGTGGTATGGTTGACGGTGCCCGACAGGCTGGTCAGAGTGTTTCAGAAACTGCTGATCTACTAGTTCTTTTCACACACAATCATCTCTAGGGTTTACAGAGGATGGTCCGAAAAAGAGAAGATATCCAGTGAGTGGGAGTTCTCTGGGTGAAAATGCTTTGTTGATACCAGAGGTCAGAGGAGAATGGCCAGACTGGTTCAAGATGATAGAAAGGCAACAGTAACTCAAATAACCCCTGGTTACAACCAAGCTATGCAGAAGACCATCTCTGAACCAACAACACATTGAATCTTGAAGCAGATGGGCTACAGCAGCAGAAGACCACACCAGGTGCCACTCCTGTCAGCTAACAACAGGAAACTGAGGCTACAGTTCACACGGGCTCACCAAAACTGGACAATAGAGGATTGGAAAAACATTGTCTGGTCTGATGAGTCTCGATTTCTGCTGTGACATTCAGATGGTAGGGTCAGAATTTGGTGTAAACAACATGAAAACCTGGATCCATCCTGCCTTGTATCAACGGTTCAGGCTGGTGGTGGTGGTGTAATGGTGTGGGGGAGATTTTCTTGGCACACTTTGGGCCCCTTAGCACCAACTGAGACTATCACAGTCTACCTGAGTATTGTTGCTGACCATGTCCGTCCCTTTATGACCATAGTGTACCCATCCTCTGATGGCTACTTCCAGCAGGATAAAGCACCATGTCACAAAGCTCAAATCATCTCAAACTGGTTTCTTGAACAGGATAATGAGTTCACTGTACTCCAGTGGCCTCCACAGTCACCAGATCTCAATCCAATAGAGCACCTTTGAGATGTGGTGGAACAGGAGATTCACATCATGGATGTGCAGCTGACAAATCTGCATCAACTGCATGATGCTATCATGTCAATATGGACCAAAATCTCTGAGAAATGTTTCCAGCACCTTGTTGAATCTATGCCTCGAAGAATTACGGCAATTCTGAAGGCAAAAGGTGTCCAACCTGGTACTAGCAAGGTATACCTAATAAAGTGGCTGGTGAGTGTAGGTGTGGCAGCAATCACTTCAGGGTGTCAGATCAGGACACCATTTTATGCTCTGCTTTAGTTTCAAGATGGCAGTCTAAATCATTTGCAACTGAAATAGTGTAAAGTTTTCCAGTCATACCCAATTCATGCAATTTCAAGACAGTTCAGGGATCCTATTATGCAGAAATATTCAAAATACACCATTTTGAAAAATGGAAATATACCTTTTTCCATTCCCAAAATTTTGCATAAATTTGGAGCATTATTTGCCCCCTTTCTGACATTTTAGTTTTACATGGTTGGTACCAATAGGTGCCTTAGGTCCCCTAGTTCAACATGAGACACAGCAGGTTTTATTTGTGGAAAAATTACTCTGCCTCACTTCTCACCTTCAGCTTCACCTGCTGCTTCTTCAGATTTTTTTGTCAGACATTTGGCAGTTGCCTCTCCTGTTCTTTCATTTTCTTGTTCTCTCTGTACCCTGACTTCTTAAGAGCTAGTGATATTTGGTGAGGTTTTCTCACTCAGCTACTCAGGCAGCAGTCCACCTCACATGTTTGCATTATCGGCACCTGTGAGCTCTGCGCACCTGACCCACGTCAGATGGACCACATCATTTCACAATACCTGCCGTGGGGTTATCAAATGGGACGTTGAAATGTCTTTTAATTATAAAATTGCATTTATTTATCATTTAGATACACATAAGTTGTATTCCAGTGATTTAAGTCAGTAAGTAAATCATTGTACTGATCCCATTTATGGGTCAACGACAGACCTTTTCATAGGCCCCCCCTTGGCCTTAGGCCGGAGTCATCTGTACCCTTTGACGCCTCCTGATGGTGGGCCTGCTGCTAGGCCTTACTAACTTTCCTCGCACATTTGACATTGCCACTACCAACTAGCTGCATATGCCAATAGAACAGACCAGCACATACAGGTACTTGGCAAAAGGTCAAGGCTGTGCAACTTTTTGGGGAGATAGAAAACCAAAGCTCACATAGAAAACAATTCAATCTGACATGTTTGGATTATAATTTTGACATGTGTGCATGCATTTATTTCTTGTCATACAAAAGTTTGTTTTATAGACATGTCTAATTATTACTCTGTGACCTTGCCTGAACCTGAGCATACACAGTAATAATAAACTATTGTTATTGATTGCCGTCATGTCCTGTCAGTAAATCCCCACCAATCAGTGACCCAATACAGCGGGCGGATATTTCATTGATAGATGTCCACAACAGGATACCTATGATTAAATCAAATATGTATAACTGATGAAATCACTGGGTATCATTAGTCTAAGTGTTGTCTGTAAATGTTTGAACTACAGGCATAGTCCCAGGTTTAGTTGGAGATGACAGTCTGATGCTGTTAGACTGTACACTCTTCCAAAAGGGTTCTTCTTGAAGGCCCGAGGTCCTATCCAGAACCATTTGCTTCTGAAAAACCCTTTTTTGAAGAAAGGGTTTTTCAAGGGTTCTTTGTAACACTAAGGGTTCCAATAACAACCTTTTTGATCCAAAGAACCCTTTTTGGAACAAAGAGTTCTTCAAGGAATGTTGAAAGCATGAGTATTAGATCCTCACCCTCAAATATTCAAATTACCCAGGTTTATCCATGTTCAAGTATGTAGATGTTTGTAATCGCCTTAATCAATTCATTTTACTTGTGTTTTGCCAAGGTCTTTTCCATCATTTCATGCCATACAATAGTTAATTGTGTACTGTTATTGAACAAACACTATTGTAGTGTGTTGGGGGTAGGTGGGTGGAGTTTTCCCAGCATGCTTTGAGACCGTGTGATATAGACATAAGTTCAAGTAAATTGTGTTCTAAATCAACATAGATATTATCTGGTACACAGTCATTAGTGTTGCTGTAGTGTTACAGTTGCTAAGAATACAGTGCATATATAAAATGTAGCTACATGATGTGCTCTCTGGTGGGAAGATCATGTCTTGAACCCTCAATCTTCAAAATAGCACTGCTGTGCTCTTAACTACTGAGTCACAATGTTAGTTTTGTTTGACCATTGTTTTTTTTAAATTATTTTATGCCTTTATTGCACAGGGACAATGGAGAGAGATGGGAAATGTAGGGAAGAGAGTAGGGGAATGACATGCAGCAAATAGTCCAGCTGGCCAGGAGTTGAACTGGGGACTCAGCGCTCAGAGCACTTGTGTCTATGTGGTATGCGACCTAACCACTCAACTACTGGGTCACCCTGATTTAACCATTGTAACTTCAACCTCTGGAGGGAGGAGCTCATGAGCCCAAAAAATGCCCTAAATGTATTTTCTTTTTGGAGAGTGGGCAGTTGACCTTCCTTATCAACTATTCCTTTATTATGGATGGTGGGGGGGCTGGGAGAATAGAAGGCTACAGTGTGGAGGGGTGTTGATGCCAGGAATTGAACCCTGGTCTCCCAGGGGAAAGGCTGGGATTTGGTGTGTGGTGCCTGGGAGCTGGCCTTACTGCTGGGTAAGAGGCCGTTTACACGTACACAGTGATTTTGATAAACGGAGACATCTTCCTTCGTTTGTGCCCTTCGTTTACATGCAAACGGAGATTTCTCCTCTGAAAACGAGTCTTTCTAAAAACTCTGGCCAGAGTGGAGATTTTGGAAAACTCCGGTTGCGCGTTTGCATGTAAACTGGGATAAACGGAGATAAACGGGGTTATAGGCAGCCGACGTCACAGTATGCGCCGTAACTTGCGCCTGTGTCAAAAGTGCGACCTATGTTGCTATGGTGACGATGGATACATGGAAGGTTTGAGCTTCTCGTTACACTGCCACCTACAGGTTTGGCATGCTGTTGTGTATATATACACGGGTAAGTGTAAACGAAGATCTTTTTGAAAACAGAGACGGTGAAATGTCCGTTTATGAAAATAGCCGGTAACGTGTAAACAGCCTCTTAGTATGTGGGACCTGAGATCTGGTTTCCCTACAGATTGCACCATATGATCTGCCCCTCCCTAAAAACCAGGTGTGACATATCAATAGTGATTGATGTTCACACATTGTGTGCAACCAGAAAGTGGATGTGACAGAAGAACAGCAACTTCGGAGAATCAAGGTAAGCTGAATCTAATATCTTATTTTAACATCTTGACTCTAGCTAAAGACTTTTGTGGTAAAAGGTGGACTATTTTATGTTGACTTAGAGACTTCTAGTTTTTCATAATTAAAGTTACAATACGTAACATTTTGAGTACCTGCTACAAAACACTGAAAAGTATTTCAACATTATTTAAATAAATGAATGAATGTTAAAAGTTTGTGGGGTTCCCTCATGTTCACCTAATTGTGTGCCGCTGGTGGCTCTTAGTATTGGAGTTGGAGGACAGTCTTATGCTGTCCATGCATTACTTTGTTGTTTGTAGATGGCTGCTGCTTCATCAGCTGTAGTAAGTGTACCTTTGATTGATGGTATTAACTGTCTTTTTTTCTCTTCCCCCTCTACCATGTCAACATGAATTCACCTGCTGAGGATGGCCTGATGTGCCTGGATTGTGTATCTGTCATGTTGCTGATCCCCCAAGCCGAAGAACCTTATATGGTTCTACTTAGCACTTCTATTTCTAAGAGTGTATGACTGCACTGCAGCAGCCTCCCACTCAAGCTAACCTTAGCTATTTATCAGTAATAACTGTCACCAGCAGCATCAAGACATTTATCACACTCTCTGTAAATATTCTGTATCTTATGTGCCTGAAATCTCAGTGTGAAAGCCTTGGTGCTCGGTTAACTCGCTACACAACAGCTTTTCAGCATTTTCCTGTTTCTCTCCAGACGTGACAGCATTTCTTTCCCCCAAAAGTGGCCCAGCCTTGGCAGTGACACAATGCTGGTCTGGTCTGGTCCATGTGTCTCATGTCATACTAGTAACATTCAATGGTCATGCAACGCAACACTGGATTTTAAAGTAGTATTACTAGGAACTTACATATTTGGGTAACATTAGACAAAGGGATTTTTATGAACATATTTTAAGTAATGGCCAAATTAATGTATATTCTAAAAATTTTCAAAACATTCTGTTAGATTAAAAAACATTTCCAGGCCTGGAAAGTCTTCTCTAATTTCATGACTTTTTCAGGGGTTTCATGACTGTGAAAACTGCAAAATGGTCTATGAAATGCTATAGACACGTAGATTCAGGAAAATCAGCGAGCATGTTGAACTAAAGGCATATCTATGATTTATTTCAACTTCAGCATTAAGACATTATTTCTCCTTTAATCCTGAGCATGAGGAAATAATGCATCTGACATAATCTTACACAATTACACACACACACAGATAACACTGCAAATTACAAATTTGACCACAAGCAGTGTTTTAAGCACTATTAGACTGACCTGTTGCACCCGCAGTAGATCCCCTGTAGCCAGCAGGTTAAAATGATAAAGATTTATTAGATGTTTGAAAAAACACCTTCCCTTCCCTCTCATTTACAAACAACTTTGAAATTTTAAAATTTCTAAATTTAATTATTCAAAACCGAAATCAAGAGAAAGACAAAAATAAAAGACAAATACTGCCATGGTTCTTCTTTCAACACATTTACTTTGTAAGTTGGTTTAAACCAAACTCAACAGAACACTTTCTCTCCTGTGTGGACTCTCATGTATTTCTTCATATTTGCCTTCACTGTATATCTTCTACTGGAAGATATACTGGTGGACATCTGCAGGGAACACATTATAGTCAACAGTCACCGCCATACAGTATTACATGACACCTCCTCATAGAGCGTCTAATGGCATTTGCTTCACTGTGGCTTAACAAAAACAACCAATCAGAAGAGTCTCTAACACAGCTGTCAATCATGTGAGTCACTGCTCGTGAACTGCAAACAAACTGTCAAATTAGGCAACACTGATCAAATATGAATCAAGATTCTGTTACTGAATAACCTACCTCTCACCTTTCATTTTTTCACAAACATATTTTAGTGCACTGGACATGCCACAAACAAAGCACCACCTACCAGCCGGACGGGTCCAGAGTTCCTCCTGTTCCTCTTTTATGTGGAGGGTCTTGGGATCCCCCGATCCAGGCTCGGGCTCCACTCAGGGGACAATCTTCTTCAGTTACCAACAGCTGCTGGACATCTGCAGGGAACACATTATGGACAACTGTGACTTCAAACTAATATCCCTGGTGTCATTACTTTAT
This sequence comes from Epinephelus fuscoguttatus, assembly GCF_011397635.1. Taxonomy (NCBI): domain Eukaryota; kingdom Metazoa; phylum Chordata; class Actinopteri; order Perciformes; family Serranidae; genus Epinephelus; species Epinephelus fuscoguttatus. The sequence continues at coordinate 9,463,724 of NC_064758.1, read as the reverse complement.
GTTAATGAGATCAGTGATGATTCCTGAGGATCCTCAGCAGCATTCATTTTATCTAAAATAATACAAAAATAAATTGTTGGTGCCAATTTTCTAGGAAACCTTTTAGTGTAAAAGTCTTCAGAAATACAACTTTAGATATTTATTTCTGAACTTTTTAGTTTTTATTGTGGCTTAGCCTATTTAGTCTTAAATATGGTATGTTGCAAATAAATCTGTGATTTGAACATTTTCAGATTTTAAGTTACTTAACAGTAAAAACTGAGTCAAACTGCTGCTCTTGCTAGGTTACAACTCTGTCATCCTTTCATGAGCTAGCAAGTTAAGCTAAGCTAAGATAAACAAGGATACAGCACCATTCCCTTCAACCATTTCTAACCACTTATCCTGTTGTTTTGCTGTGATCCTGTTGAGCTTGTGCTTAACAGATTAACCAGGTTCAATTCAGCACGCCGCTGCCTTTTAAACACCTACAAGTTCTGATTTAGCTAGCTAATGTTAGCTGAATCCATTCAAAAGCACAGCTGAATTAAATTAAGCTAGTCAGATGCTATTTGACAGGCTAATTCAGTGGGGAAGTACAATATACTCTTTTTTTTAACTGAATTCCACTGAGGTACAATGTTTTTCTTACTCCAACCACATTGATTTTCATGTCTTCTTATGTTCTGCCTTTTTTTTTTTACAATCAGGCCAACTTTGTGAGAGGATACTTAGGTGTGACAGCAAGTGGCCTGAGCTATCACAAGCGCACGTTTAAGCAAACAAATGGTCTCCATGGAAACAGTAGAATTTTACTGCTGTAAAATCTCTTTCAGTGCAGTAAATAACTTTAAGTCTTTTCATGACTAAGGAAACGTCTTACGAGATTCTGTGCAACACCCTTAAGTATTTTCCTCAGCTAAGGAAAGACTAAACCTTAAGTGTCACACTTAAGGGGCAAACTTAAGGTGCTCTGTGCAACCAGCCCCAAGGGCTCAGATGCAGTATTTCCTGGAGTATGTGGGCAATGCAATGATGGCTGTGCAAGAAGGCCAACTCAGAAAAACTCAGGTTCCCTGTCAGTGCAGCACACACTGAGGAATTTATTGCTTCAACTGACTACATTTACCATAAACACTGATCAAATATCCATCTAAAAGTAGGAGAATTAGTGGAGCTGGAACAATTAGCTTATTAATCAATTATTCAATCAACAGAATATCAATTGGTGACAATTATGATGACCAGTTCATTTTCATGCTGTTTTCCATGCAAAAATGCCAAGCATTCTCTGGTCCTAGCTTTACAAATGTGAGGATTTGCTGGAGATTTTTGAGTGATTAATGTAAGTTGTGGGCGGCAGTAGCACAGTCCATAGGGACTTGGGTTGGGAACCAGAGGGTCGCCTGCTCGAGTCCCCGTCCGGACCAAATATGGAGCGTGGACTGGTGGCTCCTGCCAGTTCACCTCCTGGGCACTGCCGAGGTGCCCTTGAGCAAGGCACCAACCCCCCCCAACCACTCAGGGCGCCTGACCAGGGCAGCCCCCTCACTCTGACATCTCTCCACTTTGTGCATGTATAGGTCCTGTTTGTGCATGTGTGTGGCTTTCAGACCTGTGTGTTAATGACAAAAAAGAGTGAAAAAATTGAATTTAATTATGAATTATAATTTTAATATAATAATTATTAATTATAATTATATTATTTGAGTATATAAAATAAATAAATAAATAAAATAAGTTGAGTATCTTTTGGGTTTTGGATTGTTGGTCAACCAAAACAAGCTATCTGCAGAAATCACCTTTGGTCTTGGGAAATTGGCATGGGCATTTTTTTATAGACCAAACTATCATCAATAAATCAAGAAAGTAATTGGCAGATTATTTGATAGCTGGTCATTGTTAATGCAGCCCAGAGAGAAGAGAAAAAATGCAAATACTGGAAAAGCAGACTGAGCAATTTCCTTAGGTGGGAAAGTCCTTTCCCAGGAGGCAGCGGTTGTGCAGCTGCCCAGCCCACAGCTGGACTCCTACAATGCCAAAGATGTGGATGATGCAGAGGTAGAGGATGAGAACATTTGCCAGCATGGGCAATGTGCCTAAGAGTACTGTCACCACGTCTTGCAATATAGCGTGAAACATAGCTCCCACCAGGCCACTTTTTTAAAGTGGGGGGTCTAGGTATTCCCCACCATGAAAATTTTAGTTTGAAGACTTCTTTTTCCTGCAATCTGGAACCACTGGACTAAACTAGCTGACTGTTATGATGTGATACACAATTATATGTCAGTCAGAGGGACCAAACCACTACTTCTCTGTAATACCTTTACTACATCAAGTTAATAATACTCATGTCCCTTTACTGTAGGAGGCTTTAAAGGCAGATTAATATTTCCACTTTGTCAGCGAATCAGAAGCTGGAATCAGATGCCACCTTCAGTGTCATGAGAGTTTGTGTGTTATTCAAACAAGAGTAATGTGTGCGGAGATGTGAATTTTGACACATGTTGCGTCCATCAGGCTCTTAGGGTTAATGATGGGCTTTTGACATGCATCAATGATGCTGATGTATCGCTAACTTTGGCTAGGTAGCATGTTTATTTTTATCACTGACTAACCTGGTAGAGTGAAAACAACTGGTCAGTTGAAACAAATTCTTGCATCTTCTGCAAGAGGCTTTATTCTTTTATCTCTCTCCCTGTCTGCTCCCCTCTTCCTTGTCTTTCCACTGCAATCCATCTTAAAGCACCCCCAGCCTTTTCTTTCCTGACTGGCTGCTTAGCAGGAATTTGACCAAGTGTGATGTCTTCAAGACACTCCCAAAGAATAGGTTTTTTTTAGCTGTGGGCTTTTACACAGGGAATTTTTTTAGTAGCTTCATCCTGTGGGCCATTTAGTGGGCCAGACCACCGGGAAACACTTGGTAATCCCAACGGCCAGTCCGGGCCTGCACACACACACACACACAGGTATATAATGTAGTACACCTCCAAAATTTTAAGTTAACAAACATGACAGATGGTTGACCTTTCAAACTCCATTGATTTTATAAGTTTGACACCTGCGGCCTGCTCCCTGTGGCCAGCAGAACTTATCAGTATGTGCAGTGAATAATACTCCTATTTCATCTTCTGAGACTTGAACTCACAACTTTCGTGTCACTAATCTTGTCTAATCATACATGGTCAACATCCTCAACTGTCACGTTGGGTTTAGTCTCATCACTGAAATATATACTTACAGGATTATGTCATATTGAACTGAATTCTACATCAAGGTGGACTACTTAATAGGAACATCAAAGTACAGTCTCCAGAGTGACCAAAGAGTTGAATCCACACTTTTCCATCAGAGTCTCAACTAAAACTGAATGTGAACTGTTTATGTTTCTCACAGGGCTGTTGTATTGAATTGTCATAGATAGCAGAAATATTATTATATTTCAGTGTATCCACATTGAACTTGACAGTGGGTAGACATTTTATTATATTAGGTTTAAAGTTTATTAACTAAAATAAGTATTATCTATTCTTACTATAGCACTGTCTGACCAATGTCCACACCTTCCTTTAGCATTCGTAAATAAAGCAAACTAACCACATGATTACTGCATATTATTTAAGATGTAACAGTCCTTGGTGACCCAGTTATATTGTTTTCAGTTTCAAACATTAACATGTTAAAGCCTGACTTCAGCACTTTTCAGTTGGTAAGTTAAACATAGCATATTAATCAATATACAATTAAACTGTATAGTTAGTTTTTTAATGGTGTACAAAGTGAATCACATGGTCACAGTGTCTTCCTTGGTCAGTAATAGAAAGCGTCTCGGGGATTTTGGCCTCAAGGGTTCCAATTAAAAGAAGGACTTTGATTTTCAGAATGGAAATTCCAAATTTGGTTGATTACTTTCTGCACTGAGCACTGCACCTTTGGCATTTTTTTTTCTGAGGGCTGAGAATTGAAAAATGTTCAACATTGGGTAGAATGCCGTGCTGTGCTTGTCACTGTCACTTTTTACCCAGCTGTACAATCACAGTGGAGGCAAATACCACAAAGGTTAACCCACACTGACCTGCAAGTCAGTCATCTCTCCCTATGTGATTTAGTCTTCCCTTCATCCAGAGCAAGGGCCAGAGCAGGTATTCTACTTTGTGCTGACATTTTTTCTTCAGATATTACGTATTATAGCAAACAAACTCAAACAAAGCATCTCAACTGAATAAAAACCAGCTGAACCTCCAAAGTGCTTGCAAGTGCTCCCAGCTGAGCATTTCCTGAGGAGCGCCTGATGTTTTAACTGAGAAAAAATCACTTAGGTGGACATAGGGCCTCACTGTAGGTATGTTTGGAAACTCACTGCTAAATAGCACTTCTTGAGCACCAATGCAACATATTGAAATATTGACTCACTTGATACTCTGGGGCTTACCCTGCTGATAAGATGAGATAAGATAAGATAAGATAAGATAAGATAAGATAAACTTTATTGTCCCGCAAGGGAAATTCGTCTTAGGCACAGTCAGCGCATTAGGTCGGCAACTTGTCTGTGTAGATTGTATGTATGTATGTATGTATGTGAATATCTCACTGATCAGTCGCATCAGCCTGAGCACTTGACAGACTTGCAAGTGGATGCCAAGAGAATCCATAAAATGACCCTGGCAGAACAATTGCAGACACAAATGGGGAGAAGAGTTTAATTAGTGTTCTTTAATTTATAAAAGTCAAAATGTACACGTCTGACCAAAGCTGTCCAAACATTGTTGTTTCTCCTGTTTGAAACTGAGAGCCCTGCTGCAGTGCTGTATACTTGAGATCGGTCTTGCTCATGTCACCAGTCTAAAGACCACTTTTTAAAGGTCTCAGTCTAGTCAAGTAATCAATGGCATTTTTACTCGGTTTTGTCTCGGTCTCAAAGAATTTTATTTCAAGACCAGTCAAGACCACAGTTGTTAGGATATCACTAAATTGGCTGTGCAAAAGAGGAGTGTTGTTCAGCTCCCTAGTGTGTGTTTCTATTTGTTTGCTCATGGAAAACAAAGGGAGATTTCCACACATAAAATTCACCTTTTGAGTTTTGCATTTCAGTTATTTTACCAATTTGTCAATATATGTTGGTATATGGCTATAAAGCAGTGAATGTAGAGTAATCTTCATTTGTTTTCTTTGGGTGTATTTATGGGAATGTGGATCTTTCAGATCAATTTCAGGTGTTGGTCTCAACTCCTCAAAGTCTCAGCGTTGTCTCGGTCTCAACATGCACTGGTCTTAGTCATGACTTGGTCTCGTTTTAGGTTTCTTGACTACAATACTGCCTTGCTGTGTTTGTGAGTGAATTACTGCGTTTGTTGTCTTTAAACCCAGGACAATCTGAGAAATGACTTTTTTTTTTTCCGATTTTTTTCCGAAGGTGGGTGCTTCTGTTTATCTGCAGACAAACAAGAAAATAGATTTTTCAACATGAGCAAAAGGCATTGTGGGATATTAACTCTCCAGAGGTGATGAAGACATCCAGCTTGTTCCAGTTTTTGCTAAGGTTACTCGCTTTGTAGCCAAAGACTCCCAGGGCCACCATCTTGATGAGCATTTCCACCATAAAGAATTATGCAAGGACAAAGAAATCCATTCCCTGGCCATACACAATAAAAGAAAAATGTACAGTTTAACATTGAGTAGAAACGCCACTGCAAACACAAGTAGCAAAAGTACTATTGTGTTTTCTTAGTAATACAAAAGAACATTTAATATTGTACATAAAAGAAGTTTTTCATATACATTAGGTTATCATTAATCTCTATATACAGACTCTACATTCAGTGAATGTAGAGTCTGTAGGCAAACCCCGGAGATCTTGCCTCCGGAAGAAGAGCGGAAGAGCCCTGGTTTCCGGTTGTAGGCTGTTTGTAGTCCACGTGATATTGACCAATCACGTTTGAGCCGGCTGCAGTTGTTAACAGGTTAAACGGTCCGTGCGGTGAACTAACGAGGCGGAACATAATTGGCGTCACTGCAAACTCTGAATCCATTGCAGTGGTTCAGCATATTTATTTATATATAAATGGAAGTCGGAAATGGAAATTCGCCTCCTCCGCCCAAATCAAACCAGAATGCCAAAAAATCGGGGGTCTGCCCCCAGAGGCTGCATCGTCGTCTGCCGGAAGTCAGACGCCGAATACAGCCGATGGGTTCCGAGAATGGTTATCATTAGCCCTTTATGTTTCAGTTTGCCTCAACTGTGTCTTGCTCTGTCTGTATTTGGCCCAGCTGACCTGTTTTAAGAACAGAAAAATAAATATATTGTCTGTGACTCAATCGGGCCAGCCAGAACTAACTCAACTTAAAAATTTTGAATTGTTTGAAACTGGCCAACTATGTCCCAACACCACAATATATTAGGCAGCAAATGAAAGATTGAAATTGTTCTGTTATTGCCGAGCCACTCTGCAATGATAGATAAAGGGTTGGTCGTGTGTTTTAATGGAGAGTGAGGATGTACGCATTACCACAGGAGAGTTACACTTTTTAACTGCATTTAATTATTAATTTAATGACACAGTAAATGTACATTTCACTGCCAGTGCCCTCTCATAAGAGTGAAGGGGTCACACTAACCTCTAGCTTGGAGCTCTTCTCGACACCCAGCTTATACATGCCCAGACTCACATAGTTGAGCAGGACCATCAGTATGGTAACGTAATCCAACCATATGGAGGACCGTGTTAAGGTCAAAACACACAGGATGAGATCATATTCATTCTTTCATCAACAACAGAGGATAGAGGATTACATACTACAAGCACCAAATAGGACAGATAATGGCCAAATGCATACAATTTTGAGATGTTTTAATTGTATAATTATACATATTGCTGACAAGTTTGTATTACTATTGCACATATTTGGTCTTACCAGGTGTCAGACAGGGTTAAACTTTCAGCAGTAAGAAAGGATATGGGCTACAGGCGATTTGTGGAGTCCACTTCTATAGCCTTGTGGTCGGAAAACTACACGAGCCAAGGCCGGGAAGCCAATATCCTCACAGGGCAGCTGCTCCTGTTCTGCGGAGGCGCAGTGTGGGTGACCTCCTTGTTCTGGTATAGATTGCGCCACCTCCTGCCACCACATTCTCACCACAAAACTCATAATAACCTTTGACCATATTGCAATTCAAGCTGATGGAGATAAAACTACACTTCTGCACCTCCTCTTGGCTCTTTTTCTGGCTTTAGAAAATCTAGGCTGTGACCGCAGACTTTCGCCAATCACAGGTCATTTTAGAGAGAGGGGGTTCCTGCTGATAGTTCTGTAAATACAGATGCACTTGATTGTTTCTTCTGTGAAAGCCTGATTCAATGGCGGAGAATCATGCAGAAAAAGCTGCCATTTCAGCATTGGCAATAGCTGCCTATACTGCAAAGCAATGCAAAAAAGGAGAACAACTTATTAAAAAGAGAGTCTGACAATACCACACAAAACACGTAGATATCAGCAAAGTGTTTCAGAGATGAGAGAAAACGTTTCTGATAGTTTAGCCTTCTGCTAACCAGAGCCAAGGCTCACAGCTTCAGCTTCAAGTTCACATTTACTGTGTGTAGCTAACATTAGCTGGAGTTTCGAATCATAGCGAGTGCTCTGCCTCACTCCCCACTGCCACAGACCAGTTTCAGGTTCCTGGGCACACACATCTCAGACAATCTCACATGGTCTACCAACACCCACTCTCTGACTGAAAGGGCACAACAGCAGCTCTACTTACTAAAAACATTCAGGAAATCCAACCTGCCACAACGGCTGCTGGCACCTTGTTACCACAGCTCTGTTGAGAGTATATTGACTCATGGAATCCTGCTGTGGTATGGCCGCAGCTCTGTGGCTGACAGGAACGCTCTGCAGATGCTCATAAAAACAGCCCAGAAAATTACAAACACACATCTGCCTGCCCAGAATGACATCTACACGTCTAAACTGCCTACAGAGGACGTCCTGCATCCTGAAAGGCTCATCTCACCCAACCCATCACGTGTTTGACCCCCTGCCCTCTGGAAAGCACCACAGGTCAATCAGAGCAAGCACATATAGACTTATGAACAGTTTTTACCCCAAAGCCATTGCCAAAGAATGCAGCACCAGGAGCACCTTAAACAAATTCTTGACTGTAAAGTACTTATTCCTGTTAATATAAGTATTTTTATTTTATGTGCAATATTCTCATTATACAAGCAGGCTTTTCACATCTATTTATACTTAGGTACATGTATGTTTAAACTAGTGTGTGGGTGTGAGTTTTTAACTTAATTACTTTTTATTTTGAAATCGTTTTTATCGTAGTCATTTATTTTTATTTTATTTGAGCTCCGCTCAGGCAGTGCAAGTGAATTTCGTTCTATAGTGCAATGACAACAAACCAGTAGGGCTATTCTGAGTCTGATTCTGAAAAAAGAATTTAATTCATTTGCATGCATGTGTGCACATGTGTTTTGTGTATGGAGGTGACAGGACAGGTGTCAGATTTCCACTCCAGACCAGTTCAGAGAGTTAGAGTTTACCTGTTTGAAAGGGCTGCTTTAGATTTAAAAGAAAACAACTAAGCTACATATTTATAGCCTATAAAGTTATACCAAATTCAATACAGACAGTTGCTTGCGCGCGAAAATCATGGTCTGGTGACGTCTAGGGGGCGGGCTATACTTGTGTTAAACGGCTGTTATCAAGGTAGCCCACAGGCGACCCTAAAAGCGGAAGTGAGCCATTTCGCCGTCAAAATAAAAGAATATAGATGTAGAAAATGTGAAGAGAATGGCAACTCATTTTGCACAGCTGTTTGATTTATCAAGTCTATAATTCTGTCTTTAAAGTAATACATTATTTTAAAGTTAAAAAAGAAGAATTGACTCAGAACATGGAACATATGTCTTTTGATTGGATGTAAGAAGATCAAACAGAAAATACATTACAGCAGGAAATAGCAAGACAACACAGTGGAAATAGGGTTTAAAAGCAATACAAAGTACTTCAGGTAAGAATATATAAAATACGGGTGCAGTCAAATTAATTACAACACAAATCTGTGCATAAAACGTGTGGGAAAGAGTATTTTTGCATTTTAACCTATGCATTTACAAATATCCAGGCCATCTTCTGTAACAGGACTACTTACCCAACTTCTGCCACATTCTACTGTGTTTATTGATAACTGCAGTACTTTATTGCTACTACTGGGGTCTCTCTTTGTAATTAAAAATGCAGTAATGGTTTTATTAGAAGTCATCTTGAGCATATTACTACTTCTAGAATATAGATGATTAGACTTGAACAGAAAAAAATGGAACACTATCCTTCTGTTACCTATTGATTGTATAATTCCAAAAAGAAACAAGCCTCTATTTAGGATTTTACACAGGTACTACCCAGCTAAAGCTGATATCTGTAATTTCTTCCCAAATGTGAGCAATAGATGTATTTTTGCAAAAAATAAATGAATTGTTTTTTGTTTTGAAGGGGAAACAATTGAGCAAGCGTTTATAGATTTTTTTTCATGACACTTCTTTTTGGATTGATTTACAGAGAAACCTAGCAAAGATATATTACAATATATATTGCACAATGTCATATTCATAAAATGATTTGGCTTAAAAGAGCACGCTCGTTTTATATTTTTTTTTAAAAAATGATTTAAAACATATTTGGCAACTGTTGAAATTTTCCATCTCAAACACTGAAATGGCAAAAACTATGGGATTATTTAGACATTTCAGTTTTCATCTGTTTAGCAGACTCTAAAGGCTTTTGTTTCTATATGTTTCTTTATTTCCCCTACATTTGATTTATTTGTTGTGCAATTTAATTTATGTTTGCATAGTATTTATATTTATATCATGAAATAAATTTTCTACAACTTCTATAATGAAATCTGTAATGTAATTATTCCATGTATTGAATGTATTCAATAAAGATGGGGGGGGGGGATGATATCTATTTTGAGTTATATAAATTATCACACATTGAGCAGTATGCGCCAATAAGGACTTTATTTTGAAACATATACACGGAAGTCCTGTGTTGTTACTTTGGCTAATATCGATTTAGCACATACTCAGGGCTCCAAATAGCTAGCCAGCTAGCCGAAGGAGGCTAGTATTTCTCCTTCTCACAAAATTGAGTCGACAGTAAGCTGTTTCTCAGATTATCAATGCAAATATACCACTCGGGTTTTAAGTAGGCCTTTATGATTCAGTCCTTGCCTTCCAAACACCGTGTTGTGAAGAAACGGAAGCGGTATTAAATAGCGAAATATACCGGCTGTGCCAGCAAACTGTAGCTGGCTAACGGTAGCTACTAGCTTCGGGAGTACAGCAAGTAAGGCGGCTGGCTAGGCAACCATTACTGTAGAAGCGGCTACAGACCGCCGGCTGTCGAGCTACCTGTGTCAGTCAGTTGCCATAATAGGTAAGATGGCTCAAGTTTGCTACCTACTGTTTCGTTATCATAAAGTGGCTCAGAACTTTTAATTCCTTGTAAGATGGCAACCGTACAACTTAATCCGCGCCTTGTCAACGTTAAAATGTAAAAAGGCAGCTAACGTTAGTACTGCCCATATTTTAAAGTTAGCAGGTTAGCTAGCTGATATCTGGAACTACTTCTCTGTACTTTTATGACAGAGCACCGTAATACTGTCACAGTGCTGTACCTTTCTCATCCCCATTTGACAAGACGAAGCAGTGCTTCAGCATTTCACATGTGAAATTGTTATTTAATTCGATGACGAGTTTTTAATAATGTTTTAAAACTGTAAATATGGCTGACATTTTACTCTCGAAATAAGGACACTGATCTGTTGAGACCGTGATATTCTCAAAGCTGATTGGCTGTGGGGTGGATCAGTCAAACATTCCTGAAAGCGGATTGGATGTGCTTGATGTGTTGTGGCTAGCGCTAGTAGTTGCCAACAGTTTATGAGATAAAGTCCAGAATAATCTACAGCTCATTTTTCTTTACTAGTTGTGTGTCTTTTGACAGTGAAGAGTGATCTTTAGCTTGACAGCTGGCCACTTGTCAATATGTAGGTGTATGGATTTAGTTATCTGGATTGAGTAAGGCTTGTACGAGTTAAAGTGTGTGATGGAATGTTTACACTGCAGGTGATAGTGACCACTGCTCTGCCTAATAACACTGTGCTGTAAAATGCACGGCATGACAGAGCTACTTTAAATAACTTAAGTTGTCAAGACGTTCAAAGCATGTTAAGCTTATTTAGGCCCTTAATTTATGGCTTTGTTATAACAATGGTATAATATTTAGCTCAGTCCTGTTAATACATAATAATCATAAGGGGAAATAAAGCTGCTGGGTAAATCTAGCTAGATAAGAATATGAGATTACTATAAAATGAAGATAGACAAGCAAACAGTAACATCAAAATAAGAAAAATAAGTGTTGATTCTTGTACAGAAAACAGACATATGTTTTCTCATGTTGATTATTATTTACAGTCTGACTACACCATTTTTCATTCAATTTTATTTCCTTATAAATCAACAGGAGCTTAAGTGTGATTGGTGGCCCATGAGGAAGCCACGTCGAAAAGGCCAGGTGGCCATAGGAGGTGGAGCTGATGTCAAGAAGTCCAATGGGACAGCTGGGGGGCGTGGGGCTGCCCGCCAGCGATCACCATCCCCTTACAGCCTTAAAGCATCTCCAAGCAGAGAAACCCTGACTTACTCCCAGGCCCAGAAGGTGGTAGAGGTGGAACTGGAAGGTAGACTTCACCGCATTTCTATTCTGGAGCCCTTGGAGGTCATTACTGAAGATGAGATGATGGCTCAGGACATTAGTGAGTGTAACAGCAACAAAGAGAACAGTGAGCAGTCATCATCTCCCACTAGCAGTGCCCAAACAGTCCGCAAGCCTGTCACACCCCGGGGCCGCAGGAAAGATTCCAAATGTCCTCCTGTCAAGTCCCCTCCACCTTCCAAGAACCACTGCCCCAATTCTCATCCACAAACACCTGAAAAGTCTAACGCATCACACCATCACCACATGACCCTCCCTGAACCTAAGTTTCATGTGCTGGAAACCTTCACGCCAGTTGAGGCACCTCCTCTGCCTACAGCATATTACCGTTACATTGAACGCGTAGCTGAGGATCATGAAACTGAGGCAGAATATGACATGGACGAGGAAGACACTGCCTGGCTGGAGATGGTCAATGCTGGCAGAACATCGGAGGGTTACACAGCTGTCACACCAGACACCTTTGAGCTGCTGTTTGACCGGCTAGAGGAGGAGGCATACCGAGAAGCCCGCAGCCGGGCACCCTCTCAGAGTGCTATTGACGATGATGCCTTCTGCTGCGTGTGCCTGGATGATGAGTGCCTCAACAGCAACGTCATCCTCTTCTGCGACTCCTGCAACCTGGCTGTGCACCAGGAGTGTTACGGCGTGCCCTACATCCCCGAAGGCCAGTGGCTGTGCCGCTGTTGCCTCCAGTCCCCTCAGAAACCTGTTGACTGTGTTCTATGTCCGAACCGTGGCGGCGCCTTCAAGCAAACAAGTGATGGCCGCTGGGCACATGTGGTCTGCGCCATCTGGATCCCTGAAGTCTGTTTTGCTAACACAGTGTTTCTGGAACCAGTGGAAGGGGTCAATAACATCCCCACAGCACGATGGAAACTGACCTGCTACCTATGCAAGCAGAAGGGCCGTGGTGCATCAATTCAGTGCCACAAGGCTAACTGTTACACTGCATTTCATGTCACATGTGCTCAGCGTGCTGGCCTGTTTATGAAGATTGATCCTGTGCGAGAGACAAATGTTAATGGGACCACATTCTCTGTTAAGAAGACAGCATTCTGTGAGGCCCATTCACCACCAGGACAAGAGGCCGCCTCAGATGAGGAGAATGAAGGAAGAGTGGTGGGCAGTAGAGGGAGGGCTAGTAGAGGACGCAGTGCCTACACAGAGGGCCCTACAGCACCGAAGAAAGGCAGGAAGGGTGAAGATGATGCCAAGATGGATAAAAAGAAAGGGAAGAAGAGCACAGAGTCAACAGCACAACACACTGCTTCACCACAAATGACAGTGCCTCAGATACCCACAAGCAGGTAATTTTTTCTTTTGGTTTGAATACAATAAAATGCTGTGTGTCTGTTGTTCAACAAAATTAAACACCAGTTTTTAGATTTTTGGGTTTGCTACATTTCTAAATAAGTGTACAGTTGCAAGAAAGAATTGTTTCTATTAGAGAAGCCTTAACTTATGTCAGTTATGTTGACAGTAAGACCAACCTGCATCTATCTCCATCCTACAGGCTGAATATCATCTGTAAAGGAATCCTCTTACAGAGGAAAAACCAGTTCATGCAGAGGCTGCATAACTACTGGCTACTGAAGCGCCAGTCAAGGAATGGTGTGGCGCTGGTCCGACGTTTGCACTCTAGTGTCCAGTCCCAAAGGAATACCGAACAGGTCAGGGTAGGAAGCAGTACTACAGCCTGTGTACTCTCATGATTAGGGGTGGGAATTGCCAGAGGGCTCACATTGCGATATCATGACGATGCGTAGATCACAATATGATGATATTACGATATTGAGATATGCTGAGTATTGTGATAAAATGTATTGAGATATATTGCGAATTATTACCTTTTTTTCCAACTGTAAATTATTTCCCCAAAGAAAAACTTGCTCATTATCAGTTTTACCTCATAAGATACAGTTTTCAGTCTGTTCCTCTGACTTTAATCATCGTTATTGCAGCAAAATGTGATGCAAAGCAGACAGACTGACCAACACTGTAATAAAACAGTGTCTGAAATGCTGCATACACCTGACAATCTGAACTGCTGGTAGATTTAATGCCCTCTGTGAGGCCAGATTAAGTGTATGAGTGAAACACTTCACATGCAGGCATCCTGCTAACTGAATGGCAACACCCATGTCAGAAGTGTTGCCTGTTACAGCCACAATCCCCCATTCTTGGGCTGCATTTGCAGGAGGTCTGCAGTCTTTGCTCCGGTATGATATTCATGTACTGCTCTAGTTTGGAGAATGTGAGAGAGCAGTCACCAGTTCTCTGTGAGATAATGTGCGTATGATTCATAGGTACAACTCGTTTTAAAATTGGTTCAGTATTGAGGGAGGCAGATGCAACCGGGAGCCGCGAAACGAGCTAAAACGGTAACGGGGGCAAATGCGTCCCATATAATTTTGCGTATTAAAAGTGCTTTTTTTCGCCACTGACCGGTCGCCAGTGCTATCTTTGTAGATAGCATACTTAGCGTTTCCCTTACCCTTCACTTCCTCTGGGCTGTAGCTCTCTTTACTCGTGGGACAGCCATTTTCTTGAGGAAGAGGTGTTTTGGGATTTGATGTCTTGTCTTCTTTGGCTGGCAGTAGTCATCTTGGGAGAAGTGAGCACTGCAGACCTGATGGTCTGCAAGGCGCAGTGTCTGGACTGAAGTGTTAGCATCCATTTGTAGCACAACTAGCCACACCTTCAGCATCTCGCCATCCAACAAAGGCAGCCTATGAAAGCTGTACGGGGTGTTGCGCAACATCCTGTTCTTGCAATTCGGATAAGCACATACACGAACCATTGTTTTCAGTCGATGCAGTAAAACTCTCAATTGTACTCCGGGACAACCAGCGCCACCCTCAGCGGCGCTCAGCATGGCTCCTCTGTTTTCTTCCAGCAACAAGCAAAGCTCTCGCGAGATGACGTCACAGCCCAGAGGAGGTGAAGGGTAAGGGAAACGCTTAGTATGCTATCTACAGAGATAGCACCGGCAATCTGAACCGGTCAGTGGCGAAAAAAAGCACTTTTAATGCACAAACTTATACGGGACGCATTTGCCCGTTACTGTTTTAGCTCATTTCGCGGCTGGCAGCTGCATCCGCCTCCCTCAGTGCAGAACGAGTTGTACCTATGAATCATACGCATACATACACATGGGGAAATAGGGCCCAGGTTGAAAAATACCGAAGTTATCCTTTAATGCCACCCTTCCTGCTGTACTCAAAGATTCTTCAACTTAATGCTTCATTTACTCTGTAGAGCTTGGGTACAGCTGTGTCGGTGAAAAAATATAAAGGAGTCACATAACTGGGTTCCAGTGTTTTTAGCATGTAACAAAAGCCTTCGTTTTCAACAATGGTGTATGGACGCAGATCTTTGCACATGAAGTATTTGATGGGCTGTGTTATTTTCCTAGCTCTCTCAGAGTTGGGTGGTAG
Source organism: Epinephelus fuscoguttatus (assembly GCF_011397635.1). Lineage (NCBI taxonomy): Eukaryota > Metazoa > Chordata > Actinopteri > Perciformes > Serranidae > Epinephelus > Epinephelus fuscoguttatus. The sequence goes on along the minus strand of NC_064758.1, from coordinate 9,448,512 downwards.
TTTTGTTGAGCTAAGTGTTTCCAGTGTTGGTTGATTTTTCAGCCAAGCGGGTTCAGGGCTAACTTGGCCGTCAGCACCTAACACTATCTCTGGATGGTAGTGTGTGAGGTGAGCCCTCATGTTCATAGTATTCCGGGAGTATTTTATTCTCGTATGACTCTGCTTGCAAAGTGCATGTGCCATATCCAAGTCTCCTCTGCCTCCATGTTTAAAAAATGCAAAATAAGTCCAGACCTTTGATTTAAACACGGACAGCATGTTTCTGATTTCATTTTCCGCTGCTTCCATCTTCGTTTTAATGAACTCCTGCCAAATGCTGCTGACTGAGACCTCTGCTGACCTCACTACGAAAAAAAAAATATCAGTACCATTTAGTGGACCAAGAAAGCACTTGATTGTATTATTCTAGTACCAAACGTTGTATTAAAATGTGCATCGACAAAAATTAATGATGTATAAAATAAAAGATTAATTCTTGGCGTGCGTGTATCGATACAATATAGCCAAGCAAAATATCGCAGTACTATGCTGTATTGAGTTTTTCCCCACCCCTACTGATGATAAATGATAACATTTGTTGGTATTTATTGTATTTATGTAGCCACTGTTCTACCAAACAATTTCTAAAATTCACTGATTGTGTCAGGGCCCAGACACACCAAACTGACATCAAAGAACTAGTGGCAACAAGGACCAACAGTTGCGTTGCCTCACATCGCCTGTGTCTCTGCCAAAAAGTTGAATTTGAACACACCACAAAGGTTACAGCAAATAGCCAACTAGCACATACATTCTGCGCCTGCATGAAAGGAAATAACTCTCCATACCAGAAGGTGGCAGTAGTCTGCATTCATGTTTTAAAAAAGAAAACTGCTGAATCTCCCAAAAAAAATCAGACCAAGGCCAAATAGTGTCAACAGTGTGGGACTCACCACAAAACTAGGGCAGCAGACATTCACTGGTGGCCAACCAATAGCTGACTGCAGTTTGGTGTGTCAGGGCTCTTAGATACAGATCTCTGATACAGTGTTTGTATAATGTAGCTCAATAAAACTTATTGTCCTTTGTAGCCTGAGGTGGATGAGAAGGTTTCTGCTGCAAGAGAAGCACTGAGATATTGGCAGAAACTGCGCCACGATCTTGAAAAGGCCAGGCTGTTGGTGGAGCTCATCCGGAAGAGGGAGAAACTCAAACGTGAACAGGTAAAATACACGGATATATTTAAAGTTTTAAGGTGCTCACCCATGTAGTCTGAAGTTCTGAGATGTTTGCGTGGTCACACATCTTTGCCTGTCCTATACAGAGTAAACATTGATCTCCTTTTCATGTGATGCTATCCCCTCAGTACAACTGAGAAGCAAAACAAACAACAGGTGGCTGCTATGAATGGGTTGAGCTACAAAAAAAACTACTGGCTTGGTTGTTAACATTGCACAGCCCCTCACAAGTATCACCTATTCTCTCTTTAGCGTTTGGGCATTGTGTAAAAACATGTGTCTGAAATCTTTATGTATGCTGACATCACATGTATATCCTTTGACAACTGCAGGTCAAAGTTCACCAGGCAGCTCTGGAGCTGCAGTTGACTCCAATGTTGGCGCTGCTCCGCTCCACTCTGGACCAACTACAGGAGAAGGACACAGCCCAGATCTTTGCACAGCCAGTCAACATCAAGGAGGTCAGACATTTTACTGTTATGACACCAGTCACCAGAGACAAGGTGTATTCACATGTTATAAAGAGTTGTTAAGTGGGAGCGCCTGTCGGTTCCAGAAGTGTTTTTCCCCATTAAGTATTCCCATTTCAAATATTACAAATTAAATGTGTCAAGTGGTACTTGACAGAGAAACTCTGGACTCTCTCAGATAATGAACAATTAAGACATTAAATGTTGATGTTCCTATCGCCAGTTTCAGTTATCTCAGCTTGTGCTCTGAAAAATCCAGTTTTGTCTATAATTGTGGCATGGCAGACAACTTTAAATACTACAGTTACCCCCCCTGCCGCCTTTGACCTTTTATCCAAGAACATAGTTCCTAGTCTTTTGTAGTGATGATTTAACTGGGAGATATTTGTGCCCATCAAAGCTGTCAAAGTGCTCTGACATTTACCTCTGGAACCAGGGTGCCCAAAATAGCACCTCCTCCTTTTCCACCTCTTCAGGTTTTTTTTAATATTCGTTTGTATTTTATCTGCACACATGTGACCATTCTCCTCATTAACCCTAGGAGTGTTGTTATGTCCTCAGGTCCCAGACTACCTGGAGTTCATCAGCCAGCCCATGGACTTTTCCACCATGCGTTCTAAGCTGGAGAGTCATGCCTACAGCTCAGTGGCTGACCTGGAGGCCGACTTTAACCTGATGGTGTCCAACTGCCTCCTCTACAACAGCAAGGACACAGTCTTCCACAGGGTAGCACTGCGTCTGCGAGACTTAGGTGGAGCAATACTGCGCCATGCCCAACGGCAAGCCACCAACACCGGCCTGGACCTGACCACCGGCATGCACCTCTCAGAATCACCGCAGAAACAAGACTTCTACAGCTGCACCTGGGAGGATGGTAAGTCACATTGTCACTTGACAGGAAATGTGAACACAC